>NC_139627.1:37881703-37981703 GCF_964638095.1 Poromitra crassiceps | reverse complement strand
GGGATTTCCTCCTCCACCTTGTATGCTTCATTCAAAATGGGCCAAAACAAGGTACTTTAAAAGGATGCTTCCCATGTGCTCTTCCCAATTGAATTGAGACAGTCCTACAGATCTCAACTTCCTACGTAGAAATGCTACAATGCTTCCTTGGGATTGAGACAGAGGCAGGGTTTGAGACCCCTGCTGTAACCCCTAAACAAGCCTCTCATTTTAATTTCTGATGCGCCACCTGGTAACCTCCAACATGTATTTGCAATCATTGGAAAGACACAATTCCAATCACTGACAGCACAAACACAAGACGTCACTGGAGCGTCAACACTGAAGATGCTGTGAAACGCACAGATTTATGTTGTTACAATTTTACACTTAGACCACAATTAGTCAACAGGGCTAATATTATGTTTTTACAAGCATGTTGCACCATCATGTGAGGTTTCCATACCAAATTTCAAGCTGAGAGAGAGGCCGTCATATCTGTATTACCTGATCAGCCCGTGACGTCAGTCAAGCCCAAGCGTGACGTCAGGCATGACATTAGTTGTCCTCAGTTCATGACGTCAGTCAGGCATGCCGTCAGTCCTCCCTAGTATATATAGCGAGGGTTCTATGTCACCCCCCACTCTGGCGGATCACAGCAGCAGCCGGCATCGCGGCCGTTCATTCCCCCTGAAACCATCCTCTGAAGCCGTCATTTCACCCCACCCACCTCCCCAGTCCACCACCAACGAGTCTTGACTCCTGGAGAATCCCGGGCGGGAGGGGGGGGATTCTCTCTAGCCCAAATAGATGCCGCCCTCTCGCCTAAAGAGGAATGACATCTTACAATGGAGTCATACGCCAAAGTACTTGCCATGCACGCCACTTGCTAAATAAAGTCTCTTGTTAAACCTTACCGACCGGTCGCTCATGATTGAAATGAATTTTATTGTAGTAGGCACCGACACGTGCACATTTTTGCATTCCCCCTTGTAGTTATATACTGTATAATTGGCCAGGTATAAAAATGTGAGGGCTAGACAGAATGAGGATTTGCCAAACATGCACACAATATTCCGGTTTTTGCCCATATTCGGAAAATGACAATATTCCGACTAAATAAATAATCCACTAATATTCCCGTTTACATGCAGCCGTAGCTCGCCCTCCCCAACACGTGAAGGAGGGGGGAAGAGAGTGAGATGCAGGTCGAATCAGCTGAGTTTTTCTGTTGAGAATAAACAGAGCAGCAGCCCTGACTCTATTCTTACCAGCATCGTCTGGTCCATTTCAGGAGCTTGCTGCTGGAAAGTTCGGCGTTGCGAAATTTGCACATCCAAGTCTTTCATAAAAAGTAGGCTAGTAGCCTACATTATTACCTTGCAGGCTCACAAGCATTTTGGACTTCCGTGGGCACTATACTCTCTCTTTAAATCGATGTTTCTCATCTCCTCCCGATCAGAAATGTGGGCTTTTCTTTTCGCATGCCAGAGATGGATTATATCCTCTCTTCTAGCACTTTCTAGCACACATCAGCTGACCGCAAACAGGCAAGATGCGTCCTGATTGAGATGCATATTCCGAATGCGCTGTATACATGATCAAAGAATCCTGCTAAAACCTGAATAATAGTGGAATAACCCACGTCTTAATCGGAAAATGCTAAATTCGTAAAAAGGACAAATTCGTAAAATGCAACTGGAATATGCTGTTTACATGACCCTTAACACATTCAGAATATAGTCATTTTCCGACTAATAGTGGAATATTGTGTGCATGTAAACATAGTCACTGATTAGAGATGAGCCTTACCCAAATGTGAGTGTGAATGTTAAGTAGAGCGTTGGTGCCATCAGAAGAGTGGATAGACATGGTGAGAGAGTACGTTAATGAGGCTGGACCTCAGAGGGATAATGCCTGTAACAACATGGCCAGGGTCCTGCGAGGGGAACTTGGAACGTGGATCATTCTGTGGAGTATAGATAAGCAAAGCCCTCATGCTCTGTGAGATAACGGAGTGTCTGTATGCATGTGTGTGTGTGCACAGCAACAGAGCCAAAGGGAGACATGTCCACTTAATTGAATCAATTAGAGCATGAAGGGCTGCCAATGCCTCCACTAAAAACAACACGATAAAACAAACTCAAATAATAGCTGAAAGTCCACTTATAGGAGATACAGCGTCCTTTTTCATACAGTCATAACGTCTGCATGAAAAAGGACACTCATAACATAATGCTGAATGCATGTTTCAGAATCAGAATCACTCTTATTGCCACGCAGAAAGAAGAAGAAGAATGCAGAAGAATTTGACTTAGTGTAAGTATGCAGCGTAGTGGTCACGTGAATAGTGAGAAGACAAAAGATACAGAAAGACAAAATCACAAAAAAATCTAAAGTGCAGTCCAATATACACACACGAATCAGAGGATGGATTTAAAGTGATGTATGATGGGGGGCCGGGGGGGTAGGTTCATGTCAGTGGGGGGATTCTGGCCTGTTGTTGAGCCGGTGTAGGTACAGTCTCTACTCGGCTTACAGATTCTGTTTGCCCTACTGGAAGTGCTCGGCTCGGGGTCCAACCCATGGGTATAACTAACCCAAACCCAAACCCTGACTCATATTTTTAATGTATATCATGTCTCATAACATCAGTAGCTTAGCATTAGCTTGTTAGCTAATCTAAAGCTGTCGGCCATTTTGCCCACATTAATCCCACCACGTGCCTGACGTACAGCCAATCAAATGCCTGCCTGAGTATTTAAAAAAATCCGTGTCTGGAGTGGGAGGAGTCGGCCATGATTTTACAAGACCGCTTCAGCGTCCTGGCGGTGTGCAGGTCCTCAAGGGATGGCAGGTTACATCCGATCACCTTTTCAGCACAGCGGATGATACGCTGCAGTCTGCTGATGTCCTTGAGAGTAGCAGCAGCAGCATAGCAGACGGTGATGGAGGAGGTGAGAATGGACTCAATGATGGAGGTGTAGAAGTGCACCATTGTTGCCTTTAGCACTTTGAATTTCTTCAGTTGCTGCAGGAAGTACATGTATATCCTCTGTTGTGCCTTCTTGGTGAGAGCTCCGATGTTCAGCTCCCATTTCAGGTCTCAGCTGATGATGGACCCCAGGAAGCAGAAGGATTCCACAGTGTTGACTGGGGAGTCACCCAGGGTGATGGGGGAGGATGGGGCTGCGTTCCTCCTGTAGTCCACAACCATCTCCACTGTATTTTGAGCATTGAGCTCCAGGTTGTTTTGACTGTACCAAGTCACCAGATGGTCAATCTCCTGCCTAGAGATAGACTTGTCTCCATCAGAGATGAGCCCTATGAGTGTGGTGTCATCAGCGAATTTCAGATAGCTTGATGGACTGGTGACTAGGGCTGGGTTAAAAAAATCGATATATCGATATTGAATCGATATTCATGTGAAGGAACAAGTATCGATACATAAATCCCAGTATCGATATTTTACACACACTTTTTTATTTTATTTTAATAAACATAGGCTATAATATTATAGGCTGTGTGTGGTAGTTAAAACACAGTTTCAAGTTGACGTTTATTTATGTTTGTAGTTTAAACAAAAACATAAATACTGTAGGCTACATGTGCATTGTGCATGCACCATGAGCCAGATAATGTCTGTGAACTGGAAATGTTCATGAGCTGTATTTAATTAAATTTTATTTTATTTACAAAGCATTTATACTTTGGCAGAATTTCTAGCCCATAAACTAACTAATAACTTGGCCAATAAGTATGTAACATACAAAATAAAGCAAACCGTAATGTCTTAATTTGATGTAGAATCCATAGGACATGTAACTGGTTTGTTAGGGCCTGTGTCTGTCGATATAGCTTCTTTTGCTAAGCTCCAGCGTCTTTTTTCAGTTGTTTCCAATGAAGGGAGAGCGTATGCGGGCGCATACAACCGTCTAGACTAGAGAAAGTGCGCTGCGCCCAGTGTTGTTTTTCAGAGCGCTCCGGCTTTTTTGTGCGCCGGCTCCCAGCGTTTCCAGCTGAAAATATCTGAACTTTTCAGAAAGGCGCTGGTGTTGAGCACTGCTTTTCAGGCAATTAATCATATGGAGAAACTATCACAACAGACAGAAAGGCTCAATTGTAGGAGCAGATTGGCTAGACAGTAGACACTTAATATTTCTGGTGAGTGTTGTGCTAAATCACTGTGTGTTGTGTTGTGTTGTGTTGTGTTGTGTTGTGTTGTGTTGTGTTGTGTTGTGTTGTGTTGTGTTGTGTGTGTGTTGTCAGCTTATTAGCTGTTAGCTATCAAGCTAGCTACCGCTGCTGAGCTAACGTTATTTTCAATCTTCTGCCTTGCATCTTGTGTGCTGGGATCAGCTCTCCACAGCCCTTTTCCAGCGTTTAACTGTCAGAAAAAGAAGCTATATGGACACACGGCCTCAAACTCCTTACTATGGCGAGTCGACACTCCAAGCCGGCAGCACTCTTGCATCCTTCAGTCATTAATGGGTCTGCTGTGTAGCATGTAAACAGGAATATGAATGGAATATTCTATAAGCAACTCATGTCAACGCATTAATCAAAATATTTGTTTTATTATTTAGATTAAGGTCAATAGTTGGATTATTGCAGTCCATGGAATTGCAGTCAATGTGTCCCTCCCTTCTGCTCAATGGGAGCACAAAGCCTCTTTCTCCTCTGGGGTCATGGGGTTATAGTATCGGGGTTCACTGTACTGTATCTACTGCCAGTTTAATGGCTGCCATTCCCCAGATTACAGACGATTAGAGAGACGTGTTATTAAAATGACAATAGGATGGCCTTTTTCTCCCTCCCACTGTGATGCTCTTCATAAACATCGCTCCATGTGTCCTAACTGTCCATCTGTGCCTGCACTTGTTTTTCTTCTCCTCTCTAAGGGGGCGATCATCACACAGAGAAAAGTCGCTAGCCACCAAAACCATTGTTTCCCTAAGCGGCTGTGTCCACTGGGAACATGTTTGGAGACTGTAGAATCAGAAATAATAGAGAATCAACACAGAAGAGGTAATTTGTCATGAAGCTATAAAACCAAATGAGTTGTCTTATTTTGCTTGAGACGCTCAGAGAGCTATGTAGAATGTGTGGCTGAAGCCACGAACATGTGATGAAGCAATATGTTTCAGTGGAATAAGAAGAAACCACTAAATATCAAAGGATGGACTGTGAACTTAAAAACCCCAGAAGTCTCAAGCACCATAATTAAGAGTTTTAAAGTGACATTTAAATCTATTTAGGGTCCATTTTCCAAGAGAAACCAAATCTAGTAAGGAACATAAAATGTTAAGAGGATGATGCACTCGACCTTAAAACCTTAGTCTTCTTACATTAGCCTACATTTTACCCTTAAAATTGCCTACTATTCAATTTATAATAATTACTATGTGATTGCATAATACACTGTGTGTACCACTGCCATAAACTCTTATAAGGTGTATTAGGGCTGCTCGATTATGGCAAAAATCAGAATCACGATTATTTTGATTGATATTGAGATCACGATTATTTAACACGATTACTCATTGACATTGAGAACATCATGAATTTATTGAACATTGACACTGGCTTTTCTTTTTAACATTGGATGTCTTTGGATTTTAGATATAATTGAAAATAAATAAATAAGTGAAAATAAATAATGAAAGTGCAAAGATTTAGAAATAAAATAAAAACTAAAATAAATATACAGTGTAGGCCTACTATGTTGCAGTGAACTGCCACAACCAACTGCAACTAATCTACATTCAATATGTTGGTAAACATCTGAACTAGTAGTCCTTAAACCTCACACTAGCCAAAATAGTGTCGCAGAAAATGACGTGTGATCTGTGATCAATCAGTGAAAACGTTATTTATTTACCGTTGTTTAATTAAGTGAAATGAAAACAGTCGGGACATGTTGCAGACAGCAAATTAGTGCTTTCATATTTCATCAAAACTAACCAAATGAGAACGATATTGAGTAACATTCATTTACATTACATTAAATAACTCATTTGGCAGATGCTTTTATCCAAAGCGACTTACAATAACACGTTTAGGTTCATAATAGGGCGGCTATTGTTAATGTTTATCTGTGAGCTCATTAGCTGTTGAATATGCGGTCGCATTGTAAAGAGTGTCCTGAATCGATGACTGTGTTGCGGTGGCAGGAGTAACTAGATGGGGCTTTGTCTTTTTGTTCATTTAGCGTGTATTGCTTGGTCATAGACCACTTTGTGAGTGGATTTCAAGTGATTAAACAAAGAGGGAGAGCGGTCGTGTTGCGGGGTGCAGCCGCACCGTGTTTGTCTGACTCAGCGAAAATAGTGTTTCCACAACACATACGTTGTTTTACCTCTCTTCTCGACCAGCGGCTCTCTTTCTGTGACTTCTGTCATCTTATTCTTGTGCTACCACGGAAATAAGCGGGGAGGAGAAACGTGCCGTGGCTCTTCACATGACAGTCATTCACAACTCGAGCTGAAGCGAAACGGTGTGCTTTGGACTTTGAGAGAGGGGCAGAGCAAAGGAAGGGGTGCGCTTGATTTACAACACAAGACAGAACGAGAGTGACAAGAGCCGCAAAATCGTTTGATGTCGATTATCTTGTTTTCATAATCGTGGACAGCCCAAATCGTAATCATGATTAAAATTCGATTAATCGCCCAGCCCTAAGGTGTATTTACATGTCTGAGCAGTCAATTGTGTGTCAAGTGGTCCTCAATGTGCAGTCCGGGGACTCCTTGAGGGGGTTCCAGGGGATCCCCAGTAAAAAGCAGAATGATTTATTTGACCTATACTGTAATTTGATCCATAAGTAACACAATGACAGAATGTATGACTACTATCCTCATGGGTTTTATACACTTTCTGTAATAAACATCTGAAAGCAAAAATCTTATCAGATGGGGGAGGGACCCTGGGACAAAATCTTATTGAATGGGGGTCTGTGGTCTAATTTGTGTCAGTGTAGGGGTCCTTGACATGAAAAAGTTTGAGAACCACTGGTTTTGGGTACGACAAGCCCACCGCTGTATGTACAGCAATATGCCTTATTATTATTACTAGAAATTAGGGTTGGCACGATGGACGAGGACATCGACCGCTCAATATTGCTGGTAGTGACAGCCACTGCTTGAGTCGCCTGGCTCTGTGCTGTAGTAGTAGCCTATCAAAGCCAGCTGGTCTCATCATGTAGAGCTCAGCTGTCCTGCTGTAAACGTGAACGTGCATTGCAGTGGTGCAGCCAAATGGCATTAGATGCCATCGTCCATCGTGATGTTTCACTGTGGATCCATCGCAGTGGTTAATTGGTTGACATCGCACACGACTACTAGAACTATTGCGTGCACGCTCATTTCTAGCGATGTGCTTTGCGCACCCCTCCGCCTTATTATATAGTAGTGAGATGAGATTATTATTACTTATTATTTTAATTACACACTTGTCACTTTCACATTACAAAAATGCAGTACCACCTTGGTTATCTGCACCAGCCAATGTATCGACCAGGTATGATGAGCAAAAGATGCCGGCATGCAGAAAATAAAATGTAACTGATTGGTGGCATTTTCTTACTGGCAAATGCAGCTACAAACACTCGAGGGAAGGATGATGATGATTCCTAGGAATAAGCAGGTCTACATTGTTACGCCTACGAGATTTTCAAGAATCTGCACTTCCCTGAGTACATGCAGCCTGACCTACTTACACACAGAAAAAGGTGCAAAAAAGGTGCACAGTTTCCCAGCACTGTTGTGAGTTAAATATTCAAAATAATGTCTTGTTTATTCAATTTAACTCCAAGAAAACCTACCTTTCCCACATAATCTACCCCCAGGACTCAGAACATCTACAGCCAGCAACTAGTAGTCCTAAATGGATGACAGCTCAACTTGACATATTGAAAGGCTGTGTGGTGAACCTGTGGCCTATTAACCTATATTTGCTTCAACAAAAGACTAAACCGCGGTCTGAAGCCAGATAAACGGAATAGGTTCAATTGAATGAAGTTCAACAACAAACTAAACCCAATTATAGACCGGCGGCAGTCCAGTCCACAGGCCTTCCTTCAGCCTTCCACATACCTGTCACAACTTAGGAGGTTCTGTCATTGCTAAGCGAACCTTGTCCTAGAACACTTACAGGAGGGTGTGACAGCAAAATAGGTGTGGCATGAAACTGTACCTGCAGCATGAACTACAGTCTAGCTGTACCAGAGTCACTCCTCCAGGGTGATTAAATCAGAGAAATAAAGGCCTCTTCGTCTCCCCTACCTGCCTCTCATAAATGACTTCATAGGAATTGGGTGTTCAACTGGGTTTTTCTTTTGATCATGTCGCATAGCAGTTCCATCCAGAAATTAATATATAACGAGCCATTCCTTGGAATTTAGACTTTTAGTAGTGATTGGCTTTGATTTTGACCTGTAACAAAGGGTGGGGGACATGCTATTGATATGTAGCCCCTATAACTAACGTTAGAAAACTTGACAAGCTCAATGTGTGTGGTACCAGTCACCCATCTGGTGTGTTTAGCAAGTGAGATGGTTTAATTGTGTCAGTAGTAAGCTATTGTATCTATTCTCTACCGGATGTTCTGCTATACACAACGCACACTTGTAAAAGAGAAGCAAATATAAGATAAGTAAATACAGATTTAAAAACTACAACAGATCTGTTAACAGAGACGTGAGCCTAAAACATTTCCATTTGAAGTTAGCCAGCAGTTGTAAGGATAGGCCTAGCTGACACGAAGTGGTCCAGGCTCCAGCACAAATATTGTCAATGAAAGAGTGGACAAATGTAAACCGACCTACGCATATCTTTAATCGAAATTAAACCATACACAACAAGGTGTTTAATGGAACTGTCCAAATGCAAAGCAAAATCTGGTCATAGCTCGTTTGTCTAACGTTGCTCACATCTGAGTGGACAAAGACCCAGCGCCAAATAATAAAATCTTCCAAGTGAGACGCGTGAAGCTTCCATTTTGTCCCAACTTTGGCGACTGTTTGCAGTTTGCATTACAAATAAGACAGCAAAACAAAGCAGACACATACAAACAACACTTCTGTGCGAGGTAGCCTGTCCAACATAACGTTACCAACTTGCATAGTTCGTTTGCCGTTTGAAGCTTACCTTAGTGTTCACTCCAGTGAGAATGGGCAACCACACTCAGACACGCACAAATGAAAAACCCCTGTACAAAGAAGAAAGTAAGCCCAGGGAAAAGCGACAAAAATAAACGTCAAATCCACATAATCTTCGGTGTCACAGTTTCTTATTTGTTTAAAAAATCTAAACTAAGCTATTCGACCTATCCTTTCTTGTTTTTCCGACGCAGGCTGGCTGCCTCCACTCCAACACAACACACCACCTCAATCACCAGTGTCAAGCCGGCCAGAATAAAAAAAGACTTCCGATCCTAACCTTCAAAATAAAAGTTAATTTTAAATACAAAATGCAGTGCACCATTCAATACAGTAGCCAGTTTGTTTTGTCTTTTCTTAGCCGTGACCAGTGTTGGGCAAGTTACTTTTAAAATGTAATATACTACATATTACTAGTTACCTTCATTTGAAAGTAATAAGTTACTTTACAATATTACTGTCTGTGTAGAGTAACTCGTTACTTATTACACTACTTTTGCATTACTTTCACCAAAACAACAGCAGCAGCAGAATGACATCGCTGCCCCGGGACCATCCCGAAAAATAATGTCAACAGCATTTAAGTCAGTGTAAACAACCCAAAATTCTAGATGTTATTCTTTTCCTTTGTTATTGTCATCTGAAGTGGTTATTTGCATAAAAACAGACAGTTTGATTAGGAAATGATTGTATCTTTATTTAAATATGTGCTTTGATTTAAAAAAATTAACTCAATTTGTAACTTGAGTTATTTGACAAAGTAACTCGTATAATATTACTGAAATCCTATAAGTAATAAGTTATATTACTGAGTTACTGCTAAAAGTATATTACATTATTATGTTACTTTTGTAATGAGTTACCCCCAACACTGGCCGTGACACATAACTATAAAGGGGTTCCCTAAATGATTTTTTTATTATTTATTGTGTGTCACGGCTAGTCTTTGTTATAGTTCTTGTAGGCCTGCTTACCCAGCAAACATTTTCACGTATAACGACCGTGTGCTCTAGGTCAAACCACTACATCTAGTCAGGGTCTAATTATATATCCAGAATGGAAATCGTAGCAACGTAATTCCTCTACTTCTCCACAACGTTGAAATATGCCGCTCCCACAACGGCTCAGATATTCAGATACAAATACATGCAGCAACGTTGCATATAGCGTACTGTATGTCCAGATTCAACGATTTTTGCTACATCGAAAGAAAAAATATATATGACCTACGGCGCCCGCTTCGGAGTCCTGTGTCTTATCCATTAGGCTACGGATTTTGTTGTAAAAAGAATGCGGATTTGGTCATATATAGAGATCCTTAACATTGAGAACTTAGCATTTTGACGTCACGGTCCCTACTGGAAATTGCATTGCTAGGCTAGCTGCCTTGCTAATTCTGTTTCATGATTCCAACCAGCGATGAGACAGGTATATTTATATAATTTACGATAATGTAACCAACGTGACTTGACCATTTTAGCAGACAGCATACAGCACACCCAAGACCCACAAGACTGCATGCGTTCAGTTACGACAAGAGAAATGGGACGATACACCACAGGATTCAAGAAGTTTGTGATAAATACAATAAGAGACACTTGCTATGGGCACTTATATGACATAAACGTGTTTTCTCATTAAAAAAAGACAAGGGCGTTCAATAAAAGTCGTCATTGCACGTGGAGTGCATGTCACACTGTGACTATCTGATCACACAACAGGTAAATTGTCAATCAAATGTAATTTTATTCAACAAAAACACAAAAGACACCTACATGTGGTGTTTTCAAAGCAATATGAGATCAATATTTTTTGTTTTGAAGTGACAGTCTAAACGTTACTTTGGAGGAACGTGGAGAGAACGTCAGACTTTCTGGGTAGATGCCAAACCACAATTATATCGTCTGGTGACGTCGCGGTCAAGACGATGTTTGCTGGGTACAGTTTCATTTCACTCCATGTTTAATGCAATTATTGAAAAGTGTGTATTGATAGTTTCCGTTGCGGTGCATGCACTCAGGCTACTTTAGCCTAGCCAGCATCATCTACTGTATTGTCTTTTTTTCAGAAGTGTCAAGAGGACGTCCTTTTATATTTAAGGAAACCCCGCCTACCTTCCGGTAAAATGTTGCTGTCTCTGACAAGCTTGACGCAGCTCGCTCTGGCCAACACTACAGTGGTCCGGCTGGTGACGTCAACGCTGGGGCTAGCACAGGACACCTCGGAGGAATGGGGACAATCTCAGCGGTCCCTTGCCTGATGGGAACGGATGGGACAAAGTAGGCTGTCGCAAGGGAAACAAGGTACACTAAACCGTCTGAAGCTGTAAACACCATCGTTTAATATGGAATTCCCCAACTTCCGCCACGTTTGTCTCCTGACAATGGGCACTACAATTTTGTTATTAGAAACTAGGCTATCGATTCTGCCCCTCCGAATTTCTTTATTATAGCGTCCAAGGAGGCTCACAGGAAAAGGAATCTGGACCAGTGACGTGAGGTTCCCTGTTTGAAAAACTTGGTCCACTGAACTTCTGAGCAAAGGACACGATTTAATCTGAGAGAGAGAAAAAGGATGGTCATCTATAGCTACATTCTTTTTGAGCATTACATTTTAAAAGTCTTTGTGAAGCATCACAGGACGGGGGGGTCACCCACAGGAGTCAACAATTCTCCCTTTAGAGAGAGGAGTTTCAGAAGTAGGCTATAAGGTGCTAATTAGGGGGCAAATTAACAGTGCTCATTAACTCTAGAGTCTACTCTAGACTGACTCATTTCCTCTCCTGCTTCAGGTTCACATCCAGGCTGCAGGGAATGGATGGAGTAACTATGGAAAAGTCACTGCCTGGTGAATGTTTAACTATTTCATAACCCTATGACTGGAGGGGAATGTCATATTATGACAGTGTCATTTTAAAGGGATGTCTAGTTTGAACTTCATTCTCATGCAGGTATTCCTGCAATTTTGTCTTTCAGTTACTTATTTAAAGTGTATTGGCTATTCACTCAATGTTAGAAGTTTATTGAAAGTAGAACCAAAGCAAAATGTGAGGAAAAAGTACATACAAATATAAGTATTATTATTATTATTATACTTACAAAATTAACTGAGGAAAAAAGACTCATTCTCACTTTGAGTGTTTTGATACATTGGAGAATCCTTATAGGTAAAATATGCAATTAATTTATACATTAATTGATATGTAGGCTAAGTGCAATTTCTATTGTGCACCTACACTAAACAGATATACCGTCAAACCATTTCTCAAAGGCAGAAATGTTGAAATACTAAATAACTCCAAAACTGGTGAGGGTAATTATACAGCATTGTTTATTAAAGTGTCAGAACACACTCTGCTCTGTGTGACTTCCAGTCTGGTTTCCCCAGTGTGTGAAACATACTATCAAATCTCATTTGGCCTCTCTGGTGTCAGTTTGTGGAACTGCACTGTGTAAACAAGATAAACCATCAAGCTTATTAGCATTGGTATATGATGATGGCACAGTCACACTGTATCGTCATCATCACCTAAACAATATTCCAGCCTCCTCAACACACACACTTGTAAACTTGTGGACTGCTTATTATATTTACATATTATATATACCTTTTATATACCTATTATATTATAGACTTTATCCAGCTCATATGACCCCATATACATTGTACCCTACCCAGAAAAGGCGTGATGCAAATCATTATGTTCCTTGTCCCAAGGTGCCCCCACATGTCTATTTTTGATTCCTACACTGGTAAGGGAAGTAAAGCAGGATACAGCTGTAAATGTTCAGACTGTTTCAGACTGAAACTTATCTGAGATTTTGGTCAGGGGGGAAATAGAATGATAGAAACATGTCTGAGGTAAAAAGAAGAAAAAAGTTAAAAACAATACAATCATATTTGAATCCTTGGCTTAAGCAGAAGCATTTCTTAAATTTATCAAGTGCAGGGGCATCCCGGTGTCTCATCGTGTAGAGCACGTGCCGTAAAAGCCCAGTCCTTATCGCAGTGACCCGGGTTCGAGTCCGGCCTGCGCTCGTTTGCTGCGTTTCCTCCCCCCTCTCTCTCCTATGCCTTCTTGTCTCTCTCTCTCTGACTGTCAAATAAAGTAATAATAATAATAATAAAATATCAAATGCAGGTAGAACCATATACTGTACAGATCCATAAAGGCATTGTTACACACAGAGCATTTGCACCTGAGCAAAGCCATATCAATTCAAAACAAAAAGCCCCCTGCTAAAAAACAATGTCCGTTTGTGTGTTGTGAAGTGTTCATCACAAGGGGGCAGAGTGTCCCTGGTAGAGAGCAAAATGTCTCCATGTCATCCCATCAGCACATCACATATTCCAACCTCAGTACTATGGCGTCAGGATGGTAAGATAACCCCCTGGCGAGTATCCACCACACACACTGTGACCAGGGACTTTGATATCTTATCAAATCTATACAATTATAAAGCAATCGCAAGAAGTGCAAGCACATGGTTGTTTGCTCAAGAACCATTACAGCTCAAACAGCTTATTTGGACCAAAGCTGGCCAAAGGTTAAGTGGAAACCACTGGGTTTGGACGTGAAGCTCCTTAACACGATGAGGATCATTCAATTTTCTGCTTGATTTTCATTTGCCAAACAACTGGTGGCCTGTGACATAACATTGCATAATATCATTACTGTGGTATGGGAGATTCTCAGCTGATGTAACATATTTATACACAACCATAATTTCATGATTACAGGACTGGGTAACACTTGTCTCTCTTGCCCCTCCTCCTTTAAGGCCCAAAGACTTCATCTATTAATCAAGGCTGAGTAACACTTGTCAACACTCCATTAACCACTGCTATAACCAGGATGTCTTCCATTCTAGATCCACGGCCCTTCCATTCTCAGCATCAGCACCAAATCACCCCACTGAGTGACTTCTGAGAGCCTGCAACTAAGTGCAGCTATACTTACAGTGCTGTTGAAACTATAGAAGTTTATTTTGGCAGAAAGGCGCCTGTCCTCAAGTCCACCTGACTAGGTGATGATGTGCAAAGTGCTCTAAGTATGTTTGCTATCCCCACTGTCCCACAGTGAAATTGTCAGCAGATGATATGCATGATAAGGTATATCAGAATCAGAATACATTTTATTGCCACAATATGTAAAGATTACATATGAGCGGTCAAAGCGATATTCAGGAGATACAAACAAGATAGCTCAAAGATAAAATCACAAAATTGCAAGTCAGTCCAATATATACACAATATATACATGTATAGGGTAATAATTAGCCTGGGTAAACCCAGCCCCCACGTGACCTGCTCTCAGACCTCTGGTGACAGAGAGCAGGTCTGAGAGCAGGTCACGTGGGGGCTGGGTTTACCCAGGCTAGGTAATAATAGAGTGTTAAATAAGCATTAAATAGGGATTTACAGTCCAAGCGGTGCACAATGTAGTTAACAGTCATATAATCAAGTAAAAAGTTCTGGTAGCAGAAGCAGTTATAATACTTTGATGTAGAGAGTGTAGTCCAGCTGCTGCTAGTGGAAAGTGACATATGATGGGGGAGGGGGGGGGTGGTTGGCAGTGCTCGGGGGTATGGGAGTTGTTATAGTCCTTTAGTAGAGGGGGCTTTTGAGCCTTGCTGATGAGGCCGATGGCAGTTGGGAAGAAGCTGTTCTTGTGGCGAGAGGTTTTGGTCTTGACAGACCTCAGTGTCTTGCCGAGGGGGAGCATTTCAAAGAGGTTGTGTCCAGGGAGGGAGGGGTCGGCCATGATTTTACGAGACCGCTTCAGCATCTTGGCTGTGTGCAGGTCCTGAAGGGATGGCAGGTTGCATCCGATGACCTTCTCAGCACAGAGGATGATGCGATGCAGTCTGTTGATGTCCTTGAGAGTGGCAGCAGTGTACCAGATGGTGATGGAGGAGGTAAGGACCAAGGACGGACTCAACAATGGAGGTGTAGAAGTGCACCGTCCTTGCCTTTGGCACTTTGAATTTCTTACAAAGTAGTACATCCTCTGCTGTGCCTTCTTGGTGAGAACTCTGATGTTCAGCTCCCATTTCAGGTCCTGGCTGATAATGGTTCCCAGGAAGCGGAAGGACTCCATAGTGTTAACTGGGGAGTCACCCAGGGTGATGGGGGAGGGTGGGACTCTGTTCCTCCTGTAATCCACAATCATCTCCACTGTCTTTTGAGCATTGAGCTCCAGGTTGATTTGAAGGCACCAAGTCACCGGATGGTCAACCTCCCGCCTGTAGTCAGACTCGTCTCTATCCAAGATGAGGCCTATGAGGTGGTGTCATCCGCAAACTTCAGGAGCTTGATGGACTGGTGACTGGAAGTGCAGCTGTTGGTGTACAGGGAGAAGTAGTATGGAGAGAGGACAGCGCCCTGGGCAGCTCTGGTGCTATTAGTCCAGGAGTCGGTGATGTGCTTTCCCAGCCTCACGTGCTGCTTCCTGTCAGTCAGGAAGTCTGTGGACCATCTGCAGATGGAGTCGGGCACGCCCAGCTGGGAGAGCTTCTCATGCAGCAGAGCTGGGATGAGTGTGTTGAAGACCAAGCTCAAGTCCACAAACAGGATCCTGGCGTAGGTTCCTGCAGTGTGGGCCATGTTTATAGCATCGTCTACAGACCTGTTGGTCCTGTAGGCAAACTGCAGGGGGTCCAGGAGTGGGTCCGTGATGTACAGTATATGCTGTCATCCATGTTATTTCCAAATCAGCCCTTAGTTTGAGTAACTGATTTATGAGGACTGTTTCGGTGCGGGCATTGAATGTGGTTCTCTGATCCATTATCAAACTACTTTGGCTTCATTTAGTCTAGACTAGAGTAACATTGATTAGCAACACTCAAGGCCCACCACCATAAACTAGGGTGAATGTTTGGTTTGGACTGATGTTAGCATTTATATGACCATAGCTTAGCAATGAAGGCTTACAGCTCTGGCTTGTATCTGCCTCTGCGTTGAACCATTCTGTTTATCGGCGTTGAATTGTGGGGTATTCCGGTCCGGACCACTGGCTCAGAAGTCTCTGCGAGCCTCGGTGAATCCAAGCAATGGTTGTGCTGGGCTGGTTCCCAACATGCAGCAAGGAACCTGGAAACGGTCCACAGACACACAGCTACACACTTTGCAAAACATCTACTGGGTTAATTTCAAAGGTCAAACAGTCTTTCAGCAGTTCATGGTTTTGGGCAGAGTCCAGTATTTAATCCTGGCAGCACATGAACAAGTTTGTCTGCATTAACAAATATTTCCCATGTGCTCACATCGAGCTTCCGCGCCTCTCCATTGTTCTCTCGTTTACAGCCAAGACTGCCTTGAAATGGCGTCAGCTTGCTCGGTAAGGGCCGCCCTCTAGCTAGGTCAGTGAATACTACAGTACAGCCCCAAAACCCCAAACCCTGACACGCACAAATCCTTAGCCTATCACTAAGATGGTGGCTATGATTGACAGTTAAACTACGGTAACCAATGATCGCTCATGCGATCTTATGACGGTCGATCTGACCGATGACCGATGACCTGGACAGGACAAAAGACCAATTTATGGAAAACTCAAGACAATAATCCATAAATAGCATTATTAAACACTGTAAAACCAGTAAACCATGCCTTCCATTCTCTCAAACCTTGACATACTGTACATCAACCTTTATCTTCCTCACAGAATGTGATCTTCTATAATGTAACAAATGTTGCATTAGATTAAAATGAGGATCACTGATTTGATCCAATTTGTGTTTGATGAATATATTTGTTTTTAAAACGATGATGAGGATCATCAGCGTCAGTATCAATCTGAGTGCATACTCACTCATACACTTATTTGTGTGTGCATGTAAGAATCAAGTGTGTGCTTATGTGAAGGAACTCATCCTCCACATGGGTCTTGTTTACTCCATTTATTCTGCTTCCTGTAATAAGATTTATTTATCAGATTCAATCTTCTAATCTTACTAAATGAATCAACTCTGGTTGGAAAAGTGTTCTGTTATACTGAATGGATGTGTAGGATTTTATATTTATAATGACAGTTGTGCATTTTTACATTGTCAATGGCATGTTGCAAGTATTAACACAGGTAAGGTAATGCTTCCTACTTTTCATTGCAGATCTTTGAAGCAGGATGTTATACCTGCAGGACAGATGGGGGTTCGCTGCCCTCATTCAGGGGGACGCAGGGGGAAGCATTGGGAACCATCAGTTTTGTTGAGGATCAAATCAGTAATAACCTTATAACCAACCTGCTCCTTTAAAAGAATATGGTTCAGTTTATGATTTTACTGTAGAATCTTGGTAAGCCGAAACTCACACACAGTCTGTCTGGTCTATTTGCTCAATCACACTGGTTTAATGAGCAAACAATGCGGCAATGTAACAATATATTCTATTTATTGCACATAATCATAATCATAATCAGGTTGGGATGCAGAATAGGTGCGCTTGCTCAATTGCCTGCTTGGCTGTGGGTGCTCAGCTATAGCCTGGGTAAACCCAGCCTCCACGTGACCTCTATCTATGTGCTATTGTGACTGATAGCACATAGATAGAGGTCACATGGAGGCTGGGTTTACCCAGGCTAGCTCAGCTACAGAAGATACTTGTAGAAAGAAAATCACTCCATGAGTGGAAATAGCAGCACTCCAAAGATTAAAATGCAAGACTTTGCTCAAATTAAAAAATATATATATTCAAGGCTAACGTGCTTCGGCATGTGCCTTCATCAGAGCACCATGATGCTCTGATGAAGGCACATGCCCAAACGCATTAGCCTTGGAAAACAATTTTTTTTGAGCAAAGTTCATTTTAATCCTTGGAGTGCTGCTATTTCCACTCATGGAGTGATTTTGTTCATAATCATAATAAGTTGAAAATGTGTATGCAGCTGAAAACACTATAGACATAGAGCTGACATTGCTGTGATTGTGGCAAATACCAATGCAAAATTAACTAAAGTTGGTTCCTCGTTAAATACATCATACTAATTTGATTGACCTAACACAGTCAAAGACCACGAGGCTTGCGCACCAGTGGTTTGCTGTGTTAACTTATCAGGAGATTCTGGGATTTATGCCACTGGCAATGCAAGCCAGTGGCCATACACGATTAATTTTAATGCAGTTAAACAGTATTGGTTTGGTATCAGCATTATAAGTTACCTGTAAAATCAGTGGATCAATTTCTATCCACTTTAAAAAAATATGCTCAATAACAGTGTTGCTAGACCTTACATACTTTAATCTTTTATTAGATATTGGCAGCTTACTCAGTTCGAGAGGTTTTAGACACATTGCTGGTAAATGTCTAGACTTCCAGTGACATCATTTTGGACTCATGGAAGAGATACTTTCAGACACACAAGGAATATAGCACTGAGTACTTCCACATGACTTCACTGGCATGGCTAAACCTTTTAAGCACCAGGCTCATCACGCCACATAAAACAAAGGTAATTGCTGTTTACATGCTAGAGTAGATTGATTTTTTTTTATTCGAGTGTTTAACTCTCCAGAGACACAAATAAGCCTGGTGAATGGAAGTGGATGAAAACTGTAAAATTGGGACTGATCTTTTGTCCTCCTGATCACTTGGCATTTCAAAGGTTCATTGGGCTTCTAAGTATATCACATGCAGCCAGATCAATTGAATATAACTCCTAACTGGAAGGGCACTAGAGCACAGACCAAAGCCAATTGCTGGTTTGTGAGGCATGTTCTGGAGTTTGATCTGGATCCACCCCGAAATGTAATGGATTCTTCCTTGGCCCATGCTAAACCCTTTCACGAAGTTTCATTAAAATTGGGCCTTTAGATTTTTTTGTATTCCTGCTGACAAACAAACAAACAAACTGCACCGAATACATAAAAACCAATTGGCGGAGGTAATAAAGCAAAAAAACAAAAAAACGTTTTTTGTTTTTTGATGCGATCTCCAAAATTTGCAATCGCCAGAAAATGCTTCAGAAAAATCATAGCAATTGTGTTCATTTGTGAAGATGATCTTGCTTAACTTGTGTTAACCACATACCTTATTTCAGGCATCTAACCAAAATCCCCATACAAAAGACCCATTGACTTCAAGACGAGGGAGCCAGGCGACATTAGCTTCCGGGTTTTAGGACTCATTCCTGTGGCACTCTGTTATTAAAAGCCCAAACAGCATTACAAGGTGCTTAAGGGGGCCTTTGGGTACAGTTAGGCCCCCCCAGCTGCCACTGCTCCACCAGCCTGAATCCTCCGTCTCACCCTCGTCTCACCCCTGTCTTGGACCTGTATCCTGGGCCTGGGTCTCCGTCCTAGTTGCTAGCGTGCCGTGGCAGCTGTCCCTGCCTTGCAGCAGACAGAATTAGCAAGATAAACGTAGGCAGAGACAGAGGCCCAGTTGCTCTCTACAAGTGGGGTCAGATGGGACTGCAGCAGTCTCTTACCCAATCAGTGGACAAAGAGACCTAGAGACAGTAAGTCATTAAGACTGGAGGTTTTCACTGGAACTAATATGAGAGGTGGATTTCATACCGGGGCTTCATTAGTGAGGGGGAGGTGGTAATCATTCACAGCCTCCAAATTCATATGGTCTCCAAGGACTAAATAAGAGACGCTGGGAAACATCAGGCAGCAAATCTGAGGTAAATCCAGGCAATAAGTGAAATATGACATGATTAATAGGTACTCCCTTCATCAGGAAAGGCTGTGTAGCTTTTTCTTTGTGTGTGTGTGTGTGTGTGTGTGTGTGTGTGTGTGTGTGTGTGTGTGTGTGTGTGTGTGTGAGAGAGAGAGAGAGACAGACACACACACACACACACACACACACACACACACACTGTGTGACTGCAATTGTGTGTATGAAGGAGGTGTGCTAGCAAAAGGAACAGAGAGGATAGGCAATCCCAGTGTCTAAATAAAGTGTCCAGTGACCACAGAGCTCGAAACATCCTGCCAATCTTCATGGTATTTAGCAGTCTGGGAATACAACACCGGGTTAAATGACCAAGGATTTGCTCTCTCATATATAGACCCACATCACTTTACTGCTGTGCTACTAGGAGAAGAAAGAGTGAAAATGAGTAGAGGAAACTTTTAATTTAACTGCACTAAATACAGCGTATATTCCAAGGGAGATTGATCAATTATATTTTAATGGGGTTGTTGTTTCCTCTTAGATGGAACATACAGTTCAACATAGTATTTACCTAACTCTCTTTACCTAACACCTCTCCCTTTGTAATACAGGTTGTAATACAGACTGCCCAAGAGACCCCCTGATCCTTAAAGTCATAAAGTCAACTTTTCTTTTATTCAAAACAATAACAAATAAATCAAGCAATGTTGCTGGAATTAGAGATTGTGATGGGACCAGCCACAACAAACTAGTTTATCAGGGGAAAACATTGCTGAATTCGAGAATTATACTCTTTTTCTCTCTCTCTTAACCCTTCATCTAGTAGTGGACACCGTGAGATGATGATGATGATGATGTCAGTGAGTGATGTCATCAATAAGTGATGTCATCATTGCTCGAGTGACATCACATCATGGGCAATCATAGGTAATTAGGGCAATTAAGGGGGGGGGGCCTGATTGAGGAGAGGGAGTGACACAGGGACAGAATGTAGGGAAACAGTGGATGGATAAATCCAGAAGAAGAAGAAGAAGAAGAAGAAGAAGAAGAAGAAGAAGAAGAAGAAGAATCAGCCCCACTTACCTAATTAAAAAATCTGTCTCTGTTAGGTCACCTAACACTTCCTGAAAGATTCAGCCTGACCGCACGTAAAATGGCATAGCTGTGGCCGAACACAATTCTGCTCACACACTCACACAGACACTTTGCATTCTTATTAGGAATTCAGGCACAAATCAGTTTCTTGTATCTTGTATTCACAATCATATTCTTTCAGTTGTGACCATAGATGGGGTCAGCTCTCTCATCACAGTCACACTCAATGCCCACAACATTACTGCAGCTGATGGACCTATGCGGAGGTCAATCTCACAATCCTTCTCACCAGAGGGTTACCTAACCCTAACCCCAGAGACACTCGAACCCCTCCACTTGGGGCAGCAGCTCACCCCTCACCTGGATGGGGCATGCCTGCCTTTTCCCGGGAGATAACTATGGTCTCAGTTTGGAGGTGCTGATCCTCATCTTGACCCAAACACAATCATCTGAAAACAGTAGAGAAATGCCACCCTAATCTTGGCAAACTGGACACTCTCCAGATTTCGGCTGTACCTTGATATCCATGAATATTACAAACAGGAGAGGGGACATTGTGTACCCTTGGCGGCAGTGGCGGAGGGTACACCGGGGCAGAGGGTGCGCCCGCCCCGGGCAAAAAAAGAATTGCAGGCCAGGCCAGGCCACCGGGCATCGGCCCGACGTGCCCAATTATGCAATCCGCGCCTGTCTGTGTGTGAGAGAGAGAGGGAGACAGGGGCAGACAGGGTGCTGTCTGTGACAGCCTGTCGCTGTCCATCTGCGGTGGTGCTGAACCGAGGGCTGTGCCTCGGTGCTGAAACATCTGAAGAGGCCTGGCTGGCAACCTGTGTTTTTATTTTTCTCCTTCAGAACAAGCTTGTCTGTAAAGTGGCTTCACTGTAGGCTTTCTTGTACATAATATTACTTGGCTCAATGAGTGACAAATTGTGTTTTTGGATATAGGGGCTATCAGCTATTTTACAGTTGTGACTTAAAATGACTTTATTTAATAAAGTCAGTGGTGTGAGTGTGAGAGGAATTCAATCAATAGACAATAACATTGATGTGTTTAAAATGAGATATTCCACTAAAACAGATTCAAACATGCAAAAAAGGCCAATTATTCTTCACCTTTTAGGGGGGCGTGGGCCCCCCTAAAAGCTTCGCCCCCTCTGGGCTGATAGGGTCGCTCCGCCCCTGCTTGGCGGAGAGAGATGCCCACCTTGAACGTGTTTGACTTAATGCAGAAAATGAGTACACAGTCCAGTCCCCGATGTGTGTGTTCAGGGACCAAATGAGCTAAAAAGCAGACGGTGTGCCTTGTGATGCACAGCAACAGTACACAACATTCTATTTAGGATGGATGGACTGTGGGTCTGTGGTGACAAATGGAAATAGGTCACTTCGCTCGCACGACCAAAAGTACTTTTCCAGCCCCGGCCCTCCTGATCACAAGAAGTGCACAGGGACATAATATCTTTCAGGTTACCTAATCAAAGGCATGCTAGTAACAAGGAACACTGCCAGGACTGGATTTAACAAGAAATTAAGATAATGAAGCCATTCACTCCACTGACACATGACAAACATTCTGTCGGCTCATTGTGACCCCATTAGGTCAACTGCAAACTGTGTTCTCTACTTTAGCAATAACATTCTTTTTTTTATTACCTCTGCCAAGGAGATAATGTTTTCTCTAGCGTCCGTCTGTCAATCTGTCCATTAGCAGGGTATCTCAAGAAGTCGTGCATGGATTTATTTGCACAAAACTTGATATGAAGGTTGGTTATGTGCCTAGGAAGAACTGCTTAACTTTTCATGTCGATTGCATTTTTTGTGCATTTCAGAACAGATTCACATGTTACAACTTTGACAAAAGGCTATATGCAGGGAAGAACCACAATGGCCCCCTTCTTACGGTGTTTGTATGTCTGGGTCCCACACCCCGTACAGGGCTTCACCGTGATGTCTTACGGGGTGTTGTCAGACATGTCGGAGGTCTGTGCTCTACTGAGCACATTTTCTAGTCTTATAAAATGCAATATATTGATGACATAACAAACAAATGAGTTGCTGTTTTGTTAAAGGTGATAATGTAGCCAATAATAAATGTGTTTCACTTTCATATCAGCACATATTTGTAAGAAGTGCCATCTCCTCAGTGAATAACTAATTTTAGAGGAACACTCTTCCCTTATGGATCAATTTGTTACCAAATGAATCCTCTACACTGATGTTGTCCACATCAGCTTCCACCTCAGACTGTAGCTGTGGCATGCATGTGGATGCAGCTATGGTGGTCTAGACAGTATCCAACATTAAACAAGGCTATGGCAGTCTTCAACAGCCTCTGCAGTACACTTGCTAAGCTGTAAGTACTCTGTTCCCACAGTGGGAGCCCTAAATGATTACTACATCTCTCTTCATCAGTTCTAATTGCCCATTTGAGACCCACAGCATGACACAGCAGGTTCTTTAAAGTTAGTAGCTGGGATCCATTTCAGTGTTTTTGACTGGCAGTGCAAAAGGTTCTTCCAGAGAGGATCATATTGGATCTTGGATGACCCGGGGAAATTCCAGTCCAATTGGTTGCTGTGGAATTAATGATTAACAGTCCAGCAGTGATGATGGGGTCTGTCTGGCTTGACCTTTCCACAAGGCTGTATTTGCAGTAGAGGTAAGTACAAGGCTTTAGCATCGCTATAGCCTGGCCATGCCTAGACAGCTGCACCCTTATCCCCCAGCCTATAGCAGCTGAGGAGGAGGCCTGGATCCAGAGCCCAAAGAGTGGGGGAGGGATAACTGTGGAGTAGGGGCAAGCAGCGAAGACTGGGGCGCAGGAACAGGAATTGAATAATTGAGGGAATGCTCTGGTGGTCTTGGGCAATGTTTCAATTGGGCATATAACAGATTCCTGAACCCAATTTGTCCCATGAGCTATTATTACACATTTGGTGGGCAAACATTTAATACCCAATGAACAATAGTGATTTATACAGTTGAATAAATCAAGTTGAATAAATGTGTATTCTGCCTTCTGACTAAAAGCGTATTGTGTGCATGAAATAGTTTGAGTAAAGATAACCACAAGTCTGTTATTGAGGCAAAGTAATCAAATTAAAGCTAATTGACTAATAGTACAACATTTACGTTCTGACAAACTGTCATCTGACTTCAATTTCTCCCTCTGGTCCACAGGACATAGCTTCCTGTTTTGGCAAAGTCTAATTTGAACCTGTTTACATGACAGCATTTCCAAGCTCCTAAACTGGAGATTCACTCAGATGGAGGTTGGAGGGTTACTGCAATACATTCTGTGAGATTTTAATCTTAGTTTGATGTTATTTGAATTAGCATACCCTAAATATATAGGTTAAAATACACTCCAAAAACTTTATGATTTCGTCAATTTACTTGGAATTGATTAATTTGCCAGAAATTTAACAGAAATGACAAGTTCCTGTCCTGGTTATGATATTACAGTATTTTGACTTCAGCTGATTTCCCAAAGTAATTTACCCATACCCCACACCTGCTTATTAGAATGGACCCCAAGCAGAACACCCATACACAAAATAATACAAAGAAAAATAACACGCGCACGCGCACACACACACACACACACACACACACACACACACACACACACGCACACGCACACGCACACGCACACGCACACGCACACGCACACACACACACACACACACACACACACACACACACACACACACACACACACACACTGATTTAACAATTCTTCAAGCACCATACTCTTTACAGTGGTCACAAATAGAGCACTTGAATCTTAGTGGAATACTGATGACGCATTTTGATTCCCCTCTCTGCTGTCCAGGGACCAGGGAGAGAGAGAGAGAGAGAGAGAGAGAGAGAGAGAGAGAGAGAGAGAGAGAGAGAGAGAGAGAGTTTCTAAGGGAGAAGAGCTAGGAGTGCGAACAAGAGGGTGTAGAGGTGCAGAAAATAGCGCTACAATCTTCTGAGAAAGCGAGCGGGTGTCTGTCATTACCGGGCCTGGATACCATACCCCACACGATGCAGAATGGGGAGGGTATGAGTATTCCCCTGGGGGAGAAATGGAGAGAGGAAGGGAAAGATGAGATATATGAGTAGGGGCAAATCTCACAGCACAACAATCTTTGACATTTGACCCTTGGCATGGTTTCCATCATAGTTATACATCAAAGGCCATTGGGATATTGTGGGATTATGTAACAATGTGTGCGTGCATGCATGCGTGTGTGTGTGTGTGTGTGTGTGTGTGTGTGTGTGTGTGTGTGTGTGTGTGTGTGTGCCCGTTGCCTGTACTTGTGCACTATTATGATAATGATAACGATAGATTCTTGTTGCAAAGAAAACAGCAGTGAAGAAGGTTGTGCACTGAACATTAGATCTGTTATCTGTTATTTCTGGTTCTTTTCTGCAGGAAAAATGATTAGGAGAGATGATGGGACAAGACTGCAGCAGGGAGAGACAAGGATAGAGACAAAGGTAATGTAAGTGAGTGAGTGAGTGAGTGAGTGAGTGAGTGAGTGAGTGAGTGAGTGAGTGAGTGAGTGAGTGAGTGAGTGAACCACAAATCAGTGACCTTAAAAGGCCACATGGTCCCGTTGGTGTCAGAGAGTGAAAGGGGGCCTCGGGGGTTATCTCTGTGTAGCGCCTCTGTATTTATAGACCATCTCAAAAAAGACTGGCTGCCCACTTTCTACACCCCCCCCCCCCCCCCCCCTGTCGCCCCACCCCCATTTTCAATTAGCCTCCGATGGGTGGAGTAATCCAATCAGGAGTTACTACAGCTCACCCCCGCTCGGCTCTCTCAGTCTGTCCAGACTCCGCACAGACACACACTCCTCAGACAGGAAGGTAAGAGCCACACTCTGTCCATTCATTTGTCCATCTTTTCCCACTCCATCCATCCTTCACTTTTGTAACCTAGCATCGTCTTCCATTCTCTGGGACACAGCTGTTCACTGTGCTCTGACATCCTCCTACCCCCCAACCCACCCCACCTCACCCACCTGCCCATTCACTCCCTCTTTCCACTGGCACAGTATCTCCACCATTTAACCACCTCTCCCCCACTACCCACTTTCTCTACTCCTCACCGGTCAATGAGCTCGCATTCCCTCCTTGATTAAACACTGCTCTCTGTTATTTCTTATTCTTGACCCCTGTGTGTGCAGAGTTCATTTGTGCCCTTCTTTGCTCCCTCCTCCTCATCCTCATCCCTCCCTTTGGCAAAATTCTGTAGACGGTGTCAACTCCTTTTTGATTGAGGGATAACATGTGACTTTTATCTTGACAAATTGGACTTTTTGTGTGTGTTTCTGTGGTTATGATATTGAAGAGTTGGGCGTAGTGCAGCGGTAGATTCCTTGCCTACCAACATGAGGGTCGCAGGTTCGAGCCCCTGTGTTACCTCCAGCTTGGCCGGGCATCCATACAGGCACAATTGGCTGTGTCTGCGGGTGGGAAGTCGGATTAGCGGTATATGTCCTGGTCGCTGCACTAGCGCCTCCTCTGTCTGGTCAGTCGGGGCACTTGTTCAGGGGGGAGGGAAACTGGGGGAAATAGCGTGATCCTTCCACGGGCTACGTCCTGCCGGTGAAACTCCTCGCTGTGACGCTGTCAGGTGAAAATAAGCAGCTGGCGACTACACATGTATCGGAGGAGGCAGGTGCTAGTCTACAACTTCCCCCAGATTGGCAGAAGGCGTGGAGCAACGAATGGGACAGCAGGGGGAATTGACCAAGTACAACTGGGGAGAAAACAGGGCGGTATTCTGGAAAAAAAAGGATAAAAAAGATATTGAAGCGTTTGATACATTTCACAACATTTTGGTGCAATGCAATTCATTATAAATAACTGTCATTGCAATTAACTTTCATTTCCACTGTAGGGGCTCATAAACTGTATGAGAAAGTATATTTTAATGCAATTACTATGGAAAGATATTCTGGGTTGATCACTAATTATTAGACAAACAGCACTGGATAGTAAGTGGTGTGTGTGTGTGTGTGTGTGTGTGTGTGTGTGTGTGTGTGTGTGTGTGTGTGTGTGTGTGTGTGTGTGTGTGTGTGTGTGTTTGTGCGTGCGTGCGTGCGTGTGTGCGTGCGTGTGTGCGTGCGTGCGTGCGTGCGTGCGCGTGTGTGTGTCTGTGTGTGTGTGGGAGGGTCAGGTTGAACTTTTTTTTTTTTAATTGGTAAAGTGAGTATTGTAATTTAGTACACTATTGCATTTAGAGCCATAGCACTCTGGAGTGTACACTTTATGCCTGTATTTGCCGGTACACTGATATCTAGGTGTGCTCTGTACATTAGTAGGTCATTCTTCTCAGCCTCAACTCACAGTCTAAAATCCAACACTATGAGATGGGAACAGAATGCTTGTGTATTGTGAGAGCTGAGATGATTGAATTTGTGCTACAGCATGTGTGGTACAGTGTGTCAGCCGGGGGAAGGGGGGGATTATTGTTGCTAAAATACACATCTTGGCCACCTGTTAACTGCCTCTTTTGGAATTCCCTAAAGGCATTCCAGTTTCCTCAGAGATCCTGTCATAGCCGTGGCTGTGGCATGTCACTGTGCACCGCTCCCTCCATTGTGGCTCTGGCTCACAGTGGAGGGCCGCGGATACTGTTTCAGTGTAGAGCAGGGCCCAGCGGTCCAGAGCCTCATACCTGTCACTGTCAGACTGTATATAGAGTGCAATCTACCACTATGCATATACTGTAGGCTGGAGTTGGAGGGTCATTTCAATGTCCCCAGAACTGTTCAGTTTCCATTAGACTGTAACAGTTTGACAACAATGTCTGAGAGATGCTGTCCATCAATATTTGTGAATAGACTTTCACATTATGCGTATATAGACATAAGCCGACATAAGAATGCATTGTGCCCTGGTAAGATGAACCGAGTCAATCCTATCATTTGTCATGGTCAGGGGATGACCTCGGCCATCTTTAGGCTGAGCAGATGACTGGTGTTTGAACTGATAGTCGTTGCATGGGGCAGCATTTTGTCATTTCACCCCCTCTGTTCTGCAACTTAAGCCCTTTGCCCTGCTTTATTTGAAAGGCATGCGCTCCCTTAAGTGGCGTGTGTGTGTGTGTGTGTGTGTGTGTGTGTGTGTGTGTTTGTGTGTGTGTGTGTGTGTGTGTGCGTGTGTGTGCGTGCGTGCATCCGCGCACGCGCGTGTTGCATACGTAGTGCATTCATGAGCATACATGTGACTTCAGTCCAGATGGGGGAGTGATAGTAAAAGGGCAGAGCCATTAGCTTGTGGCAGGAAGGTTACAGGTTTGACCTGCAGAGAATAGTCAGGGTGAGGCAGGAAAGAAGTGCTGCCCCCTCCCTCAAAAACTGCTGTTGAAGATGCTCCACCCCGGCTGCTCCACTCAGGCTATTTAGTGTAAGTGTGAACATGCCTATTTACAAATATTCCTCGGACTCACATACTCCTAAGGTTAAATGGGGGGGTTTAAAAAATGGTGCAAGATGCACTCAACATATGAACCAATTGTTGGACGCTTTATTCAATTCATCAGTTGACGCAATTATCCACTTATCTATTGTTAGTGGCCATTATTTGTGATTACATAATATCCAACCCCAACATTGTTGCTTTGGAAAATAGATACTAATCCGTTCAAGCTGTGTTTTTTTGTCTCATTCATTGTCAAAGAAAGTATTTATGCATTTCTTCAAATGGTTATTAGACATTTCAAGTACAGTCATTTTGCCATACCTCTTTAAAACATCCTGAATTATTAATAAAGAATTGTAGATATAGTACATATATTATAGTTGTGGGAATATGTATGTTTATTTGAGCCATCTCAGGCTGCAATAATAATAATGTCATACTGTATGATTGCTTTTTTCCCTCTTAACTCATAAATCAAATTCCTTAAAACAACAACAAAACTCTTGCTCAAATATTATTTTTCACTGGATTTTTTCTGGGGAAAAGCAGTACTACATAACCAATGTCCTATGTTTGCAGACACAGCTACAGTATCTCTACATGTAGTCATCCAACACTTTCTGAGTAGTCCTGGCTGGACAGTGGTCAAACGCTTGCTATCTATCTGGCTGGAGCTCAGTTTGGCATTAGCCAGCTCCCAGATGGGCAGCATCAAAGGGAACACAGAAGCCAGGAAGCAGCTGCTTGACGTTTTTGAATAGCTGGTGGTTATTTGTAGTAGATCAGATTATCCTTTTCTTATTTTTAGGAGTCAGATAAACCCTTATATAAGCTAGGTGAGTCATGGTGGGAGCAACAGACAATGAGGGAATGTGGGAGTGGTGGAGAGTGGTCAGAGCAAAGGATCAGACCTTATCATGACTTCAACTACTATAAAACACACAGCCCACTTCTTTATCAGCATCTCTGCATCATCATGTCTTCAGTATCCACTAAGATCTCACATCACCCACTGTTCTTTAATCTCTGCATCATCAGTATCCACTGAGATCTCACATCACCCACTGTTCTATAATCTCTGCATCATCATGTCTTCAGTATCCACTAAGATCTCACATCACCCACTGTTCTATAATCTCTGCATCATCATGTCTTCAGTATCCACTAAGATCTCACATCACCCACTGTTCTTTAATCTCTGCATCATCATGTCTTCAGTATCCACTAAAATCTCACATCACCCACTGTTCTATAATCTCTGCATCATCATGTCTTCAGTATCCACTAAGATCTCACATCACCCACTGTTCTTTAATCTCTGCATCATCATGTCTTCAGTATCCACTAAGATCTCACATCACCCACTGTTCTTTAATCTCTGCATCATCATGTCTTCAGTATCCACTAAAATCTCACATCACCCACTGTTCTATAATCTCTGCATCATCATGTCTTCAGTATCCACTAAGATCTCACATCACCCACTGTTCTTTAATCTCTGCATCATCATGTCTTCAGTATCCACTAAGATCTCACATCACCCACTGTTCTTTAATCTCTGCATCATCATGTCTTCAGTATCCACTAAGATCTCACATCACCCACTGTTCTATAATCTCTGCATCATCATGTCTTCAGTATCCACTGAGATCTCACATCACCCACTGTTCTTTAATCTCTGCATCATCATGTCTTCAGTATCCACTAAGATCTCACATCACCCACTGTTCTTTAATCTCTGCATCATCATGTCTTCAGTATCCACTAAGATCTCACATCACCCACTGTTCTATAATCTCTGCATCATCATGTCTTCAGTATCCACTAAGATCTCACATCACCCACTGTTCTTTAATCTCTGCATCATCAGTATCCACTGAGATCTCACATCACCCACTGTTCTTTAGCAGATCACAAGTTGATGGAAGGGAAATTATGGGAGAATGTCTGACAGTGAATTGAGACTGGAGGAGAGCAGCTTGATGGAGGGGAAAAAGAGAAGAGGAGAGAGAGGGGGTGAGGAGATGTCTGGGGTGTAGCAAGCTGTGTGTTCAAGTTCTCAACCTTTTGTAGTTTAAAGCCTATACTTCTGATCTGAAAACTTCTGAGGGCCACCTTCCCAAATAAATGAGAAAAAAACATACATACAAAAAACACCTGGTCAAATTATGCATTTCAATTGAAAGTGTTTTCTTATTAATGTGAATTATTGAGCACATTTAGATATAAACATAACTAGCTTTATAAATCACCCTCCATAGATAAATAAATAAATAAATAAATAAATAAATAAATAAATAAATAAATAAATTAATTAATAGATTAATAAATGAATAAATGAATAAATAAATAAATAAATAAATAAATAAATAAATAAATAAATAAATAAATAAATAAATAAATGAATTAATAAATTAATAAATTAATAATCTAACCATGTACCACTGCCTGTCTGCCTCCACTACCTACTATGACCCACTGGTTGAGAATAGCTGCATTAGACAACTGCTTACTTTCTCTTTCACACATGCGTATACGCACACACACACATGCACGCACGCGCACACACACACACACACACACACACACACACACACACACACACACACACACACACACACACACACACACACACACACACACACACACACACACACACACACACACAGAAACAAATGACAGAGTGAGGCTGTCTGGGAAGGGGGGGGGGGGGGGGGGGCACAGGTGGGGATAACCAGAGGGCTTAACAAGGGGGATTGCTAACAGCTGCAGATTGCGGGTAGCCATTATTATAGAGTGCCATTTGAACCCACTTACAGTACAGATAGAGAGAACCACATGCATACACACACACACACACACACACACACACACACACACACACATACACACATACACACACACACACACACACACACACACAGCAGCGGATGCTGTGATGTGGCGCTGACAGCTGGAGGTGAGGTGATGGATGGGTCAGTGTACCTGGCCTGGTGAGCGCTGGTATGCGACGGGGCAAAAGGTGACTGTCTCTCTCTAAACATGACAGATAGGAGCTATTTATACCCTCCTTGTCTGTCTCTCTCTAAACATGACAGATAGGAGCTATGTATACCCTCCTCATCTGTCACCTTCTATTTCAAACACCCAGCAGTAAATGAAGGGCTGCTGAGAGATGGGAGAGAAAGATGAAAAGACAAAACACCTCCACAATTAAAAGACCCTGGGCCAGAGTGATTGACTGTACGGTGTGTGGAGAGTCGTGACTGACACTGTGCCCTCGAAAGCTCACTGCTAGGAATGTAACCTCTTTGAGGTATTACTCTCCTGGGTGGCATGGTACTACTCAGTGTCAGTGAAAAGAAATCTTTGCACTGGCAAACAGACAAGACTGTATGAAACTCCTGTTCACTCAGATGTTAGGATGTTGAAATTCCTTTCCAAGTACAGGCAAATGTTGTTTAATGTAACACGATCTACCTCTACAGCAGTGATACTCAACTTGCGGCCCGCGGGCCCCCTGTGTGGCACGCGATGGAATTGCAACAATTTTTTTTCTTTTTTTCTTTACAGTGCACCTGAACGCAACATGCAATACCCGCTGAATAAGTGTCCAAATGTTCATGTCACTCTGGCCAATACTCCACTTCTGTTATAGCATTTCAGTCTGGAATATCGAATATCTTTCAATAATCTATAATTTAGCTGCTAAATTGTCAAATACTGCCGTCTGCTCGCTACCCAGGCACTTATGTATGTACTTAACCTAACTAACTTAACCTAACTAACTATCTACCCGGTGTGCACAACATTGTCAGACTAAACTCCGGCTGACACCCCAAAAACCTACAATCCGCGACAGAAAAATGTATATTGTTTGTTTATTAACTGGCCCCTCGCCTTCTATCATTTCACGAAAGTGGCCCCCGGGCAAAGCAAGTTGAGTATCCCTGCTCTACAGCTTCATACTGCTGATGCACTGACTTTATATAAAAGGACACATGGATTTGACACAATTTTCATCTCTCTCTCTCTCTCTCTCTCTCTCTCGCTCTCTCTCTCTCACTCTCTCTCTCTCTCTCTCTCTCTCTCTCTCTCTCTCTCTCTCTCTCGCTCTCTCTCTCTCTCTCTCTCTGATCTTCTTCCCTCTCTCAGGTGAGTGAGCCAGGGCCAACATGACAGAGCGTTATGACTGTCACTACTGCAAGGAGTCCCTGTTTGGGAAGAAGTATGTTCTTAGGGAGGAGAACCCCTACTGTGTGAAATGTTACGAGAGCCTGTACTCCAACACCTGTGAGGAGTGCAAGAAGCCTATTGGCTGCAACACCAGGGTAGGGGATGTCACACAATGTATTGGACATACTGTACAAGGCACAAACATGCTCTCTCTCTCTCTCTCTCTCTCTCTCTCTCTCTCTCTCTCTCTCTCTCTCTCTCTCTCTCTGGCTTGAACACTAATCAGTAGGGGTGTCACGATACACTCAGTTCACGATACGATACGATACGATACACGATACTGGGTTCACGATAACGATACGATACGATATTTTAACAATATTTTTTTGCGATCGATTTGTAAGTTGAGGGGGCATCCTCCACGCTAATTTGAGTAATTTCACCATTTTCATCCTCCGTGTCTGTAACGTCCCTCGTCTGTTCAAACAAAGCAATGAAAAGGAGAGGGAGCATGCAATCAGATGCAGATCAGTGCCACCATGTTCAGCTTCTTCTTCTCGCGATATGAGATTTCATCTCAACGATACATATTGTCACGTTTTGATATCGCGATATATTGTGGGACGATATATTGTGACATCCCTACTAATCAGCATTAAATGCAGCCTTGCTCTAATTGTAGGACCTGTCCTACAAGGACCGTCACTGGCATGAGGACTGTTTCCAGTGCTTCCAGTGTAAGCGCTCACTGGTGGATAAGCCCTTCTCCACCAAGGACGAGCAGCTGCTCTGCACTGAGTGCTACTCCAACGAGTATTCCTCCAAGTGCCATGACTGCAAGAAAACCATCATGCCAGGTAGGAAGAGAACCACGAAGAGAGCAATACAGACGGAAAACAGAGAACAAATAGCATCAACAAAGCAAAAGTAATTTTTGACTCGCTTCAGTCAATTTGATGTTCAGTCCATGTGAGTTTGGTTAAATAAAATACTTTAATTAATTTCAAAAAAGCTCTCTGAAAACCCTCGCTTCATACACTCAAATATAGCAATCCATGTGAGTTGGGTTAATTCAAATATTTTACACGTTAGAACTATCTGTGACTTTTTGTGTGTGGTGCTACAGGCATTATCCAATCAGGCTCCAGTCCACAGCACCAGAAATACTACCAATGTAATTAGTAAGTAATATGATTAGACTGAGAGAGAAACACATTCACAAGTCTATATATAAATCTAGATTTCAGGGTGGTTTACCGGTGAGTGGTTTCCCCATGGGTGACTTATTAAACTATTTAGGTAAATGAAAACAGATTCTAAATCTAAATGTCTGCCTAGGTGTTTATTAAGTACTGTTTTATATTACACATGGAATCTGTGTTACTAATAATAATAATAATAATAATAATAATAATATAATAATAATAATAATAATAATAATAATAATAATAATAATAATAATAATAATAATAATAATAATAATAATAATAATATACAAGCATGAACAGGATTTCATATACATCTATACATTATACGTAAAGTGGTGTAATACTTCAGTTGTCACAGACAGATGTGATCGGTAGCCTTATATCAGTGGTTCTCAAAAGTGACCAGCAAAAAAGAGAATAATTTATTTTCACTATAATTCCATCCATAAGTAACACAATGACAGAATGTATGACTATTTTGGTAATGGGTTTCATACACTTTCTGTAATACAGCATCTAAAAGCAAAACTCTTATCAGATGGGGGTCCCTGGGACAAAATCTTATCAAATCGGGGTCCATGCTCCAATTTGTGTCAATTTAAGGGTCCTTGGCATGAAAAAGTTTGAGAAAAACTATCACATCCTATCCCAAGTGCTAAAGGTGGAAGGAGCTAAAGGATCATTACCACCACTGAGGTGCCCTTGAGCAAGGCCCCATAACCCCAACTGCTCCAGTGGAGCTGATCAGTGGCCAGCAGATCAGACTGTGGTTGTACTGGTCAGCTTCCAGGTATGAATGTGTGTGTGAATGTGAACAGGGCACTCCTGAAAAAGAGAGCATTGCTCTCAGTGAGACTCCCCCTGTATAAATAAAAAAAAAGGTAAAAAGGATCAAGCGTGAACTGGGGTTAGGGTCCTTTCTTAAACTCCCTCCTATTCATTCTGTCTCTGTTGCTCTACAGGCTCCAGGAAGATGGAGCACAAGGGGAACAGCTGGCATGAGACCTGCTTCACCTGCCAGAGATGTCAGCAGCCCATCGGCACCAAGAGCTTCATCCCCAAGGACAACCATAACTTCTGTGTGCCATGCTATGAGAAGCAGTTTGCCATGCAGTGTGTGCACTGCAAGAAGGTAAGATGCATCTTTGTTCACATCAAGTGCAACTGAATTTCATGGAAAAACATCAAGTGGCCCGGCATGTAATTAATTGTCTTAACAATATTAAGTATAGGGGTGTCAAAAATAATCGATTATAAGATGCATCGCGATGCGGACGTGCACGATTCAGCATCGATTCACAAATGTCAAAAATCGATTATTAAAATAATAATAATAATAATATATATTTTTAAATAATCGAATAAAATATAATGGAAGTACATGCAGTTGTTTATTTAGATCATAATACAATGCAATTCCAAATGCACTTTTATTTTAAAAGTAGCCACACAGTGAGAAAAAAGAAAGTGAGAAAAAAAAATCATGTATTGGGGAAAAAAGTGATGCATCGATTGAAGATGCATCGATAATCGTAATCGAATCGAATCGTAGCCCTCTGAATCGTAATCGAATCGAATCGTGAGGCCAGTGAAGATTCACAGGCCTAATTATGTACCTGTGTTCTTTCCATCTTGTTCTTTCTCTCATTAGCCCATTACCACTGGAGGGGTGACGTACCGCGAGCAGCCCTGGCACAAGGACTGCTTCCTGTGCACTAGCTGCAAGCAGCAGCTGTCTGGCCAGCGCTTTACCTCTAGAGATGACTTTGCCTATTGTCTCAACTGCTTCTGCAACCTGTATGCCAAGAAGTGTGCCTCCTGCACCACCCCCATCAGCGGTAGTCACTAATTATCTGTCGGTCTAACTCTAGAGATGATCTTTTGCTAAGTATTTCCCTGTTGTCTTGACTCAACTTTATTTTCACTTGCAGGTCTTGGAGGCAGCAAGTACATCTCCTTTGAGGAGCGCCAGTGGCATAATGACTGCTTCAACTGCAAGAAGTGCTCCGTGTCCCTGGTTGGACGTGGCTTCCTCACTGAACGTGATGATATCCTATGCCCAGAGTGTGGCAAGGACATCTAATTTGGTGTGAAGGATGATGGATGGATATGTCAGATTGGATGGCCATAACGACCAAGGAATACCAAAGATAAATACTATCTAAACAGAGCATAGCTTTTTCTTTACCTAGCATGGCTATCAATGTACAGTATTATATGAAATTAAATACAAATTGCTAGAACTAACCGTGTTATTGGAATTTGGGAAGTTTTATTTCGAAACAAGATGTTCGCTATTTGAAAAAAGTGACCACTAATAAAATAATTGTTGGCATGAATGTAAAGCACAGAAGCTATGTTAAGAGCTTTGCTTAGGAAATAGTAACAAGTTGTTGTATGGACTTTATCCATTTTAGAATAGTGATTAATATTAGGTTGCATTTGTCTAAAATGGATGCGTTTTGAGATAAATTCCCTAGAATATTAATGCAGACTATCAACCAAGTGTGGTAGAAGTTACTTTCTGCATGCACCAGCTTGATATTGTAATGATCAGTTTGAGGTTTTGTGCATGAGTGCTGTCATAATGAATCAAATATCAATATCAATATATTGAAATGATATATTTACTCTTATAAATGCTATCTAGAGGTGTGCATACACTAACAAATTTAAGAATTCTTGTGGCAAAAATAAAACATGAACACACAAAGGACAGATTTTCTGGCTCTCAGTGGTCCGATTGTGAGCTGGAAATACACACAAAGGCAGTAAAGACGGTGCTGCAGTGAGGTATATTAGGTATAAAATCCCTAACAGAAACCTTAAACTTCCCTTATTATTGGTTCTACAACGCTCAATTTGAGGATATGTACAGTAATAGCATATCGATCATGGTCACAGACATATGCTGACCTTTCTAATTAAATAAATGGGATTCTTTTTATTCAGGTTAACACTTTATTATGAAAACAGCTGGTACAAATTTGAAATTGGATTGAATTTGACACTGAATTCAAAGGGCTTAGTACATCTTGTCCTTGAGCTTGGTGAAACGGTCAATTCTTGACATTTCAAAGACATTGCCTGCAAAGTCTGTTCATCTAAAATCCAAATAAAATGACAGTTTTCTGTATTCAGTTGGTATTCCTTACATTCTTATGAATGCTTAACTGCTGATGTTTAAATAAAATGCAAATGAAGTTCTCTGCTTCCATCTAGTGTCCAAATGTACTTATGACCATTTTGCCCCAACTGTATAAAAAAAAACATTTAAATTCCACTACCCTACCAGTCACAACCTTGACCAACTTAACTCTTTATGCAAACCTCACTGGAATAGTTAATTCATAATTCAAAATGAAACCTAGTACCTATTCAAAATGTGAAATACGTACACACACATTCTGAAATGCTATGTTCAGTCAAAATTGGTTTATATTACTTTATTAATTTGCATCTATGAACCAGGGAATTCCAAAATATTAGACACGATCAATACAAGAACAAATTTCCATTCACAACATTTTATGCCACAATAACTGATCATCCAAAGTCTCTTGCACACCTGAGAAGTCTTGTGGCAGGTGGAGTAGATGCACTTAGAAGAAGAAGGGACACGCGCGCACTGTCTTCACTTCCTCAAACAGGAATTGAATACAATGTTTCGGTACAAGACCTTTTTCAAGTATATGATATATATAAGTATATGATATATATACCCGTCAAGATGGCCGCTAGTGCTTGCGTCTGCTGAGCTCGATACCACTGTTTGTCACTGGCAAAGGTCCACAGGTCCATTCTCCGTACATGTTTTTCTTAAGTATTACTCTTTGTCGCGGAAGCTATTTTTATCTTTTTAGAGCCAAGAAATCCGATGGGGATCGCAGAACATAGACATACATAGAGAGCCAAAGTGAAATGTCACTTCCTGCTTCAGCACTGTACCAGATTTTCATCCGCCATTTATTTTCCCATAGACATTTCGTAAAATGCTTATAGAAATAGTTTTAGTTGTTCAAGCCAAACGGTCAGATTTAGAAACAGGAGAGACCCCATAACATGTCACTCGGACCAAAACGTTAAAACAATCGCGGATTTAAAGAAAGTCATCTTTCCGTGTTGTTTTTTTTAGGTTTTGCTCGGAGTGAAATGTTCTATGGTCTCTCCCGATTCTAAATATAGCCGAAACGTTTGGTTTGACAAAGAAACCTATTTTTATAAGCATTTATAAGCAATGTCCATGGGAAAATAAATGCCGGATGAAAATCTCTGGTACAGTGCTGAAGCAGGATGTAGGCGATCACTTTGCCTCTCTATACACACATATATATATATATATATATATATACTGTATACATATATACATATGTGTGCGTGTGTGTGTGTGAAGACAGTGTGTAGGTGTCCCTTCTTCTTCTACAGTAAATAAATACCATAATAAATAAAACCCCAGCCAAGAAAGTCTCTTCACTCACCGATATTGCAGCCCAGTAACGCAGGGCCACTTAAGCTGTGTTCACACCGAGATATTTATTTTTCTCTCCGTCGCTCGATTCAACTCTTTGGAATCGCTCGTCAACAGGCACAATAATTGACGGACATCTGGGGGCTATAACGTTACGCAATGTCATGATATTTGTCCACTACGAGCCACCGTAGTTGTTTAGAAGCTAAGCCTATCAGCGTGCTCCCCTTGCGAGCTCTATACCGGTAGTACAGACTTCACTTCATGTCAGCTCTCAGCCTGTCAATCAGCTGTCAATGCGGTTTGTTGCCACACAATAAACCAGCGGTTTGTTCCAAACCAGTGTGATCCTTCACTCGCTCTCACACGGCAGCCAATCAGCATTGAACAGCGAGCGACTGATGCCAGCGTAATTTCGCTCGAGTTGGGATATTTCATCTCGGGCGACGAGTGAATTTTCGCCCTATCGCTCGGTCTCTGTCGCTCGGACGCCCAGCAATTTTTCTCCCAGGCGAATATATGCCCAATTGCTCGTTTGCATTGACTTTGTATGTAAACTCGATGCCAGCGAAAAACTTTAATAGGTCGGTGTGAACGCAGCTTTAGCCAAATCAATCTGTGCACAGAAACAGAATGTATTGAGCCAAAATTCCCAGTCATGACATTTTAGAAAACAAATGTCCTCTGCCTCCTTTGTCCTCTACACTGTCTCCATGGGTGGGACTTGAAGGGAGTTTGCTGATCATTGGTGGTAAGGACACTTGAGGGAGTGGAAAGTAACAAGGAAGCTGGTCTGAGCACAGCCCTATTCTGTCAGTTCCAGGTTTTTGCTCTCAGAATGGAAAGAGGGCAGAACGATGGGTACCGTTAGAGACACTCGGGCAAAAGGGTTTCCACCTCTTTGTTTGTAATACAACAAGTGGGAGAACTTCTGTGATGAGGAGAGCAAAGGTAACTGGGAGCAACAATCTGCGTTTAGTAACCTCACTGAAGGGCAGTGGTCTGTCCCCCAGAGCCTGGGTTCTCATCAGGTCTCTCTGGATAAGGTTCAGAGGTCAGGGCCAAGTCACATGCTGGATCTTTTTCTTCACTTCTGGAGACGTCAGTACATCCTAGAGAGACGTGAGGGGGAAATATCAGCACATATTATATTACAAGGTTATAATCTTCAGAAAATACATGCAACACACCAGTGACAAATATGCATCTTCCCTGTATTAGTGTTTATCAGGAAGTGACGCAACAAAAACACGATATGATTACAGGGGATGAGGTTCCATACCGAGCTGTTCGCCTCTCGTTTGAGGTTGGCTGTCTGAGAGATGCTGACAGATGTCTGGGAGGATGAGGAAGAGGATGAGGAAGAGGATGGTGTGCTACCAGACAGCTTACGGACGGGGTTGGACAGGTGTGCGGCTGGAGGAGGTTTTAACCTGTCAGTGATCCCTGTTGACACTGTAGTTCCCTCTGTCTTCTTCACTTTCAACGGGCCATAGTGAGAGGAACTGCTGCCAAACACGATCTGAGGCCTCTTCCTATTGTGGTCATTACTGGAGCTGGAAAGTTACCAGACAATAATGACAATTAGGATCAAATAAAACTAGAGAATAAAGTGAGGATACAGGATACTTTGCATCTACACAGTGAAGTGAGAAACTATTCTAAAACACTCACCATGCATGCCTCTTCCAGCAAGTCAACTGATTTGTTAACATCTTCATCATGCAGAAATGTTTTGCACATATTTTTAACCAGCAAACAAAATTCCTATTTGATACAGTGATACGCTGATTTGTCATTTAAAAACAACTAACGTTACTTTCATTACAGCAGTAACACAGAGATGACAGTACTACTGCCATCTGTTAGCACCGGTATGGAAAAAATACGAAACAATACCCATCCCTACTGAAGGGATGGGTATTGTATTGTATTGTATTGTATTGTATTGTATATTTTTCCGATAGTGGTGCTAAAATGATACTTTTAAATTGAACAGATACTTTTTTTTTATCAAAGAGGATTTAAAGTGGATTTTTTAATTTCAAGAGGATTTCAAGCAGCGTGCTCCAAACAATAATGTTAGTGAAGGTGCATGCGGTACCGGTTTCGGATTTTTCACTCAGCTGCTCCAGCATGGCATCTAAATCAGGCATCTAAATCTGCATTGCAATTTGGTACCGGTAATACCGGTTGCAAAGGTACCGGGTTTTGGTACCCAACCCTAGATGACAGATGTGGAAATGTCAGCAGTGTTGCTTTTAAAAGGGAAATCCTACAAGACAATTAACATGTTTGTTTTTTTAAATGATGGTGAAGATTTCAATCTGGTCTAGAAGCCTCTCCAAGGGGTCCCACACCTTCTTAAACATCAAATTCAAGGACTTTCCAGACCCAATTCCTTCCAATTCAATGACCCAGTTTGAGACACATGATGAAGGTTAATTAGCCTACTGTTACAATACTGGGGATTTGTATAATGGAACCAGCAGGCTTTACAGAAGCTCACAGACAATTACTTGAACCCGTCCACAGTTCTCAACTCTCAAAAGAAGTGCCGACCTAAATAAAATTGTACACCAGCCAACGAGAGGTCCATATGGGCTACACTTTGCCCACCTACCTGCGCATCAACACATAACGGCTTTATCCTGAAAGGTCTATGGTTTACCTGTTTGATCCAGCCTGTCTGCCCCGGGTCTTCTCCACTCTCTTACCCCAGCGGCTGTTGGGTAAATTCCTCTGCGGGAGCGGGATGACATGCCGGAGATAAAGCTCTGTCAGCCGGTCTCGGCTCCCACAGTCTCCGGCGGTACTGATCTTTTTCTGTTCCACATATGAGTTAAGGTTAGCTACCCGAACTGCTAACATTCAACAACAACAACCAGGTGGGTAAAGCACTTTAAAGCTACATTTTGTTGGATGAAGGAATGAGGAATCTCAATGAGACATACGTTAGCTAGATTAGCGTTACATTACTTTAACTCCACATTAGAGGTAATTTCTCAAATTCTCATGTTTCTCTCAAAACTACCCTTACCTCGCTTAAAAGTAGCTGCATGAACTCTTGAGACAAGAGCTCAGGGTGCAGTAAGAGATCTGCATCTGAGCTACTTATGTCTTTCGCTTCTCGTCCCGTGGAGGTCGCCATGTTGGAAGCCCAGATACTCCCATCATGCACCGCGTCACAGTCTTCTTCTTCTGTAGTCTGGGCACCTTCACCCCAACCCCCCAGGAATAGCGCTGGGCTTTGAAGCCATTTGAACATGCTGGCGAAGCTCTGTATTGCAAGTCACATGACGCCATGCAGCCCAGAAAGGAAAATTCCCATCCACTTGCATGGGGACTCCGGCAGCTGTTAAACCCAGGGGATTTTTTTCCGGGTGTCACTCAAAGTATAAAACGACTCTTTTAATTATCAACTAATTTTTTATGGGGCATTTTTTTCTTCAGAAGCCACTAAGAGCCGTATACGGGGGTATTTTCTTCTTGTAATACAATCCATGGGTGGGAGGGGTGGGAGACGTCATGGAACACGTCATGGCACACATGCGCACTTCGCCTTGGGCTGCATTGTCGCGTGATTTCTAACCCCACATAGGATAAGCAATAACCACGCCCTGTGGCGCTGGGATTGGCCAGCAGCATTGAAGCTTGGGACTAAAGCACCTGGGGGGTTTTCATCTTTTAAAATAAAGATGTTTAAAAAACTATTGCTTGTTACATTTTCAGTGCTGTACCTTTTCTCTGGGTAAGAATTGAGCTTGAAATTAACGATATGATACATTATATTATATGAGCTATGAACGTGAACACAACACCCTTTATATTATTGCATGTTTTTGTAGATTGTGTACATTGTGTAGATTACAATTATTATACTTATTATTATTATTATTACTATGCTAATGTGACCAGGTCTAACTAACTGACAACGCCACCTAGGGAGTTTCACCCAAGGAAATACCAGGGCTTTAATGCCCACAGATAAACCATACAGATTCGTTTACAATGGTGAAAGACCAATGAGAGGAGCAGAGACGTGGTTTCCAGGTATAAAAGTATATTATTTATTAGAAAAAGCTCAGACTAATTGCAAATTGCCATATTATTAAGATTTATTCAAATAGTGCTAAAAACAGCTAAATTGCAAAAACAGGGAAATGCACCTTTAAAATGTCCAAGCTATTAAGGGGGAAGGGTAAAAGCAAAGGGGCACTGGAACTGAAGTGAGAGGGATTGACTGGGTTAAGGGTAAAATATGAGAAAGCTTAAGAGTAAAAGTACCTACCACACTAAGCGTGTACAATATCACACACACACACACACACACACTTAAAGTGCTTGGTGCATAAGGTGCTTAAACAAGACACACTGCAAAGGCACACTCACACGCATGCAATATGAAAGGAAGAGGCAGGTAGGGAGGGCCCGTAGCTCACACCAGTCTAATCCCCACCCACTCCAGTGGCCAGGCCTATGCGGGGCACAAAGAGGGAAATATTAGTTCTGGACAGTTAAAACAACAATTCAATCTTTTACTAAATTACGGTACACTTATACAGCAGTAGAAGGGCAGAACAGCTAGAACAGCAGCTTATGTTCTGTATAAAAAGAAAAGGCACAATTAGCCACAGACAAGCAGAATGACATGTGACATGCTTTTAGCCAATTACTAGACTCACCACAGCAGTTAGCATTGGCATATGAACAGCTCCTGCTACCCAGACCCAGGACAGACACAGTAGCCTGTCTAAGGAATGAAACAAACTCCATAAACACAAGGAGACATGCAATGTGCATCAATCAGACATAATTCTCACTACATACCTTACTCCAATGGAGGTTTGGAGGGGAAGACACCAGAGAGAGAAGCCAGCCTTAGCCTACGCTCTGTTAGGCAGGCTATTTATAGGGGCTGGCCAATTAAGGGGCAGGCCAATTGAGGTAGCCGGAAACACCTGGTGTGTGGAGATTAGTGGGCGGGACCCATAGGTATAGGTCACCCTGCCACAATCTACCCCCCCACTATTTATCGGCGTCCCGACGATAAGAAAAATCTAATCCCATGGCCTAAAAATTGAAAGAAAACTGCTCAAGCCGGGTACCTGGGAATGCAAAACCCCAACCGTGCCTGACCTTGGTGGTGGTGGCAGATGAGTGTTAGGATGTTTCTCCACAGTTGGCCGGGAAGTCCTCCTTGGTGCACTTGATGCAACAGTAGCCGGTTCAGCATCTGCCAGAGGGCTCGCAGGTGCTGGTGTGGGCGGGTGTGCCTGGATGTCTGAGGGTGGAGGTACAATCACCCAGAGGCCTTGGTTGTCTTCATCCTCCTCTGCGACTTCCCGTCTCCGACCCTCCACAGGCCTTATTCTCTGGTTCGGCCTGGCAGCAGGCAGGTGGCCCAGTGATGCATGGCTCAGAGGCTGGGAGAATTGGGCTCGAGCGCAGCACTCACGCTGGGACTTGTCCGCTCGTCTGTGTTCCCACCACGCACAGCGTCTTCTCCGTCCTCTCCTCGCATCCCTTTTCCTCTGCCGGCGGCTCCGAGGTAGTCCAGGACGGGCTTGGTTTAGCGGCATGGAGCCATTCATGCCGCCTCCTAATGTGTGGCTCTGCGCATAAGAGGGTATTAGTTTTCTTGAAAATGTCTGGTTCCCTCGATGTGGGTGGCTATACTGCACGGGCTGGGCCAAGGGGATGACTCTGTCATTCTCACAGTTACTTGAAAAGTGACCCGGTTGCTGGCAACGTCTACAAATTAGGGGACCGTCACGTGAAGGTCTTGGCCTCCTAGAAGGATTTTGCAGACTGTTAAGGCTTTCACAAAGCTTACCAATCTGCTCCTGCTGTCCCCTCAACATTTCTTTCAACTCTGCCAATTCTGGTGAGCAACTAAGCATACCACTAGTGGACCCACTTGGCACCCTAGACTCCTGTAGTGCACATATGGAAGGGACCGAATAACTCCTAGGTCTACCTTCTCGCTCCCAGGCAATGGCTTCCCTGCGGGCATCCAGCAGTGTTGAGTCAGGGTTACTGCGGACGAACTGCTTCAACACCCTACAAAGAGCAGAGTCATTAACATTTTCTACAAACTGGTCTCGCAGTAGGACCGCAGAATTGAGCACATCAGGGGCACACTTTACTATCTTCTCCATTAAGCAGAACAGTGCATGTGAATATTCCTGCAGTGACTCTCCCCCAAGCAGTTTTCTGGAGAAAAATTCTGCCAGCAGGGCCACATAAGACTGGGAGCAGCCATAGAGCTCCTGAATAATGTCCAAAATAATGTCCAAAATGTCTTCCGGTTGGTGAGATGCGTGGGTGAGACGGAGGATTTTGGAGCTCCCTGCCAATGGCTTAAAATTCGTTAATTATTAACACCTTGGACACTTATATGGTCTTTTTTTTTTCTCTCTTGTCAACTTGGAACAAATAACTGTCTATTACGTTGCCACGGGACAATTTGAACGCTACACCATGCCTGAACAACGGAAAACAAAGACCGCGCAAGCTGCTGCTAATGCTACCACCGAGCAGGCTAATTCCACCATGTCGGACAATGCTGTTCTCAGCGCTATTGCCTCGTTCCGCGCTGACATGACATCCGAGCTGGCAACACTAAAGGATGAGATTTGTGCTTCTGTGGACGCTAAAATAGACACTCTAGCCTCAAGCCTGAGATCTGAAATCGCTTTGGTACGGTCTGAAATAAGAGGAGACGTGGCTGCAGTTAAGGCCGAAGCGGGGGCCTTGGCTAGCCGTGTGACCGACCTGGAGAAAGGGACCAACCACTGGGCGGATGAGACGACTTCAATGGAGATTAAACTACAAAATATGTCTAAACAGGTGGCTCTTCTATCCGAAAAATGTGAGGATCTGGAGGGGAGATCACGCAGGAACAACTTGAGAATTATCGGGCTGCCGGAGGGCGTTGAGGGACCTCAGCCGACCAACTTCATTGCCAATCTTCTCAAAGATGTTCTACACCTGGCAGAGCGACCCCTGCTTGACCGAGCACACCGTTCAATGAATCAGCGTCCGCCGCCCGGAGCGAGGCCCCGTCCCCTCATTGTTCGATTCCACTACTTCAGCGAAAAGGAGGACATTCTACAACGTACAAGGCAAGCGGATCCACTTCTCTACAATGGTCAAAAAGTCTTGCTATTTCCCGACTACACCGCCGCCGTGGCTAGGAAGAGAGCGGCTTTTGATGAGGCCAAGAGACTGCTCCGGGAGCACCAAGGAGTAAAATATGGCCTTCTCTTCCCTGCACGATTCAGGATCACACACAACGGTAACCAGTCCGTGTTCAACACTCCAGAAGAAGCAATCTCCCACATCCGCAGCAACATTTTAGCCTAACCTACAACATGGTAAAGTATTAACGTCTTGCACCAATAGCTAACGTTAACTAGCCTCCGGGGCTAATGGCCAATGCTAACGAGACTGGCGCGGGTCTGTGGCTAGCTTTAGCCTAACAGGCTAGCGAATTCTAAGGACTCCAGTTTTCTACCATTACTTAACGTTACACAGAAGTTGGAAACCAAAGGCTAAGTGAAACAGATATACCATGGAAATGTTTGGTTTGATTATCACTTTTATTTTCATTATTAGTCGGCTCAGTATTATGTGGAATAGATATTGTGTTTACTTTTCAAATATCATAGCCTAAAATGGTTTTATCACGTCCACTCTGGTCCATACAAACCTTACACAAGCGGAGCGGACTGATATGACTGGTTGTACTTGAATCTTGCTGTGGAGGTTTGAATTTGTTTATAACAAGGCTGGGTCTTTAAAGAATATATATTGTTTCTCTCTTTTGCACACCCTATGGTGTAACTGGCAAGTGGATGTTACCAGATTTTATTTTATTTTGTATTTGCAATATAAGCCATACAATTCAGTGACAGTATTGGGAGCTTATCTCAGTGGTTTTGTTTTTTGTTTCTGTTCCTTGTCTATATCTTCCATATATATATAAAAAAGAAAGAAAAAAAAAAAAAAAAAAAAAAAAAAGAGGTCCTCTGGGCTGCATTACTTGTATACCCCTGCCCCTCCCCCCTTTCTTCCCCACCTTCCCCTACCCCTCTTTTTTTATTTTTATTTTATTTTATTCCCTTTCCCTATCTTACTCCGATTATTAGCAGCCTGTACAGTATAGTTCCATGAATATGTCTTTTCAAATGGTAGCCATGCTTCTTCTTAAAATAAGTTGCAATATTATACTAATTAATATCATGGTTGTCGAATATTTGGTGGAGCTACTCTGTGCAACCTCATTTGTTGCCTAAACTATGACATTGGATCGTACATTATTTTTATTTTATTTATTTTTATTTTTATTTTTATTTTATTTTTTTTCATTGGGGTCACACATTACATATTTTAAAGAACGTTAAACATTATAAATTGGCTCAGGTGATAGGGGGTTTAAAAATAATAATAAAAATATAAATATAAATATCAAAAAACAATAACATTTAATAAAAAGCGAAATAGGTATGTATGGGTATATATTTAGACAAAGGATGCATGTGTGTTTATATATACATAACTATGTGAGTAAGAGGTGATATTAGAATATATTTTAATTTAATAATTCTTTTCTTTTGCCCTCTCCATATATATTAATCATACTGCTTTGTTACATAAGCCGTCAGTGCCTGAATACACTATAACTGCCCTTACCCCTTTTTTCCCTCTTTGAGGAGCCAGACTAGAATGGCTACTTAGTAAATTCCTCTTTTAGAAATGGCTCACTAATAGACTAAACGCCAATGTGCTCCCCCCCCCCCTTTTTTTTTTTTTTTTTTTTTTTTTTTTTTCTTTCTTTTCTCCCTTTTTCTTTACTTTCATATATTCTTTATAAAGAGTGTATGTATTATGTTTTCATTGATAAGATGATTTTTTACTTTTTATATGTATATATAGCCGGATGAGTGTATATGCGAGTGAACATGTGTGGGTAATGTATGTACTGTATGTGAAGAGAAATAGTTCATCTGGATGTGAGTGTGTGTGAGTTTGCACGTGCGTGTGTATGATTTATATGCATATGTGGGCTATATGCACATTTGGATATATGTACATACCTATACTTACTTTAATTTTTTGCTTTTATTTAAGTTGTCTGATTGTGCATTATTTATTTATATTCTTTCTTTTTCCCCCTCTCCCTTTGAAATGGTTCAGTATTACTCCCAAGTGCCAACACTTATATATACAAATGTATCCATTTTTTGTTTCTATTTTTCGCACATTTCCATTTGGCAGGACCCCAATTTGCTGCTTGATTGTCAGGTATACGCTATCGCGTATGTGAACCCCTGTGGGGGTTGGATGTATGTGTGTATGTGAGTTGTATGTTTGTTTTATCCCCCCTCCTTTCCCCCTCTTTCCTTTTTTTTTCTTTTCCATATTTTATTCAAATGTCTACTACTGGTCCTCTTAAGGTTATTGTTTCATATTAATTACATCTTTCTCTCTCCAACTGTGTCAATAGATGTCCACACTGCTCTTCTCTGTAATGACACATGATGCCATCACCAGCTGGAACAGGGAAGGGTACGAGTAGATCAATCAAGTGCACCAGCTGGAACGTAAAAGGCCTCAACTCTCCGATAAAAATGAAAAAGGTTCTGACGCATCTAAAGCAGCTCAATACGCAGATTGCATTTCTTCAGGAAACACATCTTTGTGATTTAGATCAGGCTAGGCTACGCTGTGGTTGGGTGGGTCAGCTCTTTCATTCAGAGTTCAAATCCAAATCTAGAGGGGCCGCTATTCTTGTAGATAAAAATATTCCTTTTTCAGTCTCCAAAGTGGATGCAGATTCAAGGGGTCGGTACATTATTGTCACTGGTCGGATATATGACACTTCGATTACATTAGCCAATATATACGCTCCAAACTGGGATGACGCTCACTTTTTTGGGGATTTTCTCTCTCGTCTACCTGACATTAATATTTATCGCTTGATCCTAGGGGGGGATTTTAATTGTGTTCTATCCACTATTCTCGATCGTAGCTCACCGAAGCCTTCTTCACTTTCTAAATGCTCTGCTGCCATTAATTCATTTTTAAGTGCCCATGGAGTGTCGGACGTTTGGCGTTGTCGAAACCCCACAGCTCGGGATTATTCTTTTTTTTCACATGTCCACAAGACTTATTCTCGAATCGATTATTTCTTGTTAGATAACAAATTACTCTCATCGGTGCAAAGTTGTAGTTATAGGCCCATTGTAATCTCCGATCATGCTCCACTACTCCTTGAATTAACTTTACCAAATTTACCTTTAACCCATCGCACATGGCGCTTTAACTCTCTCTTACTGTCGGATGAAGCATTTATACTTTTTTTATCTGACCATATTACTTCATTTCTTGAAATTAATCGTACCCCGGAAATATCTATAGCTACTCTATGGGAGACATTAAAAGCTTATATGAGAGGACAAATTATGTCCTACTCTTCCCATGTTCGCAAATGTAAATCGCAACGAACCAATTTTTTACAAAATGAAATCCTTAAACTTGATAGAATTTTTGCTTCTTCTCCTTCACCTGAGCTTTATAAGACCCGACTGTCATTACAAACAGAATTTGACATTCTTACAACTGGACATGCTGAACGTCTTCTTTTGAAGTCACGCTCTAACAATTATGAGCAGGGAGAGAAACAGAGCAGAATCCTGGCACATCAGCTTCGCCAATCTTCGGTTCGACTAAATATTTCTGAGATTCGCACTTCCTCAGGTATGGTTACCACCAACCATGAGGAAATTAACAACACATTTTCAAAGTTTTATTCTAATCTCTATGCTTCGAACCCCCCTGAAGATCAGACACCAATGGAGAGTTTCTTCCAAAAGTTGGAGATCCCCTCCATTGGCATTGACGTCAGAGATAGATTTGAGGAGTCTATCTCTGAAGCTGAAATAATACGAGCAATTGGAACCATGCAAATTGGGAAATCTCCGGGGCCCGATGGGTTCCCAAATGAATTTTTTAGGACATTCTCAAAGCTACTCTCTCCATTACTGTCTGAAATGTTTAATGAATCAATCGTTGCACTCTCGCTCCCTCCATCACTGTGCGAAGCCTCAATCTCTGTTTTACTTAAGAAAGGTAAAAGTCCCCTTGATTGTGCATCCTATCGGCCTATTTCTCTTCTTAACACCGATGTGAAAATACTGGCTAAGGTTTTAGCTCACCGTTTAGAGACAGTGCTCCCAGAGATTATTTCTCCAGACCAGACTGGATTTGTCAAAAAGAGACAGTCTTTCTCCAATCTTCGACGTCTCTTCAATATCATCTATTCTAAACCTTCCCAGACCCCAGAGGTAGTAGTGTCATTTGATGCGGAAAAGGCTTTTGACCGTGTAGAGTGGGATTATCTCTTCTTTGTTTTACGAAAATTTGGTTTTGGTGATGGTTTCATATCCATGGTCAAACTACTATATTCCTCCCCAAGGGCCTCAGTACGCACAAATGACACTATGTCTCCATTTTTCCAGCTGCACAGAGGGACAAGGCAGGGTTGTCCCTTAAGTCCCCTGCTCTTTGTCCTAGCAATAGAACCACTGGCCATAGCCTTGCGTAGTGACCATAGTATTTATGGTATTCGCAGAGACCAGGTCCATAAAGTTTCACTTTTTGCAGACGATTTGCTGGTTTTTGTATCGGATCCACTAATTTGTATCCCTAAGATTTTGAAGTTGCTAAAAGAATTTGGTATTTTTTCTGGGTACAAACTTAATTTACATAAAAGCGAACTAATTCCGATTAACGCTGCAGCAGACACATGTGTGTTTAATTCCCTTCCTTTTAAGGTTTCACCTGAAAGGTTCACCTATCTGGGCGTTGTTGTAACGCGGAGATATAGTGAACTATTTAAACATAATTTTTTCCCTCTGTTGGGCCATACCAAATTAGATCTGGCACGTTGGTCGGGGCTCCCTTTGACCCTTGCAGGGCGCATCAATGCAGTTAAAATGAACATCTTGCCTAAATTCATTTATCTTTTCCAATTAATACCAGTCTTTATCAAAAAATCATTTTTTTCTTCCTTGGATCAAATTGTCTCATTGTTTATTTGGAATGGTAAAATGCCTCGAATACGAAAAACTGTCCTTCAGAAACCTCGTGTAGCTGGTGGAATGGCTTTACCAAACTTTCAGTATTACTATTGGTCCTGCAATGTAAGAGCCATGTCCTTTTGGCAGTCTAAGCCAGTAGGATACGAGACTCCTTGCTGGCTGGCTTTGGAGGCTTCAACTGTATCTCAAGTGTCTTTACATTCCTTGCTCTGCTCACCCTTTTCTGGGGCTTTCCCTATTACAAAAATTACGACCAATCCAGTTGTATGTGACTCTCTCAAAATTTGGAAACAATTTAGACAGGCCTTTAAATTTAAAGATTTTCTTATTAACACACCGATCACAAAGAATTATGCCTTCCCCTCTTCTATTTCTGACAGTACTTTTGAACTTTGGAGACTGAAGGGAATATCGACTCTAGAGGATTTATTTATTGAGGACACCTTTGCATCCTTTGATCAGCTCTCTGATAAGTTTAGCCTACCCCCATCGCACTTTTTTAGATATCTGCAGATTCGTAACTTTTCTCGGTCCAATTTGGGCCAGTTTCCAGGGCGTCCACCCGAAAACCACTTGGACCGTATCCTTAAATTGAATCCGGTTATAAAAGGGTATATTGGTATGCTTTACCTTATAATTAACACTCTTGACCAAGTCGTATTTGAACCCCTCAAAAATAGATGGGAGAAGGATATGGAAATGCCTATCTCTGAGGAAGTATGGGATTTAGCAATTAAGAGAATACATTCTTCTTCAGTATGCTTGCGACATTGTGTTATTCAGTTTAAAGTGGTTCATCGTCTTCATTACTCTAAAGAAAAACTGGCTAAAATGAATCCAGAGCTAGACCCAACTTGTGATAGATGCAAACAAACAACCGCCAGTCTTGGTCATATGTTCTGGTCATGCCCGAAATTAGTTCAGTTCTGGCAGTTTATTTTTGAGGCCCTGGCCACTATTTTGCAGTATCATTTAGAACCCTCCCCTTGGAGTGCCATCTTCGGGGTCGTTCCAGCTGGTGCACAATTAAGTGCTGCTCAGTTAAATCTAGTAGCCTACACTACTTTATTAGCTAGGAGATTGATATTATCCAAATGGAAAGATGCTTCCCCGCCCACTTTTGCACGTTGGATTAAGGAGGTTATGCAGTCATTAAAATTAGAAAAAGTCAGACATACCATGAGAGGATCAGTTTCCAAATTCTATTCAACATGGAGGCCGTTTCTTGATTTTGTAGAGGCTTTAGATGCCCAGCTATTAGCTGGAATGGACTAGTATTCTGTTTCTTTGTATTTGTTTATTTACTTTTATATTGATTTTTATCCCTCTTTCCCTCCCTCTCTCTCTTCCCATTGTAGTGTGTGTGTGTGTGGGTATGAATGAGTATGTATGTGGGAAAGTAATTCAACACAAATGCTCTCGAGATGCCTCTTGCCAAGTTGGGAATATGCTGTGTGTATTTTCTTTTCCTGTTTTTTGTTTCTGTTTTGTTTTTTTAATGGGCTTGTGGGGTGGGGGGGAGATGAAGGGGAGGGATATTGGAGCTATGAGCCCAATCTTCAGTTCATTCTTTCTTAAAATACCATGTTTTTATGTTGAAAATTTGAAAATAAACTTTGATTAAAAAAACAAAATGTGTTCTGGGTCTTCCCTCTCTGCCCTGGACCTATACCTAATTTCATCCTTGGCCTCACCTTCCAAGTGGTCATAGATGAAATATGCTTGGTCCATGGGTGGTAAATGCCTGGCACGCATGCTAGCGCGTACCTCCTCAACCCATTCTGTTACCCCCATCCCAATATTACCCCGGAACATTGGGCACTTGCGTTCCCTAGGGATATATACCATACGCTCTGGGGGTGCACCAGCATGCGTGGAAGTCCAGCGGGCCGAAGGACCAGATTGAGTTCCCGGTGACGCAGTTCTGGAGCCTGTTGCTTCTGCACGCTCCCGCGTAAGCCGCTCATTCTCAGCTCGCAGTTGTGTCACAGAGTCTCTCAAGTCCTGTAGTTCAGCTGCATCCATTTCTAAAAGACAGTCAGTTCAACAGTGGGGATGGGGAACAATGCACTTTTGTTACTGCAAAGGGCTCTTGCTGCTCCACGCCCGGGACGTCTTGATGCTCTGCAAACTGCCGCCCTGCCCTTCTCAAACTAATATGGTTGATAATAACAAGAAAAAACAACTGTCCAGAATAAAAAACCTTGAAGAACACGTCTCTGCTTTACAATAAGTCTAATTACCAAAGTCCTGCCGACCAACGCCAAATGTGACCAGGTCTAACTAACTGACAACGCCACCTAGGGAGTTTCACCCAAGGAAATACCAGGGCTTTAATGCCCACAGATAAACCATACAGATTCGTTTACAATGGTGAAAGACCAATGAGAGGAGCAGAGACGTGGTTTCCAGGTATAAAAGTATATTATTTATTAGAAAAAGCTCAGACTAATTGCAAATTGCCATATTATTAAGATTTATTCAAATAGTGCTAAAAACAGCTAAATTGCAAAAACAGGGAAATGCACCTTTAAAATGTCCAAGCTATTAAGGGGGAAGGGTAAAAGCAAAGGGCACTGGAACTGAAGTGAGAGGGATTGACTGGGTTAAGGGTAAAATATGAGAAAGCTTAAGAGTAAAAGTACCTACCACACTAAGCGTGTACAATATCACACACACACACACACACTTAAAGTGCTTGGTGCATAAGGTGCTTAAACAAGACACACTGCAAAGGCACACTCACACGCATGCAATATGAAAGGAAGAGGCAGGTAGGGAGGGCCCGTAGCTCACACCAGTCTAATCCCCACCCACTCCAGTGGCCAGGCCTATGCGGGGCACAAAGAGGGAAATATTAGTTCTGGACAGTTAAAACAACAATTCAATCTTTTACTAAATTACGGTACACTTATACAGCAGTAGAAGGGCAGAACAGCTAGAACAGCAGCTTATGTTCTGTATAAAAAGAAAAGGCACAATTAGCCACAGACAAGCAGAATGACATGTGACATGCTTTTAGCCAATTACTAGACTCACCACAGCAGTTAGCATTGGCATATGAACAGCTCCTGCTACCCAGACCCAGGACAGACACAGTAGCCTGTCTAAGGAATGAAACAAACTCCATAAACACAAGGAGACATGCAATGTGCATCAATCAGACATAATTCTCACTACATACCTTACTCCAATGGAGGTTTGGAGGGGAAGACACCAGAGAGAGAAGCCAGCCTTAGCCTACGCTCTGTTAGGCAGGCTATTTATAGGGGCTGGCCAATTAAGGGGCAGGCCAATTGAGGTAGCCGGAAACACCTGGTGTGTGGAGATTAGTGGGCGGGACCCATAGGTATAGGTCACCCTGCCACACTAAGGAAGGTAGGTGACCATAATTCATTTCAATGTCCGCTCTCGAAATCGCTGTCCGTTCTCAAGAGCTATTCATGAAATCGCTGGGCTGCGTGCCCTCCAGTGTTGCTCCTGGCCAATCCCAGCGCCACAGGGCGTGGTTATTGCTTATCCTATGTGGGGTTAGAAATCACGCGTGGGCGTGGCAGGTCCCCTATCCAGTTCTTTTAATACATCGTGCTTCACCCTCTTTCTCGCCGAGAAGAGCCTGGTGACGCGAGGTTACCTTCACCCCGCTTTTTGTCATGGGGCGTAAACCACGGAACCAGAATGAACACCGGAAGGCAGTGCGCCAAAAAACGTCTTTGTTGCCGTTAGCTTGACGTCTCTTGCCTCGATTAATTGTCTGACTGATGCAAAGCTCCTGTATTGGCTTAAAAGATGTGAGATTGTGAATCCGCAATGTTTCTAAAATAACTTCTTCAAAAACTTTGTTCGGTACGTCCATCTTTTGTTTTGTTGTTTGCCGTTCTGATGCTTGGGTCAAATTGTCAAGTTCACGTAAAAGTTGACGAGCTAGAAACGCTGCCCATCCGGTCTAGGGCGGGCTCTAGGCCGGAACCAGGTAGGGTGAAATCAATTGTGAGCGGAAGCCAGGCTCTTTCTCGCCGAGAAGAGCCTGGTGACGCGAGGTTACTTCTGTCCAAGTAGCCCTGACTGCAGTACGCAGATCGGGGAGTGGCTCAACCTCAACGTTTGACTCATTTGCATCGACGTTTGCATCGGATAACCTCTTCACTTCACGTGAAGACTCTGGTAGGAGCCGGCTTTTAGACCTAGACGTGAAAATGGCACAGTGTAAAATGGGAAATGCGTGACGTTCGCCGGGCTGTTGAGGCTACATTCATATAAGCATTAGACAATCGAATAGCCATCATCTGAGTAATCTGCAGGAAAGATCAACTGATGTTTAATTAATGAAATATTGTGTTGCTTGTGTTTGTTGTTGCTTGCGTTTGTTGAGTAAAACAGAAGATCAGGATATGAAATAACAATTAAATGGTAAATAACAGTAGGGGAGAGTGGGGTGAGTTGTGCCACTTTTTACTTGAGGTGTCTTTAAAGTGAGGGCATGACAGTAATGCCTCCAACTACAATATGTAAATATATTTCAGGATGTTGTGCACCACTGGGAACACTCCCTTTGGATCTTAAATAAACTGTTAAAAAAATATGTCTATTCTTAAAAAAGTGGTCTCTTGGCACAACTTGCCCCCGGTGCGGGGTAAGTTGTGCCTTTGGAGAGAATACGTTGGGGTAAATTGTGCCATTGATTACTGAAGTAAAACAGATCATTTTCATCTCATATACTGTAATGCTATATCAAAGCAAGACAAAATAAAGATAACACTAAAGTCCAGTGTACTATAACAGGGTTAAACAAGGCTAAACGGTAGCAGCAGTTGACCTACATATTTAACATTTTCAGAAATAACAATTATGTTCAAAATGAACAAAATCAACTATCACAGAGCCAGGCTACACTTGCCAATACTGCAATATTCTTCAACAAGGTCTATTTAAACATTTAAGAACAAAATGAAATAAAATTTCACTAAATCAACTGCAACTGCACTGGCACAACTTAACCCAGGCCTTTTGGCACAAATCACCCCATCCCCACCATTTTAACAAACTTGTATCATATAGCTGGTTTGGAGCTAACATCATGCTAACAGTATAGCCTCATATTGTAGCTTACTAAAACACTAACACATGTGTGAAATGTTTTCAAGCTTGTCTATAATTGTTCAGACACCACAATCAATAAACCTTGATCATAAAAAAATTACTTTGAGAGGCAAAAAACAGTTTTTTGAACTTAAATGTGCTTAGCTCTTGTGCCATCTGCCTCCCTTCTTTGCAGAGTGAGTAAAATGGATGCCTCTTCAAAAATGTGTGGTCAGATGACCAATTTCTTCTATGGTTTTCTAGATACAAGGGGTGGCACAACTTCCCCACTGGCACAACTCACCCCACTCTCCCCTAAGCTATATATAAAAAAATCTGATCATTTGTTTTGGGCCGGTCTGGGCCAACATTTGTTGTTGAGATGATTTTTTTTAAAATTTTGTCTTGTGGATTTTAATTGCTGTGCCTTTTGTCTATTCTTTTCCCCTCTGATATATAGAGACACCTTTCTATTATCATAGATGGTGAGGTCACTGAAATTACTAAATGCAGGGACAGTGAACTTGTCCACTGTCCCTTCTGTAAGTAGTACACGGGAGAAAAGCATATGATTGACAACCATATAAAAGGCCATTCCACAGTGAAACACAAAGGTGCGGAACTTACATATTACACAAATTAATTACTTATTATATATATTATATACTATTTTTTCACAAGTATGAATCTTGTTCCCTTCATTCCTCTCTTACAGAATTCACAATGATCAAGTGTGGCCTAAGTTGTCGGACGGCAACACATTTTCATTGCTGCTATTGTGCAGCAACAATTATAAATAGAATGCAATTTGCAAGGCATTTACAAATACACCAGCTCCCATGGCGCATCGCAGCTTCCATGGCACCCATGCAGCACTCTGTGGCCCCCACACAACCCCCATTGGCCCCCGCTCAGCATCCAGAGGCCCCCACACAGCCCCCATTGGCCCCCGCTCAGCATCCAGAGGCCCCCGCTCAGCATCCAGAGGCCCCCGCTCAGCATCCAGAGGCCCCCGCTCAGCATCCAGAGGCTCCCACACAGCACCCATTGGTCCCCGCTCAACATCCAGAGGCCCCCACAAAGCCCCCATTGGCCCCCGCTCAGCATCCAGAGGCCCCCACACAGCCCCCATTGGCCCCCGCTCAGCATCCAGAGGCCCCCGCTCAGCATCCAGAGGCCCCCGCTCAGCATCCAGAGGCCCCCGCTCAGCATCCAGAGGCTCCCACACAGCCCCCATTGGCCACCGCTCAGCATCCAGAGGCCCCCGCTCAGCATCCAGAGGCTCCCACACCGCACCCATTGGTCCCCGCTCAACATCCAGAGGCCCCCACAAAGCCCCCATTGGCCCCCGCAGAGTATTCTAAAGCCAGTCAACAAAAGAAATTCACTTGTCCTCATTGCACAGTGAAGTTAAACAAAAAAAACTTTAAAACACACTACAAGAGAAAGCATACCCACCACTTTGAGACAGTGTCTCAAGGACAGATTTTTGGCCTGTCAGTGTGTTGATGTTAAACATGGTGTGTTTGCAGTTGAGAAATCATTTATTGGGCCAGCAACACCCATACACATCCATCAAGGTTGTAGATGTGGGATGTCACAGAGCTGGTTTTGCAGTCATTTTTCCATTTTCATTAAACCAGTATACTTCAAATCTGCTAATGATCTTTTTTTTTTTTACATCTTGCATTGTTATTGTGCCTATAAGAACCACAATCTGTTTCCTTTCTAGAAGAAACTGAGAACTTGCCAGAACTGGGAACAGGGAACGGGGTATGTTGCCTGTTGTGGGCTTTTCTTATTTCACTGTTTTCTGCCTTCTCCAACCTGGTTTTCTTTATTTTTGATTAGGAGGATGCTCTGCTTAGGGACACCATTGAGGCAGCAAGGTGGTGTGGCACAAAAACATTCAAGGGAAAACTTTCCCTTGCCCAAGTCATCACCATGGACAAGGAAGATCGCTTGAGGGCAGTGGTGGAACTGCGACAGATGTCTGATGGCCTGGATGAAGAGGAGACTGAACTAAGGGAACTGTTCATGTTCCATTTCAGTCTGCAGGAAGATTACGAAGAATTTTGTGTAGAAATTATAGACACAAGGCGAATGCGGGTGTCTGCTGCTTTTGGAATAAAGGAATAGAGTGTACAGAACACTTACTGTTTTTGACACCGTCAGGAATAAAGCGTGTTCAAGTGTCAATGGCACAGACATCACTTCAGTCTCTGATCTCCTTAATGTAGCTGATATAATTGAGCGTACACAAATTTAACATGTGTCACTCACTTGTGGAAATGCTATGGTATATATTTTTTTAAATATAGGCAGCATGGATAAAATAATGGACTTAGTAAAAAGAAAACATTTAACAAGTAAAAATATAGGGATGTCTGTCTATCAAATCCATTGATTTCACTTCACTGTTCCAATTCAGCTGGCCCTAGTTACACAGGTTTCAAGTTCAGTGGGAGCTGAACTTCAGTAAGAAGTTGTGTGTGAAGTTTTGAGGGCTCATGAAAATGTAAACGTGTTCCCATTATTTTATTCACAAGATGAGACAAGAATATCGAATATTAGGTAAAAAATATCCCAACACCTACACAGAACATTACAATAATAATGTGTTGTAGTCACTGATGGATAAACCTATACAAAGTCTGCTAGGATCCCCACTAGCTGCTAAACACAGTGATATTCAGAGTCGATGGGTTAGGTTTTCTATAGATACCTGGTTTCGTCTAGTGAAACAACTTAAAATTCAGAAAGAAATAATATTGAGGTGGCTGAGCTTTGACCCAGACTTTAAGCCAGCTGCAAGTGATAATAGATTTATTCAATGGGCAGAGAAAGGAATCACAGCACTGTTTGTTGGTTCAGTTTGATAAGCAGGAATTTCCAGACAATGTCATAAAAATACGATCTTGTTCAACAGGATTTTTACAGATATATTAGAGTAGTTTTGTGGGTACATGATAAACACTGTAAAAAGAGTCACTATGAACTTTATCCTGCGGAGGGCAGTAATACGCCTAGAAGCGTGCACACTGCCGAAGATCTGATAGAAGAAGAAAGAGCTGAGTTTTACTTTGAGTGGGCGGAGTCAAACGCGTTTGACTCCGCCCACGTTGAGCCACTCCCCGATCTGCGTACTGCAGTCAGGGGCTTCTCCAACAGGTGGCAACATTGCCAACCGCCACAAAAACCCAAACAGGTGGCTTGCTGCCACTACGTATATTTTTAGTCACAACTCAACAGGTTTTGTACCCTGATATTCAGACTGAATCGTCAATTCATAAACTCATTTCCTCTTCTACACCAGTGTTGGGACAGTTACTTTCAAAATGTAGGCTAATACGAGGGATCAGTCACTTGCCACCCAGAAATGCGGAACCCGCATTGAACCCAGTTAATAGTATGAGTTGTGTCAAACAAACGTTAATATCTCAAAAACTATACATCACATCGCTTATATTTTGACATTCTGAGTGAGAGCAGAAGTAGCTCAAGAGTTTGATGTAGCCTACATATTATCAGATGAAATAAATTAGAATAAACACTCTGAAAATAAATAAAAAATAATCATATAAATAAAAAATAATCATATGTATTGCCGACTGCATGGTGCATGTCATCCGCATGTTTCAAATTCCTCTCTTCAATTCTTGATGCATTTAACACTAGAACCGCCAGAGTGAGACCGTTTTGATATTTCCAATGCATGTAATGTTGTTTCAATAAAAGATAAGACCTTGCCTGTCCATGACTTTTTCTAAACGTGTGTTTTTTTTTTACTATTTCTCAAAGTTGTAACGCTGTGTCATGAAAGGTACGAGCGTAATAATAATTTATTCCTTCAAGCGCCGAGACGGTCTATGAGACCCCGCCCCAGTTGAACGGTGAAGGTGCCCCGCGACGGCATAGCAACCGCACATGTTATTGGATGATCGCAGCCAGCAACCTATCTATAGAGAGATAACTTTATTCACTTCACACAACATGCAGTTGGACGGTGAATGGAATGTTTACATTAGGTTCGTCCGCCCCCGAGTGAGTTAGTGGGCCCAGGCCCGGCTCCAGACCCAAGTTACAGAGGGGGCCTGCCACTAGCTTGGGGGGGCCAAGCTACCCAAGGGGGGTCCGGGGGGATTCTCCCCCGGAAGAAGATTTTGTACATTTTAAAGTAAAATTCGTCAACCTGGTGCATTTGAGAGCAAAATGAAGAGGCTAAATCTGTGAAGAACTACACACATCTCTAATGTGTTGTGACTTTACAAATAATTAGGCCTAAACAATTAATATTAAGTGTATTTACACATTGTGCACAAATTGCATTCATTGTGACAAATTTACAATAGTTAATATCCAGCCAGAATCATTGCAAATGGATGTTCAAAGTAACAGTTAGCAATAGCATTCAGTTAATCAATGCCTAATGACAGCCAGATTCCATGTTAAACTTTAAAACAGAAAAACGGAAAAACGTTTAGCAAAAAAAAAAAAAACTTTTTTTTTTTTTGGAATGGGGGGGCCAGTTTGTTGAATGGGGGGGCCCGGCCCGGTCAGGCTCGCCCCTAGCGCCGGGCCTGAGTGGGCCCGATAGGTCCTGACCCTGTTGCTGCCCAGCGACAACATAGCAACCGCAGATGTTGATCCAATGAGCATGACCGCAGCAACAACCTACCTATCTACAGAGAGAACAACTTACTTTATTCAGTCTGAGTCTCTGTCAGTCTCTGGTCACGAAGGACATTGACAAGACGCTATAGACGCCACGGAAAATGAATCAGAAATCACGCAAGAAGATATGGAGGGGAAAAGGACAAGAAAAAGAATGAATGTTCAAGAGGCGTTGGAAATGCTGCAGGAACTGGATGAGATCGAATCTGACGGAGGAGAAATCACTGATTGTGAGATCAGTGAGGTTGGAGTGGAGAGGAAAGTTCCGATTCCGAGCCTGAACCAGCACGCAAAAAAGAGAGTAAAAAGACTGTGCCGGCTGCCCCATCTGCTGTTGTGTCCACTCCAGGTCGGTGGATTATTCATTCTGTTGGTGCATTTTAATTTAGTCTTTTTATTGATTATTTGTGGGAGCATAGCCTACACGTAGCGGCATATCGGCACCACCTCCATGCCACACTTTTCAGCGCAGCCGCTGACAAACTATTGTGAATATCTTGATCCAGCTGATGTTGTAAGGTTATAGTCTATGATGATATAGGCTAACAAACATAACCCTGCTGAAAAAAACAGCATAGACCAGCATGAATTTCTTGCTGGTCTATGCTGTTCTATGCTGGTTAGTGCTGGTCTGATGCCTCTGATATGCTGCGCGAGACATCTCCAAACTTTCGCGCGGCTGGACCTGTCTGCACCATTGTTCTTTTAATACATCCATGGTCAGCACTCACTGCTCCGGTCTTCAAATAAACTCCAGAAACAACGAACCGGCGGCTTGAAGCAGATTATTTGTGGAGGTGAGTGAAGTAGGCTTAACTTATTTACTACGACAGAAAGAGGTTATTCACGTCAATTACTTGTAAGAAGGAGACGGGCCGGGGCCGCTGAGGGGGGAACACTTTTTTACCGTGATAGCGCTGCTCTCACCTTCAGCTCTGTGTGTGTGTGTGTGTGTGTGTGTGTGTGTGTGTGTGTGTGTGTGTGTGTGTGTGTGTGTGTGTGTGTGTGTGTGTGTGTGTGTGTGTGTGTGCGCGCGCGCCTGTGGTGGCGTTATGGCTGGGTGATAATTCTATATTGTAACGGCTAGTATTTTGGGTTATGGGCGTTCTGGCCACCATGGTTCTGGCATGCTGTTGTCGTGTTCATGTGTTTAGGAAGCGCTGGAGTCAGTAACGAGTCATAAGTTGTGCCAGCTAGCCTGTCAGTCAAGCAGATCCAATGGGGGAACAGATCTTGGATAGCTCAACCGGGGATTGGCTGAGACCGGGCGAGTGGGAGGGAAAAAGCGGGACTAAAGGGGGCTTTGAGGAGCTGGGGAGAGGAAGGACCGGTGTTGTGAAGGAGAAGGGTTTTGTCTCGGGGATAATTTAGCGTAGATTGTGGCTGCAATCTCTGTAACTGTTCGGTGCTATATCATTAAAGAACTTAATGAAGAGAAGTGCCTGAGTGTAATCCTGACACGTTACAATATTATTGTTTTTCAGTGGAATCATATCGTGATGATATGAAGATATACTGTGGCACATTTCTGCTAAATGATGCCAAGCTAATTTTACTTTAAAACTGATAAAATGTCAAATGAGGTATGTTAGCAATGTTTATTATCATTCAGTTCAATCAGATGAACTGAATTAATGTGATTATTTAACATGATTTTGCATGTGTAATGGGTTTAATTTGGTTCATGTATGAATTTAACCAAAACACCACCATTTTCCTTCGTTTTGTATGTGAATGTCTTGTTTGAGTGTTCTGTGGTTGTTGCGTGTGAACACACCCCAAGTGGTGTGTCGCTTAGTGCACATGCGCACAGCTCCAGGAAGTCAGTTGGATGGGAGAATGAAACGAGATGGACGTGCTGCTGATATCTCTGCCTGAGAACGCTTATTATTTATAGTTGTTTACTTTTGTATCACCGTTTTATGGAGACCGTTTATTATTTTATTTGTGAACAGTAAAGAGTTTTGAGACCCACTACAGCTGCCTCCTGACTCATGAATGTCGCCACACAGTATATATTAGCGAGAACACAACGCAGACGAAACACACCGGCTACATTGGTGCCGTGACCCGGATTCATCTGAGATCGATGTCGTTCGGTCGCCGTGGGAAGCTCGATCACTCGTTTTGTTTCAAGTTGGTCACTCTCGGCCGTGTGGGACATTTTGAATAGACTGAGGGACTGCAGCTGGTGCGGCTAGGTGAGCTAACGTTAGCTGCCACACCGCACGTGTAGTGAAAAGCTAGCCTGTTGCTCAGGCTAGCCGCCGTGGAGTTTTCCCCAGCGTAGAGGAGCATGGGGAGAAGCGTCGGAGAATGACGGAGGAGCAAGCCAGAGAGAAGCGGTCGGCCATGCGGCGCTGTCCGGTGGAGATGGGGGAGCTGGTCGGTGAAGGAGCCCAGGGGCAGGCGCTACAGGAGCGGGCCCAGGGTGAGCGCGTCGCCGGAGGTGCTCTGGAGCTACGTGCGGGAGAGCCGGCGTCCCTGGGGTTCAGCTGGGTCGCCATGGACTGAGTTGGGGGTGAACGTGCCCTGTTGTTCTGAACTGTTCCGGGTCTATTTGTTTCGCCATACTATTGACTTGTTTTATTTTGTTTTTATGTAATGAGCATGTTTCACTGTAAAGAAAGAGACTGTGTGGATTCCTGAGCTGAGGAACGTGCTGCAGATCCCTGACTTGGTGGGGGCCTCCGATCACCTCTTCATGCTTTTCCCTCGGAGAGCGACGAGGATGTAGGTGGAGGGTAGCTGGACGAGGAGCCGCTGCTCACTGGGGAGGCTGGGACTGTTCAGGTGTTGCCGGGACGAGCCACGACAGAGACTTGTTGGAACGAGTGTGTAACAATGCTGTATAGTGTTTGATTTGTAATGTTTATTCCAGGCTTAATATAGAGTATACTGTACAGGAGCTTGTTACATGAGGTATGTTGGCGAAGCGCGGGGAAATGGTGTAGCATAAAGCTAACGTAGCTATTAGATAGCTAGGATGGTTTGGATGTGTGTTAAGGGGGACACGGTCGCATGAGCCCAAAGGGACCACGTGTAGTGGGGTGTAGGCTGCACCCCTATGTTCTGAAAGGGTTGGAGGTCTGATCAACCTGTGATTACTTTTAATCTGTTTTACAGATAGTTCTCAAACTGAACTCAAAGATTAGATCTTTGTTAGCTGGTCCAGGGGGCGAGATTGGGGAGTGTCTTAACACAGTCCTTAATGTGGAAATAAAGCTGTATTGCAGGATGATTTTGGTGAAATTCAGGGGGGGTGAATGTAACAGGTTTAATTTGGTTCATGTATGAATTTACCCAAAACACCACCATTTTCCTTCGTTTTGTATGTGAATGTCTTGTTTGAGTGTTCTGTGGTTGTTGCGTGTGAACACACCCCAAGTGGTGTGTCGCTTAGTGCACATGCGCACAGCTCCAGGAAGTCAGTTGGATGGGAGAATGAAACGAGATGGACGTGCTGCTGATATCTCTGCCTGAGAACGCTTATTATTTATAGTTGTTTACTTTTGTATCACCGTTTTATGGAGACCGTTTATTATTTTATTTGTGAACAGTAAAGAGTTTTGAGACCCACTACAGCTGCCTCCTGACTCATGAATGTCGCCACACAGTATATATTAGCGAGAACACAACGCAGACGAAACACACCGGCTACACATGTATGGACCATATCATATTGATATTGAGAAAAATCCTTGTGATTATCTTTATGATATTGATTTAAACCAGGGTGAATGGAGGTATTATGGGACACTTTTTGACTTTTCGCCTTGTGGAAGCTTTCTTGCCATCAATTTAAAAAAATAGCCCAACACATGATACATTTCTGTAATAGTCAAGATGTTACCTAACCTTCTGAGGTGGAATGAAGGTTACATTATATTCCAAGGAGGCGTGGCATCCTCTTTTATGTGAACTGACCCCCAAAATCCCTTTTTTCTGTAATGTTTCGTATTATGGGACACAATGTTTCGTATTATGGGACAGATGCCTTATGATGGATTTAGGCTAGTGTAAGCATTTACTGCACAATTTAATTCATACTTTGATATAATCTGACATGCACATCTTACTTTTCCTATTCATCTTTATAAATTAAGACTCCATGTTCATTTAAACTGTTTTATTTAATGTTTAAAACTCTGTAAACAATTCAAACAACAATCGGCCTGCCCTCACTGTCACAACAACCCCCGTTGTTGAGTTAACAGTAGGTTAGGTTTAGGATGATTAAGGTTAGGGTTAGGATGATTAAGTTGAGGGTTGGGGTTAGATATAGGATGATTAAGTTGAGGGGTGGGGTTAGGGTTAGGATGATTAAGTTGAGGGGTTGGGTTGGGATGGTTAAGTTGAGGGTTAGGGTTAGAAGGATTAAGTTGAGGGGTGGGGTTTGGCTTAGGATGATTAAGTTGAGGGTTGGGGTTAGGATGAGTATGTTGACGGTTGGGGTTAGGGTTAGGATGATTAAGTTGAGGGGTGGGGTTATGGTTAGGATGATTAAGTTGAGGGTTAGGGTTAGGATGAGTATGTTGATGGTTGGGGTTAGGGTTAGGATGCTTAAGTTGAGGGTTGGGGCTGGGGTGATTAAGTTGAGGTTTGGGGTTAGGATGATGAAGTTGAGGGTTGGGGTTAGGATGATGAAGTTGAGGGTTGGGGTTAGGATGATTAAGTTGAGGGTTGGGGTTAGGGTTAGGATGATTAAGTTGAGGGTTGGGGTTAAGGTTAGGATGATTAAATTGAAGGTTAGGCTGGGATGATTATGTTTAGGGTTGGGGTTAGGGTTAGGATGATTCCGTTGAGTCTATTAATATTAACCAATTGAAGTGGTCAGTTTTGTTTGCCTGCCTATTTGTTGGTAACCACTAATCTATTCTAGAGAATAAACAATGGTTCTCTATTGCAAGGTTGATCATTTTGTTCATTAGCAAAGCCTTTTAGCACTGTCCCATAATACCAAAACATACTGTCCCATAATACGAAACCGTGTTTCGTATTATGGGACAAAATGAAAACAACCTAATTCCAAAAATAAAACTTTGTTTTGTTTTGTTTTTGTTTTGTTTTTGGTTGCAAACATGCATCATATTCATGTTCCGTCAAAAGTTTGTGCAATATATTAGCTATGAGAATTTTATGACCTTATGATGAAAACTAGCTAAAGCTTATGTCATTTTCCTCACCTCATGCCCTGCAGGGTCAACCTCCTGTTTGAAGCTTGCCCCGCCCACATATGTGATGTCACACGAATGAGAGCATGTGATTTTGATTGTGTAGTTTCACAGGTAGGGCTCAGAAAAAAAAGTTTTTATTTTCACTCATCAGGCAAGAAAATATAGCCTCTACAGCTTAAGTGTCCCATAATACCTCCATTCACCATATAGCCCTAGTTAAAGTCGAGCTGAACCCAAGAATGACTTTTCTTTTCTTTTAGTTCAAATACCTGGGTATGCAGTGCACCTATTTAATAATGTATGCAAAACAAATCACAACAATCTAATTTCTTTACTTTTTCACACTTTTTCACATCAAAAGTTCGTTTTTCAAGATTTCATTGATAACAGTAATTTACAGTTTGCTGACGTCACCTAGTACTATCAAATTTCTACCCCATTTCAACCAATCATTTCACGACATGCAGCTGTCAATCAAATCTTCATTACAGGATCATTTTCTCTTCCAAATGAAGGGGAAAATGGCGCCTAGTGCTTGTCATCTGGCAGAGTTTCTAGCCCATAAACTAACTACTAACTTGAGCAATTATGCAAACTAAATCAAATGGTAATGTCTAAGAATGCAAAGAAATGTAACTGGCTCGTTAAAACACGCATTCCAGGAATATTATTTACATTTATAACGATAATGGTGCGCGCCTCCGAGCTTGACAGCCTCCCTGGCTGTCAGGGGTCGTCTCTCGGAGATTCCAGGCGGGCGGGCAGCACCTATGGATCGGATTGTCCGCTCGCTCCGCACGAAGCAGCTGGCTCCCTGGTACTCTGCGGATCCCACTCGCATAGCATGACAACAGGCTGAATCCCACTCGATTTGGGGGTGGAACACGCCAGGATTGCCCAATGCCAAAGCCAGTCCTCAGAATTGTCAAATCAAATCATCGACACGTATATGGTCCGCCTCTCAATTCGTTTTCAGTGTCTGACGCTCGCGCTGGTGCATTCCGTTCCGGTTCACTTCGACTTTAATGGTGGAGCTGATTTAATTACTGTATAAATATGAAAACAGGGGGAAAGCTCTACCTTACCTGGTATTTGTGATGTGTAAAGTAAAGCTAGAGAAACTGACTCCAGACCTTTTTCGTTGGGTTTCACTTTTCAATTGTGCAAATATTACACTCACTAAACTGTTTCCCGGTAATGCTCTGTAGATCTTGGATGTGCATGAGAAGCAAATCTGGTGATGCCTCCTAAAGCAGACTGGACAGAGTGCTACAACATCAACTTCTCTATACAGAACCAGTTGCAGCTGACCGTGGCCTCACCCGCTGCCGCATGTCTGTATGTTAACTACAAGACTTTATCCACTATCTTTCTCCTACTAATACTGTCTCCTACCACTACACCATTCCACTCCCCTCTCTATCCCTCCATTTTTCTCTCTCATTGTTCTCTCTCCCATTGTAGATGATAACGGAATGCTGAACTGCCAGCACTACTATGGCATTGGCCAGGAGGCCATGCTGGACAAGAAGGTGGGTGCTGTCATCCACGCCGTCAACCTCAGGAAGCTCCTGGGAGCCAAGTGCAGGACGATACGGGAGGAGATGAGAGCGAGGAGGTCAGTGGCATGTGTGGAAACATACACATGAGCAAAGTGCACACACTTCACTTGGTGAAAGAAGAGCAGCCAACCAAGAATCTTTCCCACTTCATACAACTGCTAAATTTTTTAACCTTTATTTATCCAGGGTAACCATATTGAGATTTCCATCTCTTTTTCAAGTGGGCCCTGCTCGCACTCACACACACATTAAGGGGTTAAGGGCCTTGCTCAAGGGCACCTCAGTGGTGGTAATGAGGGAGGGGCAAGTGCTGCTTTTCACACATGCTTTTCTAATTGACACTGTCTCTTTGTCTATATACTGTGTTGAGGGAGAAACAGCCAGTGGAGGACACACATTAATCTGTTAAGTAAGTTGAGAACTTTTCTTTTCTCCAAAAACCTATTCATGTGGTCCTCTACTTGCTTTTTATCCTTTCCAGAAAGGATAAAAAAATATTTTAAATCAAATATTTTATTTTATTTTATTTTTATTTTTTGTGTGTGCTTTGAGCACCACAACATCCAGTTCCATTGTAATAGAAGAGAAGGCAGACGTCTCTATGGCCGATGTCTCCAAAACTCAGCAACTCACACCAAAACGATCTAGATGGACATATCCTGTGGGTGGCTGTAGTTTTAATTAAAGGTGACTGGCTTGTTAAATAAATGATTTGTGCACATAGCTGATGCCATGATCCCATGGAACCTAATGCATGTGTCACTGCATTTGGACTCTTATTTACCAAATTGTAATGTGTCTGGAATGGATGAGCTGTTTTACCAGGTTTCAAGGTGGATCAGAAAGGTGCGATTTAATGCCCCCACTTACAGTATCTGACTTATCAACTTCAAGATGAATTTTAAAATGTGTTGGGAACTTGGGACCAATCGGGCTGTGAGCCATAAAGGTCTTTGTACAGCTAAACCCTGGGCAGTGAAATTATTTTTAAAGTAGCTCATTTTGTGTAGCACTTTTTCAAATGGCAGTTGAAATATTGACCAAAGAACAGTGTTACTCTCCCACTAATTTATCTGTATTTGCTTTTCAGTTTGATACAAAGAGTGGCTCCAGAACCAAAACCTGGGTGAAGCAGATGTGGAAGCTCGATTGGGGAAGCCTGGATGCTACATCACAGAGAAAATAATGGACATAAACAAACAAGCAAAGAATAGCACTTGAAGGGACACTCCACTGAAAAACAATGCTGATTTATTTTGCACATAATCTCACGCATATCAAAAAACTGTAAACCGTTTTGCAGGCATTCATTTAGTTCGACAGTTATTGAGAGTTGATTTAAGTTGTGATTTGTGAATGACATCACTGGTCCACGACTGAACTCAAATCAACTCTCAATAACTGAAATTAATTAATTACGGTAAATGAATGCCTGCAAAACGTTTTGTTTTTGTTTTTTCCAGAAAGTTTTTAGGATTATGTGAGATTTTGTACAAAATAAATCTGCATTGTTTTTCAGTGGAATTCTCTACTTGTGATTTGACTTAAGGCCTTTGCTCCTCAAGGGAGCAAAGGCCATTGACAAAATGTCGGTGGTTGGCGGTTCTTCCCTGATCTCCCCAGTTGAGCCTGCTCCCAGACAGATTTCTGCCTGCACACCTCTTCTCCAGCTGTTCCTGGGGTGACCTCTTTTCTTGTCGGGTGATGTTGCCTGTTTGTTGTGTTATTGTTAATTAGTCAGTAGTTTTATTATTTAATTGAGTTTAATTGTAATTAGTATTTAATTGCCTTCAGCACGTTAATTGAGTTGAGTCACACTTTTACTTTTAATACTTTTGACATAAAGACAGGTACAGGCTGACTGTTCAGGTGCACTGCTGTATGTGCTGTTCTCTCTCCCACTCCCTCTCGGTGTTGCTTTTATTTAATAAATAATTATATTGTTATAACTTATGTAAACCTGAAATAGTCTTCATTTAACTAGTTCAAGAAAGATTACTTTTGTGATGTTTATCTGGTCTGAATACTCTCAGCTTGGGGTGCTGGTTAACAAGCATTCAACCATAGACCAGCATGTTGTGTTTTGACACCAGCAAGACCAGCATAGCTGGTGTACTGTATGCTGGTCACACCAACATCTACACCAGCATAGGTGTACTGGTGTATGCTGGTCACATATGCTGGTCTTGTGACCAGCATGGGATGCTGGTGTGACCAGCATCCCATGCTGGTCACACCATCAGCAGGAACAAGGAAATATAATATAGGCTAATAATAATAATATTCAAACAAATCTCAACAGGAAGACCACCCAGCCAGGTTGGATCAACGGATGCGCCAGTGCTGCAGGCCGAGGCCGCTGGTGAACCAGCGACTGTCTCTGCTGTCAGAGCGCGCACATCTCCAGGTATAGAACAATTATGCTATTGTAAAACATTATTTATTCTTATGCCAAATGTAAACAGCTCTCTCTCTACTATACTCTCTCTCTGCTCTGTCTACATATTGTTGTATAATTGAAACTTGTATTTATTATGGATACAAAATGTATGATTCAAGATTCAAGATTCAAGATTTATTAAGTGTCCCAAAAGGGCAAATTGGATTGCAAAAAGCGTAGTACAAAGTACATACATAAAAACAAATAAGACAATAAAGACATTGTAAAAACAGTCTAGAGCAGCAGTTTAAAGTGCAACACAATAGTTAAAGTGCAAATGACAACAGTAGCAACGATCTAAAGTGCACAGTAGAGATATAAAGTGCATAGTAGCAAAGTGCAGTGTGGCGAGTGACTGACTTCACTCTCAGCAGCACATTTATATAACAAGAAAGAGCTACAATGTATCATTGTATTAAAGCACAAAGGAAAAACCACGGTCCAGACCAAAAGGCAGACAAAGTATATAATACAGATATACTGTACTGTACCCCTAAGAATAAATAAAGATAAAAGAATAAAAGGATAAAATAAATAAAATAACAGCAACGGCAGATGGGGAGACATTACATTTGTACCCCAGCAGCGTTCATCGCTCTGATAGAGACAGGCACAAAGGAATTTCTGTATCTGTTCTTTTTAACTATGGAAGGAAGCAGCTCATATTCGAACCTCAGAGGGTGTGGTTGGACAGACAAAAAACAATAAGGATAGGCTAGTATATTTTGATCATAAATAACAATTGCTAAATCTCAACAGTGCAAACACCGGCAGCTATGCCCACACCATCTCCAGATGCAGGTAGGTCAAACTACACCAAAATAGCCTACTATAGTCACCTATGTTAGACAGCATCTCTGAAATCGAAATTGGAAACGAAAATATTTGTTGTCAATAAATTATCCCATGTAAAAATCACCTCCTTTATAGAAATATGTATGTTGTTTGCAGCTCAGAGCACATGTGAGCAGGGGAAAAGATGGAACCATCCGGGCCATCATGCAGCCTGGAGAAAACACGGGGAGACAGCAGTCCCAAAATGTGCTAACGGAATCGGCGGGCCCCACAGCACACGCAAAGAGGAATATTGAAGACCCTCTGAGCGCATCCCTGTGTTTGCTGGATCGGCAAATGCTGGAGCAAAAAAAAAAAAAAGGCAGACACAGGTTAACATGCTGTGTCTCTCTTTCTCTCTCCAGTGATCCTGTGAGCAGGAGACACTTATGTGTATCAGACACAGGTTAACATGCTGTGTCTCTCTTTCTCTCTCCAGTGATCCTGTGAGCAGGAGACACTAAGGTGTATCAGATACAGATTAACATGATGTGTCTCTCTTTCTCTCTCCAGTGATCCTGTGAGCAGGAGACACTTATGTGTATCAGACACAGGTTAACATGCTGTGTCTCTCTTTCTCTCTCCAGTGATCCTGTGAGCAGGAGACACTAATGTGTATCAGATACAGGTTAACATGCTGTGTCTCTCTTTCTCTCTCCAGTGATCCTGTGAGCAGGAGACACTAAGGTGTATCAGATACAGATTAACATGATGTGTCTCTCTTTCTCTCTCCAGTGATCCTGTGAGCAGGAGACACTAAGGTGTATCAGATACAGATTAACATGATGTGTCTCTCTTTCTCTCAGTGATCCTGTGAGCAGGAGACACTTATGTGTATCAGACACAGGTTAACATGCTGTGTCTCTCTTTCTCTCTCCAGTGATCCTGTGAGCAGGAGACACTAAGGTGTATCAGATACAGGTTAACATGCTGTGTCTCTCTTTATCTCAGTGATCCTGTGAGCAGGAGACACTTATGTGTATCAGACACAGGTTAACATGCTGTGTCTCTCTTTCTCTCTCCAGTGATCCTGTGAGCAGGAGACACTAAGGTGTATCAGGTACAGATTAACATGATGTGTCTCTCTTTCTCTCAGTGATCCTGTGAGCAGGAGACACTTATGTGTACCAGACACAGGTTAACATGCTGTGTCTCTCTTTCTCTCTCCAGTGATCCTGTGAGCAGGAGACACTAATGTGTATCAGATACAGGTTAACATGCTGTGTCTCTCTTTAGCTCTCCAGTGATCCTGTGACGGCTGTGAGCAGGAGACACTAAGGTGTATCAGACACAGGTTAACATGCTGTGTTTCTCTTTCTCTCTCCAGTGATCCTGTGAGCAGGAGACACTAAGGTGTATCAGACACAGGTTAACATGATGTGTTTCTCTTTCTCTCTCCAGTGATCCTGTGAGCAGGAGACACTAAGGTGTATCAGATACAGATTAACATGATGTGTCTCTCTTTCTCTCTCCAGTGATCCTGTGAGCAAAAGACACTGTTTTGCACGTGTTCTGGTCAGCCATGTGAAATGGGACCTAACACGAACGATCCAGCCATGTTCAGAGAGCCTCAACACTAACGATCCAGCCGTGTTCAGAGTGACTCAACACTAACGATCCAGCCGTGTTCAGAGGGACTCAACACTAATGATCCAGCCGTGTTCAGAGTGACTTAACACTAACGATCCAGCCGTGTTCAGAGTGACTTAACACTAACGATCCAGCCGTGTTCAGAGTGACTTAACACTAACGATCCAGCCGTGTTCACAGTGACCTAACACTAACAATCCAGGACGTTGTCAGAGTGACCTGACACTAACGATCCAGCCGTGTTCAGAGTGACCTGACACTAACGATTCAGCCGTGTTCATAGTGACCTGACACTAAGCTTTCAACCGTGTTCAGAGTGCCCTATCACTAACGTTTCAAAAGTGTTCTGGTCAACCATGTGCAATGGGTCCTACACGAACGATCCAGCCGTGTTCAGAGGCACTCAACACAACCGATCCAGCCCGTGTTCAGAGTGACTCAACACTAATGATCCAGCAGTGTTCAGAGTGACTTAACACTAACGATCCAGCCGTGTTCAGAGTGACTTAACACTAACGATCCAGCCGTGTTCAGAGTGACTTAACACTAACGATCCAGCCGTGTTCACAGTGACCTAACACTAACGATCCAGGACGTTGTCAGAGTGACCTGACACTAACGATCCAGCCGTGTTCAGAGTGACCTGACACTAACGATTCAGCCGTGTTCATAGTGACCTGACACTAAGCTTTCAACCGTGTTCAGAGTGCCCTATCACTAACGTTTCAAAAGTGTTCTGGTCAACCATGTGCAATGGGTCCTACACGAATGATCCAGCCGTGTTCAGAGGCACTCAACACAACCGATCCAGCCGTGTTCAGAGTGACTCAACACTAATGATCCAGCCGTGTTCAGAGTGACTTAACACTAACGATCCAGCCGTGTTCAGAGTGACTTAACACTAACGATCCAGCCGTGTTCACAGTGACCTGACACTAACGATCCAGCCGTGTTCAGAGTGACCTGACACTAAGCTTTCAACCGTGTTCAGAGTGACCTATCACTAACGATCCAGCCGTGTTCACAGTGACCTGACACTAACGATCCAGCCGTGTTCAGAGTGACCTGACACTAAGCTTTCAACCGTGTTCAGAGTGACCTAACACTAACGATCCAGCCGTGTTCAGAGTGACTTAACACTAACGATCCAGCCGTGTTCACAGTGCCCTATCACTAACGTTTTGCAAGTGTTCTGGTCAACCATGTGCCGCCCTCTTATCTCACCTCAGTACAGAGGAAAGAGCGTTTGTATTTGAGGTGGTGTACTAATGTAACTCCCTCTTATCTCACCTCAGTACAGAGGAAAGAGCATTTGTATTTGAGGTGGTGTCCTAATGTAACTCCCTCTTATCTCACCTCAGTACAGAGGAAAGAGCGTTTGTATTTGAGGTGGTGTCCTAATGTAACTCCCTCTTATCTCACCTCAGTACAGAGGAAAGAGCGTTTGTATTTGAGGTGGTGTACTAATGTAACTCCCTCTTATCTCACCTCAGTACAGAGGGAAGAGCGTTTGTATTTGAGGTGGTGTACTAATGTAACTCCCTCTTATCTCACCTCAGTACAGAGGGAAGAGCGTTTGTATTTGAGGTGGTGTACTAATGTAACTCCCTCTTATCTCACCTCAGTACAGAGGGAAGAGCATTTGTATTTGAGGTGGTGTCCTAATGTAACTCCCTCTTATCTCACCTCAGTACAGAGGAAAGAGCGTTTGTATTTGAGGTGGTGTACTAATGTAACTCCCTCTTATCTCACCTCATTACAGAGGGAAGAGCGTTTGTATTTGAGGTGGTGTACTAATGTAACTCCCTCTTACCTCACCTCAGTACAGAGGAAAGAGCGTTTGTATTTGAGGTGGTGTACTAATGTAACTCCCTCTTATCTCACCTCAGTACAGAGGAAAGAGCGTTTGTATTTGAGGTGGTGTACTAATGTAACTCCCTCTTATCTCACCTCAGTACAGAGGAAAGAGTGTTTGTATTTGAGGTGGTGTCCTAATTGACACAGGTTAACATTACGTCTCTCTCTTTCTCTTCCAGTGATCCTGTGAGCAGGAGACACTAAGGTGTATCAGACACAGGTTAACATTACGTCTCTCTCTTTCTCTTCCAGTGATCCTGTGAGCAGGAGACACTAATGTGTATCAGACACAGATTAACATGCTGTGTTTCTCTTTCTCTCTCCAGTGATCCTGTGAGCAGGAGACACTAAGGTGTATCAGACACAGGTTAACATATCTCTCTTTCTCTTCCAGTGATCCTGTGAGCAGGAGACACTAAGGTGTATCAGACACAGGTTATTTATTTATGTATTTATTTATTTAAAAAGCATCCCCATTAGCTGATGCCTGTGGCACCAGCTAATCTTCCTGGGGTCCAAATACAATACAATAATGCAATACAATACAAGTCTTATACATATATACACTCACATTTGTGTGATGTTTACAAGTTATAATACATGATATATATCAGATATGTGTAATATAACACATTTGCATTTTGGGTGGGTTACAAGTTACATTGTACATACATTTGTGAGAATACAAAAATGGAGTTGCTCGTGACCAGCTGGACTATTGATCACCTGTTAAGTAATGGGTTCTTAAATGGAATTTGAAAGAGGACTTATATTGTTTGATTGATGTATGTGATGGGGGCAGCTGTTCCAATGACTGATGGCATGATAGATGACTGTTTTTTTCAAGGCGTTTGATTTAGGGCGAGGTAACATGATTTTGGTCGTCAACAGGTTAACATGCTGTCTCTCTCTTTCTCTCTCCAGTGATCCTGTGAGCAGGAGACACTAATGTGTATCAGACACAGGTTAACATGCTGTGTCTCTCTTTCTCTCTCCAGTGATCCTGTGAGCAGGAGACACTTATGTGTATCAGACACAGGTTAACATGCTGTGTCTCTCTTTCTCTCTCCAGTGATCCTGTGAGCAAAAGACACTGTTTTGCACGTGTTCTGGTCAGCCATGTGAAATGGGACCTAACACGAACGATCCAGCCATGTTCAGAGAGCCTCAACACTAACGATCCAGCCGTGTTCAGAGTGACTCAACACTAATGATCCAGCCGTGTTCAGAGGGACTCAACACAACCGATCCAGCCGTGTTCAGAGTGACTCAACACTAATGATCCAGCCGTGTTCAGAGTGACTTAACACTAACGATCCAGCCGTGTTCAGAGTGACTTAACACTAACGATCCAGCCGTATTCAGAGTCACGTAACACTAACGATCCAGCCGTGTTCACAGTGACCTAACACTAACGATCCAGGGCGTTGTCAGAGTGACCTGACACTAACGATCCAGCCGTGTTCAGAGTGACCTGACACTAACGATTCAGCTGTGTTCATAGTGACCTGACACCAAGCTTTCAACCGTGTTCAGAGTGCCCTATCACTGAACGTTTCGCAAGTGTTCTGGTCAACCATGTGCAATTAGGGTGGGTCATACTCAGGTGCCAACATGAATCTGAAGGAAATCCTGACATGAGGGGTGTCTAAATTATGTATTTTTCTATGGAGAATTCTAGAGAGAGTAGGACTATGGTCTATCCCAACAAGTTTCTGACACACAAAGTCAAAGAAGATCATTTGAGGTCCTACACAGGTTTTATGCAACACATGTATATGAAAATATAAAGCTGACATATCACCAAACAGCTCATTCTATGATATTGAAGAAACAATTTCACATTTATTTTTCAGTTCTTTTAATTCTAAATTCTTGATTACGAAGACGATTTGGACCATGTGAAGAATCTATTTGAATTCTGAGAATAAAGTCATACAATTAACTATTATTGTGTTTATATTTGCAGTGTTAAAAGTTATGTTTAGATGTTCTGATGGGGGGGGGGGGGGGGGGACCACCCCCATTTTGCAGCTGCCTTGGCAGTGATGGAAATCAGCCCCTGCAGATCAGAACCACAGAAGACCCTGTGCAGGTAGGCTACTGACAGTTGAAACACAGTCCAAGTCACGTCTGATGCAGCAGCAGCATCTTTGATATTTTTGTTTGTGGGTGAACTTGATCGGGATCCTTACCATCCTCAATGTTCTTTTGTATCATACTATGGCAGTTAGATATTATGTCAAACAAGAACATAATATATTGACAAAGACTCCTGGTGATTTAAACAGCTAGTTAGAGCAGCTCAAAACTCGACTTGGCTTTTGAAGCCAATGTGGAAGTCCAGATAGTCCCTGTATTTCCCTCTGCTGGCTGCAGAACAACTTTAAACTTCACCTCAATCGAAACATTGTTTGTGACAGACAGACAAAAACTTGAAAAATAAACTAAATGGTGTTGAAATTGCTTTAATTGAACTTAATTGAATCAGGTGAGCTTATGTGAAAATGTGTCTCACTGTTGTAATTCCGTGTCTGTGGCGCCACCTGAGCGTTGGCATTTAACTGCTGTCACTTAAGTAGTTTGACCAGATTCGTGTATTTTGGCTGAGATGAGCCAATGCATGCATTAAGGAATAGCATTTTCTGATATTTGGGCATAACAAGTAATAGAAGTTCTTTTTTGTGTTTTTCTTTTTAGAACTCACAACTTAGCTGCGGGAATGTGAGAATGTATATACCAATGCACAGAGCAAATGACCCTCGTTAATTAAATTAAAAGCACCTTTCTTCCCTTCAAATGTTGAGAATCTGTCAAGAGACATAATAAAGTACTTGCATTTTTTTTTATGGCTAATGACTTCATCACCATAACCAGACCGCAAGGGAAGGTGGAAATGACATACATTGGAGCCAGTGATCAAAGGGATAGAATCACCGTCATTAAGTCACATCTCTGTAACCATAAAAATGTTAATGAATTAAAAGCGATGACGTCTTGGCAGTGAAAGGACTTGATTTATGCAGAGCAAAGTTAAGTAATTCATTCAGGTCAACAACATGATGTGAGGCAAGCATGAGACATGAATTAAGGGCGCCTGGCTGTCTGTCTCTTGGGTCAGCGTGTCACATGGCCCGTCTAGAGAAGGCCCAGTTTAACAGTGATGTTAAATGTTAAGCTTCCTTGTTTAGGGCAAACCTGTGCAGTCTTTCTGATTGTTCTAACCCAGAAGACTGGTTTGAGGAGAAATGTTGTGTTTTATATAACAACCAAGACATGAACATTTCCACCCTTCTTGAGGTCAATGTGATGTCACATTTAGCCAGTTATCCATAGGAATAAGAATAATATACTGCAACAGGTCTGGAAGAGGTGGAACCTAATTGCAGTACTATTCACCTTATTCAGAAGAGACAGGAAGTGTAAATACAATCGGAGGTTCTGATTGTATTTACACTTTCTGTGACTCATAAACCTAGTCTGACACATAATGTGAGTTAAACTAGGTTTGACCAGGTGAGTCAGACTAGTTTGAGCAGGTAAAACAGCCGGCGTTTTGAACAGTAAGTCGCGATACAATGGGTCAAGTGGGTGGGGCTGCATAAGGTGAAGAGACATCTTAAACAACCTTGGTCTGGCTCAAGGGTTTAGGACACAACTTGATTTATTTTCCCTCTACACAGAAAATAATCTGTGTGGTCCTGCAATTGACCCTGCAGCACTGGGTCAATTCACTTTCAGTTTAAAAAAAACAATTAAGGCACGCCACATAGTGCCTTAAAGGCACTATGTGTAGTATTTTAAACATCAGTATATCGTTGGCATGTTAATTGTGATAGCTTGGTATAATTACCATAAACAAATGGCACCATGGTTTTTCCAAAAATTAAGACTACATTTCCCATAAACCCCATTGCTGCAAAGAGGATTGTACTGTTCAGAGAAACTTTACCCATCTTTGCACTGAAAGAACAGTGCGCTCTTCCAAGCTCCCTTCCAATCCAGAAAGATTTCCTTCAAAATCCAACCTGGATTTTGTATAATGCTACACATTATTAAATCTAAACTACAATGCATTCACTTGTATTCATTCATTCGTTCACCATAGTCCTACAGTATTCCTTGAAGAGTCATGAGGTTCACCCCTGAATTGGAATTGCTCTTTTCAACAGTGCTTTTAATGCATTTCTTATACAAGTCCTATGAAAACAACAAAATCAACAATGAATTTGTCCATGTAGCCGGTGCCGGTGTAGCCGGTGTAACCATGTAGCCGGTGCCAATAGCCATATAACTCCATTCTATTAAAAAGATGTCAGAGAGCCATGCTGTTGCTCTGGGCAGCATATTTCACCATCGCATTGCATCGGGCCAGCCGAATTTCTCCTCAAACAACTTACTAAGCCAGCCGATTCTGAAAAAAAAAAAAAAAAGTTCTTATCCCTGTATATTGATGTAACCGCTACACTGCATACAGACACTAAGACAAATTCCTCGTATGTAACTTGCATACTGTGGCAATAAAAGTGATTCTGATTCTGATTCTGTAGACATGTTTGTGATCTCAGGAAAGTAGTTCCATTGTACCGAAAATAGTCCCTAGTGTAAGGAAGAATTTGTTCCTATTTGAATTTGATTACAATGGCCTGACTTTTCATAATTTGATTATTTAAATTTACGTTTTGTAAGATTATTTTTGGGGGCCTTTTTTGCCTTTATTAGATAGGACAGTAGGCAGACAGGAAAGGTGGGGAGAGCGAGACGGGATGACACGCGACAAAAGACCACGGGTCGGATTCGAACCTGGGTCGGCCGCGCGAAAGGACTAAGCACACCACATTCTACCTGGTGAGCCAGTTAAAGATTTTTCTAATTGAAACGGTCTTTGTAAGCTGTATTTGAAGGTTTTTAGCTGACGTCTGGGTTGAAGGCTACAGTACGTGGGAAGTCAGAAAGTAACGGGAGTAGAGCAAGTGCATTGATGATTTTTTTATTGTCACAGGATTTGTTGACGTCATGTATTTAAAAACAGCAGTATTATCCTTTACACTAACCATAGACAACAATAGAAGGGGATCAAATGCAGCACGTGAGCCACTGTGTTGCTTTCTACAGTAAACTAGATACTATTCACTCACTCAATTGATAGTATTCTGTTACATCACCACACGGCCATCTTGGTAGGAAAATAACAGGTGATTGTAATCAATTAACAGGTGATTACAATCAAATTACACAAACAGCCAATGAGCTGTGTCTATTATAGCGCCATATTGGTAGGAAAATGCTTGTGACATCATGGGAATACTATGAATAGAGGTCTTTAGTATCCCAGCAATGCAGCAACTTATTGACATTGTAATAACAGTTGGTTATTTACAGGCTAGATTCTAGCCTGTAAGTTGTAGCCCCTAGAACTTATGTTTAGCAACCAAACACGCTATTCAGCCCACCCTACCTCATTACAAATATTTATGATGTGAATTATGTGGTTTGATCATTCAGGTATTGAGATAATATACTCATCACAGCTCGTGCACACACTCACTCACTCATTCTTTAAAATTACGAAGACAATAATCTCTCACGACAGTTTCACCACAGATTTTTCATTAAAAGACTTTTAAAGCAAATCATCAGTTGAATATTTACAGACTTTTCTCTAAAAGAGAAGAACATTATAGAAAAGGGAACCATAATTGTACATTATGCCATTAGTGTTTTTCTTATACAAGAATTTTGTGAAACTAATAAAGTAACTGACAGGCGAGTTACAATATTATTTGTGCTTGTCAAAGCAGAGGGAGATAATCCTCTTTGGTCTTCACCTGTACAACAACAACAACAACAATACTCATAGAGGGCAAACTATACAATGAGAGAGTGAAGATCCATCACCTTATGTAGCCACGCCCATTTGACCCGGTTGTGTGGTCGTGTCACGACTTCCGTCTAAAAATAAAATAAAATAAAATGGCTGGCTGCTCCAATATCATCTAACTCTGAATTAACTAATAATTTGGCCAATTGTATGTAACATACCAAATAAAAGCAAATGGCAATGTCTAAGAATGCAACGCCATGTAACTGGCTCGTTAAGTCTCGCATTCCAGAGAATTACGTTAATGTATGCGGGTCTTATAGACGTAAGTGGCTCGAGCGCTCAGAGGAGAGAAAACTATCTGAAGCTTTCTTTGTTGGAGTCCAGGTATGTTTTACAAGAAATTGCTCGTCATTGTCGACGATAACGTTATCTGACCTGGCTAACAGTGGATACTCGCTTGCTTGCTGTGTACCGAGCTCAAAGTAGTAGGCTACGTTCTTTATTTTACCCCCTGCACTGTCCGCTCCAAAAACAACTCTTATTTTGCGCCGTGACCGCCAGAAGTGTTAACAGGACCCGGAAGAATTTGGCCCACTGTAAGGTCTGAACATAAGGTGAATAAAGCAGCAGAAGAACAGTCATCGAACAGATCAGGGACAAGTGATGAAACGGATACAGCGGACAATGGCTGGTGTAAAATATGTGAATGGCAGTAACCACTAGAGGCCATATAGTCCATCAGGCATAGAGTAATACTGTAAGAACTGTCCCCTCTATGGCATGCATTTTAGGGTGGCATGCTGTATGGTGTTTTCCAGAGACCATCAGCAGGTGACAACAGTTAAACCTTTGACTGCCCTTTATGAGAAAACAAACAGTTGATAGCAGAATTAACAGCTGCTGGTTTGTGCATCCTCCAGACTTCTCGGCTCTGGTGTCCCTCCTTCACACAGCTGACTGGGTCTCACTACACACATAGATGTTGCTGGGCCTCACCCTCCTGTGGCTGCGGCCCGGCACCCTGGGACACAGTCTGCAGCTCTTGGGCATGAACTCCTGGCAGGCCTCCCTGAACTTCCTGATCCTCCAGCAGTAGATGACCGGGTTGAAGACCGTCTTCAGGTAGCTGAGCCACAGAGCGCCCACGCTGACCGGGTAGAAGGTCGGACTGTAGTAGAACTGCCGGCTGAATACGGCCAGCAGGCTGACCACCGTGTGGGGCAGCCAGCACACCGAGAACCCAATAAAGAGGATGAGGATGGTAGTGAAGGCTCGGGTCTTGAAGCTCATGTCCACATTGACCTGAGGAGGGCGCTGCAGCCCAGTAAGACCCAGTTTGCAGACTTGGTTGAGGGCTGGCAGGCTGGAGTGCTCGCTGGTGTCGTTGTTGATGCGCAGGGTGTTGCGGCGCACTGTGTTGAGTATGCACAGGTAGGAGTAGAGCATCACCCCGAATGGGACGAAGAACACCGCCACAGCCAACAGTACCGTGTAGCCACGGTCCGCCAGAGAGTCACTGTATCCCAGCACACACTGTGGCGCCCAGGCACCGCCAATACCCGCCGCACCCGACCTCCACCCAACTACAGAGGGGAGAGCCATGCACAGGCTCAGCACCCAGGAAGCTGCGATCAGCAGTCTGGCCCTGTGGGGGGTCAGCTTGTCCTGCCGCTGCACGATGATGAGGAAACGGTCCACGCTGATTATGAGGAGGATGGACACGCCTTCCAGGACAAACAGCCAATACAGCATGATGGACGCGCGGCAGAACCCGCTCCCGAAGCGCCAGTCAGCAGTCGCCACCGTGACGGCTGTGAACGGCATGCAGAGCAGGGAGAGCATGATGTCTGAGAAGGCCAAGGTGGCCAGCAGGAGGTTGATAGCAGAACGCATGGCAGGTTTCTGGTAAACAATCAGGCATACAATCGAGTTGCCAAGGAAACCAATAGTAATCATGAAGATCATTATAGCTGCCAGAGTCACACGCAGAGTGACCGGCATGAGTGGAGTCCCAGCCTCTGACGGGACACTTTCTGCTCCTTCCCCCACATTGTCCGGCTCCATGAACTCGCATCCCTCCAGCAGGCTTTCATTACAATATGCCATAGCAACTATCAGGCGATGCCAGTCCAAACAAAGAGGTGCATGGTTGATTATTGTTGTCGGTTGTTCTTTTTTCCCCTTCTTTTTCTCAAGTTTCTTCCATCAGTTGGCCATCCATGGCAATCGCTGAGATAGAAACAGAAGAACATACACATTATTTTCAAGATCAGTCTGTAGAGCAGCATGACCACACACAAATTCAGATGGGTTCAGCATGCTCTCTGCGATCTATTACTGAGTGCCAAAAGTGAATTTGAGTCAGTAAGGGGGCGGAATGACGTCCCTATGATGCTGAAGGATAGTTATATAAGCCACAGGAACAACCCACTTACAAACTAAATTCACACCGTTTGGGAGAGACGGTCGCAGAGGAGAGAAAACACGCAATCGAATGAGGTTGATGATTAACAGCCTTCAACAGCCGAGCTGGAAAGAATCACACAGGCACATGCATAAACCTTCTCAACACAAACACACACAAGGATGCACACAACATTTTGCAAAGTACACACACACACACACACACCTACACACACACACACACACACACACACACACACACACACACACACACACACACACACACACACACACACACACAGCACAGCTGTCTGTCTTCACTTTACTTAGCAGTGTCTCCTCGTTAGATAATGCTTCCAAGCTTGATGCAACCCGGACGAGAGGCATCCTCAGGACTCACACACCTCTGTTGCTATGGTTTCCACCTCATGTTCACCCACTTTATACCAGCAAGACACCGCACATTGAAGACTACCTGTGAATAGGGCTGTCCCGGCGAGTCGACGTCATCGATGACGTCGACTACGTAATTACGTTGACGCATGCTACATGCCTCGACGCATCACAATTGTCACAAAACAAAAATAGTGCGGCTATTGTTAGCGGCTAACTGTTACTTGTCATTACTTTACATGGCAGTAAAATGCCACTGAATGACCAAATTGATTTAACTTTTAACCATTTCGATTTCCACTTTCCATACGGACCCCCAGCATTGGTTAGTTGTTAACGTCGTGACTATATTTATAACGTTATAACGTACTCCGGTTTGCGGTTTATAATTGAGGGCTGAATACAGCCGTGCTGAGGGGTTGTGACGACCGACTTAGCTTAAGACCAGTTGGTGTTGGGTGTAGATGCAACAGACACAGTCTTGTGTCTGGATGATGTGTGACCATCTTACATGGAGCATTTTGTCTTTCTCCAAAATTAAGAGTACTGTTACTGAAAATTGCACACCATTGTACTGTAAGATGATGATTTTATGTTGGACTGCTGCTAAACTCAGTTGACATTGCACAAGGTTTTTGGTATTCCTCCTGAAAGTGACTTGAATTTTTTTATTTATTCTACAATTTTATTTTGAATTGCACTATATTCATTTTATTTGAGGACAAGCTCTTGCTTTAATTTTATTTGAGAGATTTTATGTTGGACTGTTAAAGAGAATGAGATGGTTAAATAAAATACTGAAATTGAGAAGTTTTTGGTTATTTATTTGTTTTGGGTAAATTTATTGTTATATAATAAAAATAATAATAATAATAATCGTTAGATTAATCGACTTATCGAAAAAATAATCGTTAGATTAATCAATAAGAAAATAATCGTTATTCACAGCCCTACCTGTGAATAACCTTCACAAAGGTTCAGACTGTCCTCTCACAGACAGAGTAAAGATGGGAAGGTGGAGTCGTACACCACCAGGACGAGTGTGTTGCTGTAAAACTGGCATCCAAAATGAAAAACACATACTGGTGTGCCCTGTCACACAGGACATTCGTGCAAAATATGGTCATGACTCCACTGAACTGAGCTCACTTTTCATGAACACTAATAAAAGAACCCTAGTGATGATACATGCTTGCCTTGAGCTATTAGAGCACCAGCCAGCTTATATGGAATGAGTGATGGTGTTACGTTGTACTGTAAATCGTACTGAATTACTTTTTATTACTTTTACTTATGGGTTTTTCATATTAATATGTTTTTTTGAATGTTGTTTGGACCCAAATATTTTAACCTTTTGTGTCAATAAAAAATAACTAACTAACTAGGGCTCCTAGTGGCGGGACAGTGCGTGTGCATATATGTGAGTGTGTGTCGGGGTTGTTGTGGTGTTCAGGTCTCAACCTCAGTGCTTCTTCTGCTCCCAGGTGGACTGGTAGCTAGAAGCTGGAAGAAGAAAAGACCAGGGTCAGTCACTATCTGACTGATAGTCTGTCAACCTCTGTGTTTGATGTCCTGTGAACGTGCTAGGATTCTACTGTGATACTGCTCACACACAGAGGAGGAAGCCTGAATGTTGTGGAATTGGCGCATATCTATTGCAGTTGCAATCTTTCTTTTCTTTCACTCATCACTGAGAAAAGGCAAGAACGGGTCAATGAATTTGAATTAACCAAAAATAAGACGATTCATATTATCTCAATATGACATAGACTACTGATCAGGGATAGCGGAACGCATCTGAACTTGGGGGGGCCGGGGGGCGTGTCGGGGGGGCGTGTCCCCCCCGTAGAAGAATATTTAATTTTAAATTAACATTAGGATTATACTGTTGTGATGTCATTATTCAGTATCTTCTCCTTTTCTATTATTAGTATTAGTATTAATATTAAATACTGAGTATCTCATGAAAAACTATTAATATTGCATCTTTTGTGTTTAGCTCCGTCTCACAGCAGGCCCGGCTCCAGAACCAAATTACAGAGGGGGCCTGCCCCTAGCTTGGGGGGGCCAAGGGGGGTCCGGGGGGATTCTCCCCCGGAAGAAGATTTTGTACATTTTAAAGTAAAATTCGTCAAACTGGTGCATTTGAGAGCAAAAGGAAGAGGCTAAATCTATGAGGAACTACACACATCTCTAATGTGTTGTGACTTTACAAATAGGCCTAAACAATTAATATTAAATGTATTTACACATTGTGCACAAATTGCATTCATTGTGACAAATTTACAATAGTTAATTAATATCCAGCCAGAATCATTGCAAATGGAGGTTCAAAGTAACAGTTAGCAATAGCATTCAGTTAATCAATGCCTAATGACAGCCAGATTCCGTTTTAAACTTTAAAACAGAAAAATGGAAAAACGTTTTTAGCACACACAAACAAAAAAAAAAAAAAATTGAATGGGGGGGCCAGTTTAGGGAATGGGGGGGCCCGGCCGGTCAGGCCCCCCTCCAACGCGGGGGCCTGTCTCACAGCATTGTAACATTGTAGTGCAGCAAGAAAGGAAAACTACTGTAAACATTTGAACCACATTTCTTGTTTAGAACCTATAGCTAGCAACATCGCCATCTCCTGAAAAACATTAATATTGCACTTTTCTTGTGGCTACATCACAGCATCTACTGAAAAACATGTATAGTGGATCTGACTTGTTTAGTTCACTTTAGATTCACATCACATCTGAAAAACAACCAGTCAAGTGTAATAAGTAAATGAGGTTTAATTGTAAAAAAAATCAAAAAAAATCAAAAAAAAAAAAAAAAAAAAAAAAAAAAAAAAAAAAATTGGGGGAACTGAAAAGTACCCGGGCCGCGGCCCGGGTGGCCCGGGCGGTTCCGCGATCCCTGCTACTGATATTATCCAATTGGTTAAAAATAAAAACCTCTGTGATTGGAGAATTTTACACAAAACATGGCATAGCCTACTGCATAGTGTTACTGGTTGTTACCAAGGCAACAAGGTCACCAGTTCCATGGCAACAAGGAACCTCCACTCTCAGTGCAAAGTATACGTCAAAAATGCCAATAAGCTGACTTGACTTATAGCAGCTAACCCAGCTGCTTATTTCAACAGGACCAGGTTGTAACCATCTGTTCAGCTCATGGTTTGTTTCACGCCACGGGACACATGAAACTGGCTTTACAACACAATATTGTTAGACTACAACATTGGTGCAATGTTAGATGTAACAATGTGATGTAAGCCAGATTGTTACAATGTGATATTGTTACAAATTACAATGTGATATAGGTGGGCAGGGAGACTCCAGTCCTTTCTGAATTTTGATATCCGGTTGTTAGTCATATCATATCGTATCAGCTTTTCCAATGAATCAAGTGTCTGACACATGAGGTTATAATGCTGTTGCCTGATTTTTTTTTGCAGCCATATTCCTCTGTTTTAACATGTTCTACCCATAATTCCAAAACAGTTTGTGTTTTTTATTGTATTTTTTTAGTTTAGAGTGAAAGATGCAGAGGCTGCAGCCAAAACTAGGGGGTGCGGCACCACCCTCAGTACATCCCTTCCTGCGCCCATGAATGTGAAATTCTTCTGTTCATGCATTGACATTATACTTCTGCCCAAGCCCAATGCCATAATATTTTTTTTCTTTTAGCAAAACAGACCAGATATCCCCACCATGATCATTCAGTGGTTTCTTACACCGGTCACCTGTTTATCCCCATCGAACCTGTTTCCCTACGCCCACCCACCCACCCCCCCCCCCCCCCCCCCCCCACACACACACACACACACACACACACACACACACACACACACACACACACACACACACACACCTCACTAGGCTACTACAGGAACATACATCTATGTAAATGTAAGATACATTAGCCTATCAAAGTTAGTGCCACTGCATATTGTACCTGTAATTAACGTGGAGCGTCGTGGACTACAGATTGTATGGATAAATGCAACTGATAAAGCACCTCCACTACTACGCTCGACTGTTGACATAAAAACACCTGATTGATGTGGCTGGCCTATACCTTTGACGGTAAATGACGGACGGGGTGCGGCTCTTCTCCTGTCGCGTCCATCAGCTCGGGCTCTCCATGGCTATTCCTCTGTGAATGCCAAGCTGATGCCAAGGCTTTCCTAAAATATCCCACTTTCATACCATTTCACTGCTTTATCGATTGGCATCACACGTGCCTCCTGCTGACGCCAGAAGACGAGCACGGTCACTTAAAGGTGCAGTGCGTCGAAGAAAGTCATTTGAAAACAAGACAGATTTTCTATATATAGCCTATATATGTATACTGTATATATATATGGGTTGGAGGATGTAATCTCTCTATCTTCTGTCCACAGAGATTTAATTAACAGTTTAATGTGTTTCATCTCTATTCTTCTGCCAGAGACAAGATGCCAATGTGCAGCTCCATGCAGAACCAACTGGAGGAGATGTGGCAGATGGCTGTGGCAGTGTAGCAAGGATGATTCTCTGGAGACATGGGTATGTTTTTGACTTGTGACTGTGTTACTACGAAGCTCATTTGAATGCAAAGGATTAGGGTCAATAGGATTATTGTTATCTGAACTGCATGTCAGATTATTGTCAACAGAGCATCAGCCTGCAGGTAGGAAATTATAGGCTACTTTGAGTTGTATCTTTGGGGGAAAAGTCGTTCATGTTCTCAAACAGTGATTAGACAACAAGGCATAATAATAAGTGGAATTTCAAATGTAATGGCCTATTCCCATTCAAATCATAAAGCCGCTGAGTCACTTGGCTGCTGAACAAAATAAATGTGCATATACTGTACATTTAATTTACATGTATGTATGTATATATATATATATATATAGAGAGAGAGAGAGAGAGAGAGAGAGAGAGAGAGAGAGAGAGAGAGAGAGAGAGAGAGAGAGAGAGAGAGAGAGAGAGAGAGAATACATTGGGGGGCTTTAGTTCTTTTGTTGGTTCTATATCTAATGCAGAAAATAGTCTTAAAACACAGAAATACCACCATAAAAGTGTGATGGGAGTGATGTCCCTCAGACACCAGAAGGGGGAGCAAAAACACCTTTAAAAATCATCTGGAAGGCATTGAGTGAGTTATTGCACAGATTCTGTAAAAATCGCTTTTTTCCCCAGTTTGGCATGAATGCTTAACAGCTGATCATCCTACATCCCAGAGTGAGTGTTCAGATAAAGAAAAAAACAAAGAAAAAATAAATAAAGATATTAAAATCAGTCTCACAGTGAAAAGAGGTTGTTGATTTAAAAATATATAGCATATTGACTGGGTGTTTGACAAACTTGTTTTTGATTAAGATCTACTTAAGCCTATTTGAGGAAAAGCACACTAGCTTGAACTATAGGTCAATAAATTTGACCAAAGCATGCAGGTCACAAAATGTAAGAATTTAGTGACAAACAAATTATTTCAAAAACCTGTTACAGAAACTATAGTAATGCATTATATCTAGGCTATGTCCTTTAAGTCTGCAAGCACATGTGTTTGATAATTAACTTCCTAATAGGTGTCCTCCACTGAATAACCCAAATAAAATATTCACTTCACTTCCTCATCCAAGACCCAATTCTGTTCTTACTTTGATTTATTAGTCTGTGAATTTATTTATTTATTTATTTGTTTGTTTGTTTGTTTATTTATATTCTAGGGAATTCTTTGGTCATCCTGTTATAATAATTTCAGGTTCTTATGTTTTGTTTTTCTTTCTTTAAGAATTTAATTATTAAAATTTTAGGATATTTTTTATTTTGTTTATGATTATTTTTTGCACCATTTTCTATGGTGCCAGTTTGGGTGTCATTCTGTATCCTGTTGTAGGCTATGAACAGTTATTCCACATCAGAAACATGCATTAAGGATTTTGTCCAGGAGATGACAGCATTGTACTTGATTTCCAACTGGCCTTCAGTTTGTGAACCCCAGTCAATGTTGTTAATATTTTTTTTTAATGAAATTGATAAAGTTACCTTTTTGTGGCGCTTTAATTGTCCACTCCTAGTCTGGCTCCAGACCTTCGAAGTCCCGCCCACTCCATAGTTGTGGAGTTGGCTGTTCTTGTTCTGTTTAGGAGTTGATCGTTCAGTCTGAATATCAGGCTAATCCACTCCTGTCATTGAATGACAGTTATAATTGGCAAAATTGTTGATTTATTTTGGAGGTGATGCCCATCACACATCAGTGGTGGAATGTTGATAGAGTGGAGATGTGCAGAAACATGACTACAGAGACAGATTTCTCACAGATTCATTTAATTGTCAATTCGATATTCAGCTTTTTTTTTTAGGAAAACTGGTGTTTCACACACACACACACACACACACACACACACACACACACACACACACACACACACACACACACACACACACACACACACACACACACACACACACACACACACACACACACACTTAGCATGCAGGCCGAGATTCTTTAACATAGGCATGCTTGTCTAAATTGGCATCATGCCCATGTGTGGGACGTACCCATCAAACGAGTTCCACTCCACCGGTCTGGCACATGCATGCTGCTCACGTTCAGTGGCACCCACACAACACGCTAGCTGCTGAGAGAACTCATTTCTCTGTCCATTATTCCATAGATGTTTGCTATTCATTTCATCCTGATAGAGAGAGTTTCCATCATTCACCAGAAGAGCAAACAGAGGCAAAGAGAACACGTTCACCACTAAATCAGAATAAACAATGGAGAGACTTGGTGGTGTTTCTGAAGACCCACAGACAACAGCAAGCACTGATTGGGTCAGGTGCAGACAGGCGTAAAAAAAAAGAGTTGCATTTACAGGGCACATTCACGTACCTCACAACAAACAAACAAAGCAACTTCCACTCTTTGTTTAAATAAAATTGCTTGTGACATCTCACGTGGCTTTGACTTACAACTGAACAATTAGCCACTTCGTAGAAAATACAGAGATATATTGTGTATCGCCATCCAGCCTAAAAATACCGACATACTGTATATGATTTTTGGTCCATATCGCCCAGCCCCTCTTTCAACATTATACGTGCTTAAAATGCACCAACAACAGTATCCTCTCTTCTACACATGCCACTGCTTGTGATTCTTGATAGAACCTTTGTGTCTCAAGTGCTCAGATTCACGCAAAGCACAGAATGTGTTAATCAGTGTTAGACTTCCCGTCTCTGCAGTGTGAAAATAATTAACACCAAACAGTGGGGACAGGTAATGAGCAGACCAGAGAGAGATGGTTGACGTTCGAGAGCGTGATGTTGTTCAATAATGTTTTGGATTGGTAATTGCGTGTGCACTGTACGTGGCAGGGTCTAAACTGTGACACACACGTGCACGCGCGCACCCACGCACGCACGCACACACACACACACACACACACACACACACGCACGCACACACACACACACACACACACACACAAAGTCACACATGCACAGCAAAACAACAAGCATTAAACAATGAATTGCAGTGCAATAGTTGTGTAAAGTGCCTCTGAACAAGGTTGTAAGAGCAATTATGAGCAATCATAACTGCAGCTGTTATTGGAAGAGGTACATGTAATGACATACTTACCATGTAATTGCAAATAGCCTAAGAAGCCCACATTTCTGTGATGCAAGCTATGAAATTATTCTGAGTACTACCTATAGCATGTGTGTACAACTACTTACTGCAAGCCCTGCTCTCATGCACAGCACAGTTACAGTACATGGTTACAGTTACATGACCCTCTTTGATGTGAGCTGTTGGCCGTGGAGGAGTTTTTGAGTTGTGGGCCGACTGTAACACTGTAACATCGCTGGGTACCTCCGGATCCCAGCATTGCTATTCATAGAAGACACCTAGCCTACGTGTGATGACAGAAACCTTAAAAGGGCTTTTTTTTATCCTCTAATTCCAGCCTTCTCTCCATCTTTACATCGCTAAGCTCCGAGGGGATCGCGTTACAATCCTGCAAGCTTAGATTTTGCCTCCATTTTCTCAGGGGACTTGGCCCTTCGCAGCTCGGTGGGAATACATTATGGACCATTTGTAGATGATTACAGTGAACTGTGGCAACGCCTCTCCACCTCTGTATGATATTACTGTGGCCTTCCTTTGCTTTGATATTAAATATGTCAGTTATGGCAGAAGGTTTTCAGTTCAAAATGCATAATCAGAATCAATTTAGCTGATGTGCTTAGAAAAAAAGAAAAGAAACACAAGTAACACAATTAACCCCCCCCCCCCCCCCCCCCCCCCCCAAACAAAAGTCATACTAAGTCAGTAATAGTCAGAAGTTTTTACTTTCATGTTAGCAATCAATTTCTCTGAGCAGCTGTCACATTTTTCCAATAGTGGCTGTGGCTGTATCATTTTGGAATGAAACTTTAAATATGTCCTGATGCACTGAACTGATATCAGCAGCAGCAGTGTAGCATCAGCATGTCTTGTTACACGTGTCCCCTCAGCAGTGTAGCATCAGCCTGTCCTGTTACACGTGTCCCCTCAGCCTATTGAGGGATTGGGGATTGACCTGGAGTGACTGTGTACCTGCGAAACCCAGTCAGTCAAACAGCCCATTCATACAGTCAGCCTGCTATTTATAACCAGGAGGCCAGAGTTTCCCCCGAATCCTGCCAATGTTCAGCTAGAAGAGACACACACATTTACACTTTTACACACACACACACACACACACACACACACACACACACACACACACACACACCTAGCACTTTTTTAGGTGTGTGTGTCTTTTTTAGGTGTGTGTGTGTCTTTTTTAGATGTGTGTGTCTTTTTTAGGTGTGTGTGTGTCTTTTTTAGATGTGTGTGTTTGTGTGTGCGTGTGTGTGTGTGTGTGTGTGTGTGTGTGTGTGTGTGTGTGTGTGTGTGTGTGTGTGTGTGTATGTGCCTGTCTGTGTATGTGCCTGTCTGTGTATTTTAAGTATACTGTAGTGAGATTGATTTAACACACGCATAGTAGAACAAATGCCACTGCAGCGAGGATGGAGACGATAATGAAATCTCAAGCAACATAAAAACACATCAAGTAAGAGTTGAGCACAGCACAGGAGCTCTGGCACCCACGCGAGTGCGTGCGTGCGTGCATGAAGAGTTCAGCACAGCACAGGAGCTCTGGCACCCGCGTGCGTGCGTGCTTGCATGAAGAGTTGAGCACAGCATAGGAGCTCTGGTACCCACACGCGCGCGTGCGTGCATGAAGAGTTGAGCACAGCATAGGAGCTCTGGTACCCGCGCGCGTGCGTGTGTGCATGAAGAGTTGAGCACAGCATAGGAGCTCTGGCACCCACGCGAGTGCGTGCGTGCGTGCATGAAGAGTTGAGCACAGCACAGGAGCTCTGGCACCCGCACGCGTGCGTGCGTGCATGAAGAGTTGAGCACAGCATAGGAGCTCTGGCACCCACACGCGCGCGTGCGTGCATGAAGAGTTGAGCACAGCATAGGAGCTCTGGTACCCGCGCGCGTGCGTGCGTGCATGAAGAGTTGAGCACAGCATAGGAGCTCTGGCACCCGTGTGCGTGCGTGCATGAAGAGTTGAGCACAGCATAGGAGCTCTGGCACCCGTGTGCGTGCGTGCATGAAGAGTTGAGCACAGCATAGGAGCTCTGGCACCCGTGTGCGTGCGTGCATGAAGAGTTGAGCACAGCATAGGAGCTCTGGCACCCGCACGCGTGCGTGCGTGCATGAAGAGTTGAGCACAGCATAGGAGCTCTGGTACCCGTGTGCGTGCGTGCATGAAGAGTTGAGCACAGCATAGGAGCTCTGGCACCCATGTGCGTGCGTGCATGAAGAGTTGAGCACAGCATAGGAGCTCTGGTACCCGCGTGCGCGTGTGCGTGCATGAAGAGTTGAGCACAGCATAGGAGCTCTGGCACCCGTGTGCGTGCGTGCATGAAGAGTTGAGCACAGCATAGGAGCTCTGGCACCCGTGTGCGTGCGTGCATGAAGAGTTGAGCACAGCATAGGAGCTCTGGCACCCGTGTGCGTGCGTGCATGAAGAGTTGAGCACAGCATAGGAGCTCTGGTACCCGTGTGCGTGCGTGCATGAAGAGTTGAGCACAGCATAGGAGCTCTGGCACCCGTGTGCGTGCGTGCATGAAGAGTTGAGCACAGCATAGGAGCTCTGGCACCCGCATGCGTGCGTGCGTGCATGAAGAGTTGAGCACAGCATAGGAGCTCTGGTACCCGTGTGCGTGCGTGCATGAAGAGTTGAGCACAGCATAGGAGCTCTGGCACCTGCACGCGTGCGTGCGTGCATGAAGAGTTGAGCACAGCATAGGAGCTCTGGTACCCGCGTGCGTGTGTGCATGAAGAGTTGAGCACAGCATAGGAGCTCTGGCACCCGCGTGCGTGTGTGCATGAAGAGTTGAGCACAGCATAGGAGCTCTGGCACCCGTGTGCGTGTGTGCATGAAGAGTTGAGCACAGCATAGGAGCTCTGGCACCCGCGTGCGTGCATGTGTGCATGAAGAGTTGAGCACAGCATAGGAGCTCTGGCACCCGCGTGCGTGCGTGCGTGCATGAAGAGTTGAGCACAGCATAGGAGCTCTGGCACCCGCACGCGCGCATGCGTGCATGAAGAGCTGAGCACAGCATAGGAGCTCTGGTACCCGCGTGCGCGCGTGCGTGCATGAAGAGTTGAGCACAGCATAGGAGCTCTGGTACCCGCGTGCGCGCGTGCGTGCATGAAGAGTTGAGCACAGCATAGGAGCTCTGGTACCCGCGTGCGCGCGTGCGTGCATGAAGAGTTGAGCACAGCATAGGAGCTCTGGTACCCGCGTACGCGCGTGCATGAAGAGTTGAGCACAGCATAGGAGCTCTGGCACCCGCGTGCGTGCATGTGTGCATGAAGAGTTGAGCACAGCATAGGAGCTCTGGCACCCGCGTGCGTGCGTGCATGAAGAGTTGAGCACAGCATAGGAGCTCTGGCACCCGCGTGCGTGCATGTGTGCATGAAGAGTTGAGCACAGCATAGGAGCTCTGGCACCCGTGTGCGTGCGTGCATGAAGAGTTGAGCACAGCATAGGAGCTCTGGCACCCGTGTGCGTGCGTGCATGAAGAGTTGAGCACAGCATAGGAGCTCTGGCACCCGCACGCGTGCGTGCGTGCATGAAGAGTTGAGCACAGCATAGGAGCTCTGGTACCCATGTGCGTGCGTGCATGAAGAGTTGAGCACAGCATAGGAGCTCTGGCACCCGTGTGCGTGCGTGCATGAAGAGTTGAGCACAGCATAGGAGCTCTGGCACCCGCACGCGTGCGTGCGTGCATGAAGAGTTGAGCACAGCATAGGAGCTCTGGTACCCGCGTGCGTGTGTGCATGAAGAGTTGAGCACAGCATAGGAGCTCTGGCACCCGCGTGCGTGTGTGCATGAAGAGTTGAGCACAGCATAGGAGCTCTGGCACCCGCGTGCGTGCATGTGTGCATGAAGAGTTGAGCACAGCATAGGAGCTCTGGCACCCGCGTGCGTGCGTGCATGAAGAGTTGAGCACAGCATAGGAGCTCTGGCACCCGCACGCGCGCATGCGTGCATGAAGAGCTGAGCACAGCATAGGAGCTCTGGTACCCGCGTGCGCGCGTGCGTGCATGAAGAGCTGAGCACAGCATAGGAGCTCTGGTACCCGCGTGCGCGCGTGCGTGCATGAAGAGTTGAGCACAGCATAGGAGCTCTGGTACCCGCGTACGCGCGTGCGTGCATGAAGAGTTGAGCACAGCACAGGAGCTCTGGTACCCACGCGCGCGCGTGCGTGCATGAAGAGTTGAGCACAGCACAGGAGCTCTGGCACCCGCACGCGTGTGTGCATGTGTGTCTGTTTTCATTAGGCCTAATGTCAATGCGTGGGCTTCTGGAATGTATCCTAGAAAGCTCATACTCAATAATGACCAGTGTAACTTTAGGTGGTAACACATTAACTCGCAGGTTTCTGTTTGTTTCCTCTGTGCTCTCTCCGGTCTGCAGCAGCCGACCTTTGACCCTGCTCAAAATTTCACTGGGGCAGACAGTTTGACTTATCACTAGGGCTGCGTGATATGGACCAAATTAAATATCACTATATTTTTGACCAAATACCTCAATATTGATATTGCAACAATTGCAGGGATGATGTGTTCGTTTACAAATACTTATCATTAGTGTTAAGGCAGATAAAGCTATACTGTAGAGCAGTCTGGTAAGTTCAAAAAATGACTTTACTGTAATGCAGCCTTTACAACCAGGAAAAGACAACACTTACTCCATATCACGATATTGATAATATTGATATTTTGCCCAGTCCTACTTATCGCTCTCCCCCCACCTTCCTCCCCTTCTCTTTATTATCAATGGCGTTCGTAATATAGGCTGTGCACGTCTGTGCGTGCATGTGGTTATAGGCACACATCAGAGAGAGAGAGAAGAAAGAGAGATTGTGGTTTAGTCGGTCGGGCCGGCGTCCCATGCTTCTCTCTGCCTATCTGCCAGAGCCGTCATCCGTGCCGATAGATCCACTCCCTTCTGTCACTCCATCTCGCTGTCACCTTGGCAACCGCTGCCGAGGTGAACTGCCAGCTGGGGTAGGCGACCTCCGCTGGCTGCGGTCCACAGAGCTGCAGTCCAGATAGACCCTTCACAGGAGGTGTGCAGCTGGACTGATCCGCAATATTACACAAATATATGCAAGTTAGCGCCAAGAAGAGACGTTAATCAGTCCTGATGTGGTCAGCATGAGGTTTAACACAAACAGGAGGTATGAACTCTCCACATTAGACACCCGAATAAGGTGTTGGCTAATACTTATGGCATTCTTATTTGCTGTGTAAGTATAATAAGTATAATAAAGCTTATCAACAGGCCGGATGGCATAAATCTTGAACTAATATTTGGCATTTGATCCCCTTTTTTTTTACATGGGATACTAACATATAATCAGAAGAAATGGTGTGCTCAACTCAAACTGAAAAACACATTGGGTGCCGGCCCAACAGTGCATGAAGAGTCAGGTAAAACTGGCAGCATTCACAGATAAAGTTTCAAAAATCTTGAATCTGCACAGCAGTATAGTCAAAGAACAGAGGCGTTTCAGCCTGTAGAACACTGAGGAAAGCCACAGGCTGAAACACCTCTGCATGTTCTTTGACTACTGCTAAATATTTTTTAAACTTTATCTGTCAGTGCTGCCAGTTTTACCTGACTCTTCTCATAACATATACAGAACTTTTTAGCTTTAGGTCTCTCTGCTATATGCAATATAGTACCATTATGAAAGATTACTTTTATAGTGGCTGTTTTGAATGGGTGTATGAGCTCTTTGGTTTCTTTGACCATAAGGACACTGCAAAAGTGCTTGCTAGAGTCACATGTAGTGTTTGTGGCTTGATAGCAATGGTGTGTGTGTGTGTGTGTGTGTGTGTGTGTGTGTGTGTGTGTGTGTGTGTGTGTGTGTGTGTGTGTGTGTGTGTGTGTGTGTGTGTGTGTGTGTGTGTGTGTGTGTGTGTGTGTGTGTGAGTGTGTGTGTGTGTGTGTTGGGTAGACATAGCATAACACAATTATTCCTTATGGCAAATTTATTAAATAATTAGCCATCCATGAAAATAAACACAGTGAGGGAAAATAAATAGTCCAAATCATCACACAAAAATACCTACACAGTAGACTTGCTAGTACATAAATTTAAGAGAATGCCTGCTAATACCATATTGAAATTATTTTGAAATTCCTATTTGAACATCTCAAATGGGATCAAAATATAGAAAATCCATGACACATAACACAAAGATGGGAAACGCAGAGATAAATTATTGCTTATTAGAAAACAACTTAATGCCAAATAAAGTGCATTAAACTAATGGTTGTTCACTATAAAAATAGGCCATTGATATGGGACAGCAAACTGCAGCATTATAAGGGAACTTTTTCAACATTGCGGAGGTGCTGAAGAACATTTTGTCTTTGAATTTCTTCGCATCCAATTAATAATTTCCTTTGGTGAACAAAATGTAGCCTATAATAAACTGACTGTTTACTAAAATGTTGAATTACCTTGCAGTCCCAAATAGGCTGATATAGTGCAGAAAAATAGCCTAGGAGGACCCAAAAGATGCAGACCAGCAGGCCTTTTGGTCTGTTTTGAAGTAGGCTACACACGTTGGATGACATGCTGTAGATCAAAGAAAGGACACGGGATTTCCAAGCTATGTTTGATGAGTAAATTAATGCATATTTAACAGTCAATTCATTCAGGGAAACATGAAACAATTTGTCCAAAATATCTATCCAAGATAGAAACATTTCAAGTTATTTAGAGGTCTAGTCCGTTATTTTGGCTGGGTTATTTTCACGTGTCGCTGTACAGTCTTTTGCAGTCCATGGAGGGGGACGGTGTGTCGGGACCCATGTTGCCAACCTGTGAATACGCGTCCTCCGGGGTGTGCGGCAGTCCAGGCGGCGTCATGCGCTTCTCTTTCTGTCTGCGGTTGCAGAACCAGACCCTGACCACCTCCTTCTCCAGTTGCAGGCTGTCCGCCAGAGAGGTGATCTCCTGCGCAGCGGGTTTGGGACACTTGAGAAAGTGGCTCTCCAAAGCGCCTTTTACGCTCACCTCGATGGAGGTGCGCTTTTTCCTCTTCCTGCCCTGAGCTGCGATCTTGTCGAGGCTGGTCGGGCTCCCTGTCGTCGAGTCGGCCTCCTCCAGCCATCTGTTCAGCAGGGGTTTGAGCTTGCACATGTTCTTAAAGCTCAGCTGCAGCGCTTCGAACCTGCAGATGGTGGTCTGCGAGAAGACGTTGCCGTACAGCGTGCCCAAGGCTAAGCCCACGTCCGCCTGGGTGAAGCCCAGCTTGATTCGACGCTGTTTGAACTGTTTGGCAAAATGCTCCAAGTCGTCCGACGTCGGGGTGTCCTCGTCTGAGTGCGGGTCGTGGCTCACCGCGTGATGCTGGTGATGGTGGTTGTGGTTGTTTTGGTGGTGGTGATGGTGATGGTGATGATGGTGGTTTCCGTGCTCCAGCTCCGGGGATTCCCCGCGCACCAGCCCCGGGTGCATGAGGCTCTGCCCGCCCTGCGAGCTGAGCATCCCATTGACCGTAAAGCCACCAGGCTGTGCGTAAATAAGAGGCTGCTGCTGCTGTCCCTCCGCGACGCTGATGTGCGCCGCGGAGCTGCCTCCCCAATTCTGATGGGCTCCGAGATGCGGGGACCTGTGGTGCAGAGCGGAGCCGGAGTGCAGCTCCTCCCTGCCGACGTGTCTCTTCACGTCCTGCGGCTGGGAGCTGGAGGACCACGGGGAGCTGGCCTCGGCTGCTGCCACTGCGGCCGCAGCTGCTGCGGCTGCCGCGTGAGGCAGCGATGTCACCCACTGGTGGGCATGGCTTAGCATGTGGCCCCCGTTGCTCGCCACCATGGCTCCCTGCATGAAGTCACTCTGTACCATCTTTATTGAAGGATCTCCTCTGTATCCACCAGACACCACAGCGGTGCTGCCAGGCTGCATGCCACCGCCCCTCCGGTCAGAGTGAATGACTGGGCCGGACGATAAGATCCTACTGCTGGCTATATGTGGACTTGAGGTGGCTGTTGCCATCCCCCAAACCATATATCTCCAATGTCTCTCTTCTGCTGTTTGGTTAAAATCACTATATTCTAATCCATCAGGCGATTTGCAACTAGTAAGCGAATCTTAGAATTTAATTCTAAATAACTCCATAGTTATGATACTGTATTTTGAGTATCAATGACTAAGACTTAATGTGTACAATGCGCATAGAAATATGTGGCAAAAAATACTGCCTTACGCATTCCTGTGCGTAAAAACAAAAGCCATCAAAAAGTTGTTTTTTCTGTCGCCGGAACTCCACGAGTGGTTAATCCAGAGACTTGGCTTCTCTTTGATCCTTGCCAAGGGACGAAGCTGCTTGTGTATAGTAGCCTATCTCTGTGTGATGTTAACGTTTTAACTTTTAAGTCGACGCAATGGAAATTAACTTTACAAACTCTCCGGTCCTCTCCGGTGTCTTCATCTGCTCTGGCCAGTGCGTCCTCTATGAATTGAAGACAAGCATGTGTTTACTTTGTGCCAAGCCTGCGCGTACTCCTCTCCCATCTCCATCCAATTACATCGGCAAGGTTCAGCAGAGCTCCTGCTGATTGGACGCACAGCCGGAGAGGAGTTGGTTTGTCTCACAGTCCAGCCTCGGGTGCGCAAAGTTCTTTTGACAAGAAAAAGAAGAGCAATACTCTATCTATAAAATATTATTAGTTTGGCATTGCCCATGCGCAAAGCAGCCACAATTTGAACAATTTGAAGAAAAGAGTAGTCTGTAATGAAACAAAACATAGCAAAGATCATATCGTGTGAGATAATTTAAAAAATATGTTTACCTGCAGATAGGCTATTTATTATTATTATTATTATTATTATTATTATTATTATTATTATTATTATTATTATTATTATTATTATTATTATTATTATTATTATTATGCTATAACCTGCGGAGAGCAAAATTAGTAAAATCATCAGGTTATGAAATCAATGATGCCGGACAAAATAATGCAGGAATAGAACTGGTTATCTGTTTTAATAGTGCAGACAGAGCAACCAGGCCCGTGTTAAGGATACTCAAGCCGGCTTCGGGTACACACAGGGGTTTGTACGCCACTTGCATCTTAATGCGCACTCCTTTTCATATGGTGAAGGAAAGGCCACAGTGGCGTGACGCACGTACCGCACTGCTGAGTGTTGAAGGTGCAAAACCAGCGAGCAGGTTTTTTTTTCCATCCGTAAAAAAAACAAGCACATTCTGATAGGATGTTTCCGTGCTGGGCTGGTGCGAGTTATGGATGGGCTGTTAAATAAACGCATAAGATATTTAACTTACTCTGATTTCTTTACCGATAGGTTTTTCCCACTTTTAAAAGTGTGTGCTTTCGCCTGAAACACATGCAGTTTTGTGACCCAAGAGGAGAGACCCAGGTGCAGCCCAGTAAATGGTGCCAGTTTATATTTTGCTTTTCCAACGGGTTTGTCTTGGATCAGGTTTAAACACTTGGAAGCCGAAAGATGAAAGTAAACACGTTGGGAAATGGTTAGCAATAGCCTAATATGTCATAATAACTTATAGCCTGAGTCTATATTTATATAGACATACATACATACATATAGAGGGATACATTAGCACCATTTATAGAGCTTATACTCCAAATTACCATGAAGGAGAACATCACCTAAAAACAATACTGATTTATTTTGCACATGATCTCACACATATCCCAAAACTTTAAACAGTTTTGCAGACATTCATTTAGTTTGACAGTTGTTGAGAGTTGATTTGAGTTAAGTTGTGGACCAGTGATGTCATTTTTGCATGAATGACATTGACATCACTCATCCACAACTTAACTCAAATCAACTCTCAGTAATTGTCAATCTAAATGAATGCCTGGAAAACAGTTTACGGTTTTGGGATATGTGTGAGATCTTGCGCAAAATAAATCAGCACTGTTTTTCAGTGATGTTCTCCTATAAATGAATAGCCTCATTTAGAAGATAGCAAGACAGATTTTAAACAAAGTACAAAGTGCGGAATCAAAATTTTCAGACAGTTACAAAAAAATAGCAATGTATGAATATTATAGGGTTATTATAGAGATGTAAAAAAAAAGTATGGTACGGTCACTCACTATAACATTAATGACATATGTCCCAATAGAAATATTATAGGAATGTAGTTTTTTTTTCGTTCGGACTTTCTATAGCTGTTTCATATCCTCATGTATCATTTCTCAAATCACCATGGAAACTGGTTGGGGTGTTCTGCAATGTCTCCCCTCCAACAGTCAGATGACCATCTTTAGGGGGGCAGGCAGCGTGCCATTCAGGGGTTCATCCCCAGAGGACACAATGGGACA
>NC_139627.1:37871703-37879203 GCF_964638095.1 Poromitra crassiceps | reverse complement strand
GGGGGTATAGAGAGAGAGAGGAACAGGGAGAAGCAGAGGGGAGAGAGAGGCAGTGGGGGTATAGAGAGAGAGAGGAACAGGGAGAAGCAGAGGGGAGAGAGAGGCAGTGGGGGTATAGAGAGAGAGAGGAACAGGGAGAAGCAGAGGGGAGAGAGAGGCAGTTGGGGTATAGAGAGAGAGAGGAACAGGGAGAAGGATATGGTGGAGAAGTGATCAAACATGTCCAATAATTCATTCAAATTCAAAGATGGCGCTCTCTGAGGTTAGGCCATACTGTGTGTGTGTCAGTGTATTGTGCTCAGTGCGACGTGCCATCGGGACAGCCATCCATTTCTTCACTGCACTTGATGTGGTGCAATTACTAGGAGAGGAGGGAAACAAGGAAAGGAGAAGAAGGGGGGCATCTGTGTTTACAGCGTTGGAACAGGAGTCAATTATGACCCCCTGCCGAGCCTCAAATGATGATACCCAAAGGACATGTGCACTGGTTAAACCATGTTGTGGGGTGGTCCATTATGTGTGAATGGGGGAGTTAATGTGTGAACATGGCATTCATTAATCCCAACAGTTAATTTCACAGGGGCCAAAGTGAGAAGGAATGGCATGCAGGGAATAGTGGGGAAATGGTACAAAGACACCACTGATCTCTCTCTCTCTCTCTCTCTCTCTCTCTCTCTCTCTCTCTCTTTCCGTGTGCGTGCGTGCGTGTGTTTGTGTATGTACACAGGTGCTTGCAGGTGTGTGCAGGGGCCGAGTTTGCCCACATGCATTAGCGTAATGGTAGAAGATCTTGGAATGACGGTCTGCTTTGAGCAGGAGTTTGTGCTGAATATTTATGCTCGACTAAGGACATAACTGAAACATCTGGACTGTCATAGATGGAAAAGAAAGGAAATTGGGAAAAGATGAGACTCTTGGGGTTTTAGTAGATTTGGATCAAGTCATGATGGCCGATACAAAGCACCATGCTGATGTGCCTTCACATGAAAAAGACACGGAAGTGGGGTTAAAGAAGAGGAAGCCTTCCACTTTTTCATTTCCTTTTATCGACTGAGCCGTACTCGCTCTCAGCAGAGCATCATATGCAATCCATTATGTTCAGTGGATACATGCCCATAAAACAAGGGATGTCTTTTTTATTTATTACATCACGTCTACATTATGTCCCTGCCTTTTTCCCCATTGGCAAATGAGTTTGTATTCTCTCTCCCTCTTTCTGCTCCCTCGCCCCATACAGCTGCAAAGTGACAGGGAAATTCAGTCAGGAAATACCTCCAGCCCTGCAGCCTGTGGATATGGACAACTGTAGCCCTGTACCCGAGCCCAGGCGCGGGCCAAGGCAAACAGCGGCTGGCCCTGGGCCTTTCATGAATGGACAGATTTCTCTCTGAAGCCCCCCCACCTATAGGCCCACGTGACTATAGAGGCCCTCTGTAGCTCAGATTATTTCTCAGGTGGCTTTGGAAGGAAAGAAGGAAGTATTAAGTGACGATACAAGTGTCCCAATGGTTTGTGTCACTTCAGTTCACATTGTGCGTTCCGGTGATAGCCTAAATTTCCTTGACATGCGGCTCTCCCTGGTAGGATTATAATGGCATCGTAGTTATAGTAGTTAATCAAACTATTTCTAATCGACATTATTGTGGATTTATCACTCACCAATGAGTAGTGCTGTGTCGGATAAACCATGACATCAGTCAAGACAGCTTACAGTGGAATCTAATTAAATGAATACACTGACTTCTTTTAAACACAGCATGGTGAATGGCATGCAGCTTTGGAATTAACACTTCTTCACTGCTCACTGAGGAGTTTTAAATCAACGCTGTACCCCTCCAAACCCATCGTGTACTCCATGAGCATAATAACACAGAAAAACTATTTCTGGTTTCCCATAACCATGCTGATATGTTAGATATAGATATCTTGAACAACATGCAGAGTGACTGATTAAGTTGCCAATATATTTTAATGAAGTTTTCATGAAAGATAATGTAACATACTATTTTGCATACCTGCCAACATTGGGCTATGAAAAAAGGAGATTTTGAAAACCCTATTAAAAAAATGCTACATTTTCTGTAAAGGGGAGACTTGTGGGTACCCATAGAAGATATCTTGACGTGAGAGGTTAAGGGACCCCGTTTAAGGTTACCGAAGATTGGGACAGATATGGCTTGTAATTACATGGCTTGTATGGACCTTTGTATAACAAAATAAAAAGAGAATAAAAAAAAAAAATTATCCATTTCGGAATCTAATGGCATTTTCCATTTCAATGATGCCTGATTAAACCTTTTAAGATGTGTGTTGTGTGGGCTTACTGCTTTGCAACATCTGTGACTCAGAACTGTGCAGGCGTGCACATGACATGCACACAGGTATTCATTACCAGAATAGGAGTAATTCCAAAAATAATAGTAGCCAACATCATTCCCCCCTAATGAAGCATACACTCGGCTGGACCCCGGCTCAAGCTGTTAGCATCAGCCCACAAAGAGAAGAGATGGAAAGTCTATGGCCGGGCATTTTTACACCTTTTTAGTCTCTTCAAAATCCCCCCTCTCCTACACTAGATGTGTCTTACAGAGAAAAGTGGTCAGAGTCTATTCTTCCTGCTCTTATGCCAGTGGCAATGGAACCTTGAACTCTGTCAGGATTAGTACCATGCGCTCTCCACCATGTGCTGCTATTAGGGATGTCACAATATATCGTATCACAATATATCGCGATATCAAAACGTGACAATATGTATGGTTGAGATGAAATCTCATATTGTGAGAAAAAGAAGCTGAACATGGTGGCATTGATCTGCATCTGATTGCATGCTCGCTCTCCTTTTCATTGCTTTGTTTGAACAGACGAGGGATGTTACAGACGAAAATGGTGAAATTACTCAAATTAGCAGGGAGGATGCCCCCTCAACTTACAAATCGATCGCAAAAACATATTGTTAAAATATCGTATCGTTATCGTGAAACCCAATAGGCCTATCGTGTATCGTATCGTATCATGAACTGAGTGTATCGTGACACCCCTAGCTGCTATACAATGATAAGTAAAGTTTTACTCAATATGCCTTGCTTTCTTTGTTTATATTCATATCCTGCTTTTATATGAGAGAAAAGGCGGAGCTCCAGTTTCTCAAAGGAAACAAATCAATCAGTGCAGTGGATGGCCAATGAAGCGAGAGCTTCTGTCTGCCTCCATTCTTGGCACTGCGCTTTACAAAGAACTTCAATGGAAACCCTCCACTCTAATTAAAGCAAGCCTTCCCTCTCAACACTCATCGGAAGGCTACAGTCCTGGGGCCTGCTGTAGGCTACTTTTTGCTGTACTACAGCGCCTTCATTTCAGTATGCGTTGCAGCAGTCTCACACATTTCAACATTTCTACTCTGTTTCAAACTTCCAAACACAAATGCGCATACAGACACAGGACATCAGTCTCAATCGAGGGCCGGTTGAACGAACAGCTTTAACCTATGAAAATGAAAATGTGAACCATCCTTGTGAACATGTCCTACAAACGCAGCGCCTCACCTTGTGCTGTCAGGCTGCCCCAGAGTGCCATCAGCACACAAGCGGGATCAGAGACGACCTTGGCACACACGCACGCCATGAAAACACGGTCTACTTCATCGTCTGTCTCCCTTTGATGTACATTATCAAAGACCTTTCTCCTCCTCTCATCCCCGGACCAAAGGCTACTATTGTTTTTGTTGTTGTTATTGATATTGTTTTACGCCCTCATAAGACAAAGCAGTCTGACCATGACTCTGATGCTAATGTGGAGGTGGAGAGGCTGTTTTAATGAGCTGCAGAGTAGATCAGAGGCGCTCAGGCGGGTTAGAGAGAGGGAATAGGTAGCATTGAACATCAAAACACAACTAGTAGCCTAGTCTCTGCTTTCCACCAGCCGTGACCTGGTGGAAAGGAAGCAAATACTGTTACAACGCTGTAGCATATATTCTAATAAAATCCTGTTTACTCAACCAATAATGAAATGGAGTAGGAGGCTACATTACTTTATTGCCTTTTATTGCATGGATTTATTGCATTTGCATTGCATACATCTATGAACTTGCCAGTTGTAATTATGATATGAACTTTCTAAAAGCCAACTAATGGCTATTGTGGACTATTGTATATCATTGTTGGACTGCATGTCTTTCCTTAAAGTACAGAAAATATATTTTTGATGCAACTTTATAATAATGACTAGGCATGTCGCGCGCTCGATTCCTAGGCTCGGCCGCCCTGCAGCTCGCCGAGCTGGCCCTGCAGCTCTCATACACAGCTCGGCTGCTGCATGACCTCACCCTCTCTCTCTCCCTCAGTCTCTCCCCCTCTCTATCTCCCTCTCCCTCAGTCTCTCTCCATCTCTCTCTCCCTCAGTCTCTCTCTCAGTGATGTCACAATGATGTCACGATGCCTGACATGTATGACATGTATGACATCACTGATAACATCATCAGTGATGGTATGACATCATTGATGACATCACTGATGACATAGGTAATTATGGCAATCACCTAATTAAAAAATCTGGCTCCATCAGGTCACCCGCACGGGTGCTCTTTATACCCCCTGAAAGTTTCAGCCCGATTGCATGTAAAATGGCATAGCTGTGGCCGGCACAAAAATTTAAACAGAGATTGCTCACATTGCCAAATATATAGATAGATAGATAGATAGATAGATAGATAGATAGATAGATAGATAGATAGATAGATAGATAGATAGATAGATAGATAGATAGATAGATAGATAGATAGATAGATAGATGGATGGATAACATCATAGCAAAATGTGTCTAAGCGGGCCAAACAAAAATCCCAATATCCTTACCTCTTCCTTTTTTGTTGTCTTATTATCATGGAGGAAAGGGGGTGAAAGAAGCGGATTTATGGATACTCTCCGAAGCTCTGAAGCACGTTAGAGTTCAATAAAGAGAGAGCAAAGTGCAGGTGGAGAAAGGAAAAGAAAATACATGTTTACCTATACTCCCCTTCTGAGCAGAGGGGGATCCATTAGTCGCTGTGTAAATCAATCTGCTTCTCCTTAAAGGCCTGTCAATTTAGCCCTGACGTCTGGCAGCCTGACATCACTCACTGGATATTTAACCTGAAGGACAATTAATCATCATGATTAATTCACTCACAAACCACAAGCAACTGTTCAACTTTACCTTTAGGCCAGTAAAAGCTTTACTGGCCTTACTTTACTCATTTACGCAATATTTCAAAGGTCCGTTCCATGCTTAGTACAACTGACGCTGAAACCTTGATACATGCTTTCGTTTCAGCTAGACTTGATTACTGTAATGTCTTGTTCTCTGGCCTACCACTTTGTGGCACTAAGAAACTACAGCTTGTACAAAATGCTGCCGCCAGGATTCTGTCTACATCTAGAAAATTTGATCATATTACTCCTGTCTTACTCTCCCTCCATTGGCTTCCTATCCATGTAAGAGCTGATTTCAAAGTTCTTCTGCTAACCTACAAGTCCTTACACGGGCTCGCACCCCCGTATTTGGCGGAGCTGCTCGCCCCTTATGTTCCCACGCGAACCCTCCGCTCGCGTGACAGTGGTAACCTTATTGTCCCCAGAGTCGCCAAAAAATCAGCAGGTGGCAGGGCCTTCTCTGCCCGTGCCCCTTTTTTATGGAACCGACTTCCTTTTTTGGTCAAGGAAGCCGGTTCCATCGAAGTCTTTAAATCCCGCTTAAAAACTCATCTTTTTTCACTTTGTTTTGATTGTCCTTGATTCTGTGTTTTATCTGCTATTTGTGCTGTTTTTAGTTATGTAGTGTTATTTATATTTATATTGCTATTTGTGCTGTTATCGTTTCTCTCTATTTGCGCTCCATTTGCTATTTATTCCTTACATGTTTTGCTTTGTTTACTGCTTGTTCTTGTTGTTTGTTTCCACTTCCCTTTTTAAGTTTTAATTTAGTCTTTATTCCGATGCATTAACTCTGCTGTTTTTATTATTCTTTTATTGTAAAGTGTTCTGAGACACCTCGGTGTGATTTTACACTTTAAATAAACTTTGATTGATTGATTGATTAAAAGCTGGATTCTCCAGAACTCAAGAGAGAGAGAGAGCTCTATCTCTTTCACCACATAGACCGTCATGCACTTGTACACCTGTGTGTGTGCGCGCACGCACGCACGCACGCACGCACGCACGCACACACACACACACACACACACACACACACACACACACACACACACACACACACACACACACACACACACACACACACACACACACACAAGTTTGGGGTTTCCTGCTGGAACTGCTACCTCCACAACCCGATCACCAGATAAGCAGTTGAAGATGATGATGATGATGATGACCTCAACTTTTTCAAAAGTGGCAAAAATATAAATATCCATGCAAAAGCACATGTGGGTCAGATGATTGACAACAGGATGTTTCAATTCTTCTGGTGCATTCTGCCCCCCTGGTGGTTAGCAATAGGCACTGACGATGATGGAGAGGTCTCAAAAAAGTAGCATGAAATATGTGTCAAATATATAGCGACAGATTATCCTTGGTGTTACAGTAAGAAGCGATCACACGGTAATAAGGTAAAATAGCTTCACAATGTCCTTCCATAATCCTCTTCCAGTGTATCCCTATGCTCTCACATTTGCCCCCTCCTGAATCTTTCAGTGTGATTGGCCAAGTCAAAGGTTGAATGATTCATGACAGGGATTGGCTGATTGATGACTTCCCGTTCCAGGCTGTGTGGCTGTCCTAGCTGCGTCCTCGGCGAGGACATAAGCGGCAGATCAATCTATCAATCATATCTGCCCTGACAATAGTGATCCATCGAGAGAGCACTCTTTCTTTAGTTGCAACCGAATCACTTTTGAAGCAGCCAATGATCACTGTCGTCGCCGAGATCAAGTGTAGAGGCTGATACCTCGACATCGAGACTCAGCACATTTCACTCGGCTGCTACACCTATGCCAAAGGCAATGGATTCTCTGTGCTGCTGGAGCATCTGTTAAGCACATGCCACTATAGTTTCAATTATGCCTTAAGGTCCACATTCTATAGTTGTACTGTGCCCTTTTCTGCACATTCTAGGCAGGCAATTCAGGAGAAAGATATTAATTAACCTTACAGGATATAGAGATTTGAAAACCTAATGGGGCATTATATTATATTTACAGGTTCAAAATCAGTGTGCAGCCATAAAGCCTACTTCAATACCAACAAATGTCCAGAGCCTTATTTAATTAACGTAAACCTGTGACTAAGGGGCAAAATATCTGCATCTGCTGACCTTGCAGCTGCTCCAAGGTGCATTAATCAAGATGAGCCATAGAATGATCAAATCAATAAAAACAGCTAAGAGTAGCTTACTCTTCAGCTTTAACATTAAAACCCAATGTGTTCTGGCTGCAAAAGCTTGGTTACAGAATTGCATGGATAGCCACCTGAGCCCATAACCTTGTGAGTAGCACAAATCTCTTCTCAG
>NC_139627.1:37806703-37866703 GCF_964638095.1 Poromitra crassiceps | reverse complement strand
GTGTGTGTGTGTGTGTGTGTGTGTGTGTGTGTGTGTGTGTGTGTGTGTGTGTGTGTGTGTGTGTGTGTGTGTGTGTGCGTGCGTGCGTGCGTGCGTGCGTGCGTGTGTGTGTGTGTGTGTGTGTGTTTGCGTGCGTGCTTGCGTGCGTGCGTGTGTATGTGTGTTTAATGTTTAGTGCGTGCTTATGTAATTAAATCACTAGATCGATACCACCAAGCTGTGAGCAACCATACGACTCCCTAGGAGTGTAGAAAACATCCCCCCACTTCCCTTCTGCCTTGCCCATCTTCTCTCCCCCCTCTTTCTCCCTCTCTCTCTCTCCCTCACTCCCCCCCTCTATCTCTCTCTCTCTCTCTCTCGCCCTATTCAGGTATAGGCAGTATTCCAGTGAAGCCTCTTTGACCTGTATTAACCTCTCCTTCCTGTTGAGCTCTCTGGAGATGTTGCTTTGGCTCAGGCGGTTAGTCTGGATGGGGGTGTGCAGCTGGGACAGCAACGCTCCCTGCTCAGGTCACATCTGTAGGGGCCCGTGGGGTCAGAGGTCAGGCGGTGTGGGTGAAAGGCCAGTTTGCTGGCTTTAGGCCAAGGTCAAGGCAGTGGAGGTCAGCCTGCGAGGTGTCAGGCTCATCCTGCCCTTGGCCTTGAGCTGATCGATAACAGCAGAGTGTCTGCTAGCCTTGGCCCAACGATCAATGGGACATTTGCATTTAGCCCACTCACTCACTCACTCACTCACTCACTCACTCAATCCTCTATTCCTCTGCCTTTCTTCTCTCTGTGATGTTTCTGAGGCCATTTTCTTTGTGCCGTAAAACTATTAAATCGTGTTTGCATTAGGAATGTTGCTGTTGAACCATCTGTCAAAGCATGATCAATCTGTTTTGATGCTCAAATTGAACTGGTTTGATAAGTGGAGTAGGTCAGTTCTGATTGTGTCACCAACCGTCTCATACCAAACCCTGGACCAACCAAGCATCTGACGTGGATTTAGCACATGGCTGACCAATTTGGGGCCCGCAGGCCAAGTTTGGCCCATGCTCCGTTTGTTTTGGCCCACCGTGGCTTTGACGTGATGATACTTATAGAGAGCCAAAGTGAAACGTCACTTCCTGCTTTCTCCCTGTACCAGCGCTGCGAAAAATATGAATGGCGGTGGACGGAGAATAAGGTTATTTTTTTGATCCCGTTTGGATTGTTCCACGGGGTGCCAACGCTAATTTTGTCAATTTAAAACATAACTTTGCATGTCAAGAAAGTCACAGTTTGTTTTCAAAATGAAACGTAGGGGTTAGTTTCATATAAAAACTACATAGCTTGTGGAAGCTCGAGAAAGTGACATCACTTACAGTGTATGTAGTCTTTCTGATTTATAACTTCTAGTGCAACAGTTTGGCGACAAACTGTGACACTTTCTTGACATGCAAAGTTACGTTTTAAATTGACAAAATTAGCGTTGGCACCCCGTGGCACAATTCAAACGGGATCAAAAAAGTAACCTTATTCTCCGTCCACCGCCATTCATATTTTTCGCAGCGCTGGTACAGGGAGAAAGCAGAAAGTGACGTTTCACTTTGGCTCTCTATATGAAACTAGAATACCAACCGTGTCAACCTAGCTTGTCGTGAAGTGGTCTATTTTACAATCAACTCTAAATCTAACTAATACAAATAATGTCTTGGACTATTTTCAATAATGAAGACTACTTAGCAGCTAACGCCCAGTTCAGGTCATATCACAGTGCACGCCCCCTTTCTTTGAGTTTGTATAACCCATTCATTGTTAGGCTCCCCCCCCTTTTCATTGATGCTGTCTCCTCATCCATTCACAATTTACCACGCTGCGTGGCAATAACCAATCAGCCCAAGCTATTCCTTTCCAGGTGATCCCAATCACCTAATCAGCATCCGAGTCCATGATGTTTTACTTTGTTTGCTATGTGCCATGTATGTGCCATGTGTCATTCTCAGTTGCTGATCATCATCGCTGAAGCAGTTGTTTTGTCATTTAATGGACAGCAATCATAATTTCCATCCATCACTTATCATCTAGTTTCTTGTTCTTTCATGCTCGCTCACTCGCTCTCTCCACTTGGTGCTCCTATCATGAGCCTCTCTGATGACCTGATGACCTATCATGAGCCTCTCTGATGACCTGATGACCTATCATGAGCCTCTCTGATGACCTGGGACATTTAGACAAATTGCAGCTGTGTTGTTTGGACAGTGTTTCCTATTAAATGGCCTTTCCTCTATATTCACACATGTGCATTTCCAGTCCCAGAGCAATTATACACATGACTACACTTGGAGCTAAAGGAGCAGGCGGAATCTTTATCACCAGCAAAAGAACAGCAGCACTCTGACTTCTATGGAGTTGTCTGCCTGCTGCACTTGTCAGTATTCCTATTCAATATAGGAATATAATCTTTGTTCTGTTGTTTGTTGACCAGGATTTGGACAAGAACATTGAACATAGCCTCAATGAGAGTTTTGCATTCTGTGCAAAATCACACCACTGCAAGTGTTGAGATTGCGGGCCAATAAAGACCCGTCCGTCCGTCCCTGTTTCGTTTCGTGTTTCGTAATTACTCTGTACAACTCAAAGTTAGTTATGGGTTCAGCACCAATAACTATGCAGAAAAGCACACAAGCAAAAAGTAACACCCACTAAGTAGATACGTCTTCTGCAAAGTTAGATTGACAATGACTTTGTGGCTCTTTGTTTAAGTTTTTATATTACAAAAAAAGGTGAAGTAACTGAAATTGAAAATGAAACCATATTCCCAGAAAATCTCCAAGTCTATTCCAGCAGCCACCTTGTCTATGTTGTCTGTTCTCTCTCTCTCTCTGTTCTCTCTCTGTCTCAAGGCATGGCAAAACATTATTTGAGCTCTGTACTGAAATAATATGTCCATTCCCCTTTAGCAGTCATTCCTTCCTGATATTTCCTGGCCTCTGCAGCGTCACAAAGTCTGGCAGAAGCTAAGATGAAGGGCAGTTGTTTGAAGATGAGTAAAGATGTTTGAACCCGCACCCTCTATTCGACGTCCCAGTGGGGAGTGGAAATGGAATGGCAAGTCATGTATTATTTAGAGTCAGATCTGCCTTTGTGCTTGATCAGGGCTTGATTGAGAGAGGTTCTGACTGTGGGTTTCTCTCTCCGTACAAGAGGGATGACTTTGAAAGTGTGTTCAGGAGTGAAGGTGAACCTATGACCTTCATACAAAACTCCATCAGTGCCAACAGCTGACTGCAGTGAGTGTATTTCACTCATCACTTAGATAGCAAGATATAATATAAAATGAGTCTCTAATCATTAGTTCCACTCGGTGCATTGTTTATTGAACAACTGGATAACATGCGTATGGATAACTTGTTGTTGGAAGCACTAATAAACATAAGCACGTAATGTGGCAGCAGGGCCATGTGGGAGCTGTGTTTTAGCCACTACCTAATTAAGTAGCTCCTCCAGACTGGCTCGGCTGTACGGCAAACGAGCCATAGCTGATATGCTCGTTAAGTCATTAGCAGCTCTAAGTCTGAGGCACAGCACCTTGTTAACAGAACAGGGCTCACAATCCCAAGACAACCGCTCTGCCAGTTCAAAGTGGAATGCGAGAAAATTTAATCTGTAAAGTGTGTAATTACTGTATTAGTCCATATTAGTTATCATTCATGTTTTACCACACTGCCAATCTACGATGTCATGCAGATGTTCATGTCTGGAGATAGAAAAAACAAGGGACTGTGACCCTATGGTATGTTTTCTTATTTGGAGCAGATGCTACTGAACAAACCTCAGCATGTACTGTAAGTCCATAAAGTCAGCCTGTGATTCGTTCTGAGTGGACAAACAGTTTCTCAACCAACAGCATAATATATCACCCCTCTGTCACACACCTTGTGCGTGTTACCCTGTACATCTGGGGGCCCTAAGCAGGATACATTTGGGGGCCCTGCCTTGCAAATGGATAGACAAGTATTCATACTGTAGAATCAGCTACTGTATGCAATTATAACCCTTAGGCTGTGGCCAAACTGATCCATGATGTCTGTCAGTCTGCGTTCATTTCTCTGTTCACTTCCATTCATTTTCAAAGACAGCTGTCGTGAAGCACTGATGAGGTGTACGTTTCCAGCAAATTTGCATATGTTTTGATACAGAAAGTTCAAGGGGGCTGAACTTTTCTGTTCTCAGACCGGAACTACCAGAAACAGAGTAGCCGCCATGACAGTTGCCCACATTTCCGTAAAAATGTTATTTTTGAGCCAAAATAATGTTCTAATATCAACAACTAGCATATTATATCAAAGCTGATGGGCTTTATGGAAAGATCGTGACTCGACGTTATTATCACGGCGGTCTGAGCCTGGCGAACACTTAGTTATCAAACCTAGCTCAAAGCTAATAGCTAATGCCAATACTGCACAAAAACAGTTCATGGATCCAGAATGGTTATTTAACCAGGCTACCAAAAAAATGCAACGGACATAAATCTATCAGCTTTATAATTCTGTCCATTTTCTGACTCACTGGAACACTCAAAGTAAAGCTGACTGACTGCACTTGCCATTTTACTATTTTGTTTCTGTCTGAATTAATACTTAGTGTTGAATATTTAAAAATGGCATTAACTGTGTTTGTCCACTAGGCAGCTCCAAACCTCCCTTCAGTATTGCTCATGAGAAACTGATTTTTTTTCTAGTACAAAATTATGCTAACCCTAAATTAATGTAAATCCAGGGATGATGTTATTTAGTTATTTATTTAGAGTAGTGGTGTGGACCCAAATGCAGACACTTGAGCAGTGGCCAACAAGGCTTTACTGAGAATACTACAAGGAACTAGCACACAGCTAAAAGGTAACTCAGAGTAACAAAACACATACCATAGACAATGACACGACAAGGGCGACAAACAGACAGACAATAACAGGTAAGTTAACTAATGAGACATGAGGGAGAGGGACAGCTGTGAAGGTGGGAACACAGGAGAGAAACGGAGATTGATTGGTGGGGAGAAATTCACAGGGCAGACTAGACAACATTGAGGGCAGGTGTGGAGGGACAGAGCACACAAGGAAAAGACAAGACCAATAGATACAGTCTGTGTGGGAACACCCACAAAATGTTACTACAGCTGGCGCACGAGTGGGGTAAAAAAAAACATATCTCGATGGGCTGACTCACCAAAGGACGGTGCTGCAGCTCTACACTACAGGATTGGGGATTCTAGAGCAGGTACATAGATGTCTGTTCACATGTGTACTGCGGTGGTTGAATCACCGATCCTGTCGGGCTGGGCTAGCAGCTAAAAGCTTACTATGCTGAATGGGGAGAACAGGAGGATTTACCCCACCCTGACCACGCCCCCAGCCAGCTACCCCAGCGTCTATGATGAGACAATATCCTCGAAGTTTAATAATGGGACCAGAATCCTACATTTCCTGGGATCCGCTATTTTAATTTAAACACCAACATGTTTTCTGATTGATAGAAGTACAGTAGGTTGTAAGTAGGTCATTTTTGTTGACAAAGCTGGGGAAGCAGGCAAATCCTTTGATGAAGCAATACGACTTTGAAAAACTGAAAAGTATATTGGACTTCACTCTCGATATACTGAAATTAATATAGAAGACATCCATGTTCCTTTTCCTTTTATTTCACCTGTCACAGTGAATTTGGCAAGGGGGGGGGGGTTGTCTTTATCTAGATGCCTCTAACCAGATGTAGAGCATATATACAGCAACTAATTTATGGGTGTAAGTCTAAATCTGATAGTCTTTTGCTATAAAACTGGCCCTAGTAGGCCAAAGATCCTTCAAAAGACCAGTTGAAGATGGTGATGCTGGTTGGACACAAGCGGAGACCGTCAGTGTTGCTGCCTCAGACTAAGGAAAGCCTAGAGAGCACACAGCCAACTGAGCTTTCTAGTCAGAAGCTTTTGCTGTAAAGCCTTCAGCAAGCCTTCATGATGATGAGCAACTGGCCAAAGATTTCCCCCCATAATTCTTCAGACGTAAATATCAAATGATTTTGAAGAGATACGTGCATTTAGATGAGAGCACCATTTTATTCATGGTCATACAGCATTTTATTTCCTTTTTTACTCCCAGAGAATCGCTGAACCATGAGTAAGTGCTGTGAATGGACAAAGCCTTCCGTATCAGCCATGCTGTATTTGAATAACAAATTCAATCAAAAAACAGGTTAACCTTCAAGCTACAGTGTGCATTGATTCAGTGTTAAATATGCATTCAGAAGATTTATTGTCCTGCGTTGATAGGTCTGTGAAGTTGGACAAAAGCCACCAAAAAGGGAGTTTATCCTCCTTCTCCCCCTCCCCCCCTCTTGTCAACGCTAGCATCTACAATCAAGATAATCCATCATTGTGGCACATAAAGCAAAAAAAGATATTAAACTCACTCTGAGAAAATGTATTCCTAGGGACCGAAATGAGAATAAAATGCTGCTTAAGCATTTAGTGAAGGTTAAAAAAAGGAGAAGACTGCAGGTGACACACCTTCTAACTTTGTGCTTGACATGAAATATTCATTCATATTCTGAGGAACTTTCTTAAAGCTTTTATAGGGGGATGTCCAAATGTGTTCTGAAATATGGAAAATAATCAAAATCATCTTTGGATATGAAATACAGTATTTCAATGGAAAAGTGAACCAATCAATAATAATGTTGAAGACTAAAGAAGTTATTATGAATTAATCTTACATGTGTGGCCATCGCTTTCCGCCTGCTTATCTCTACTGTGCACAGGTTTCACAATTGTGGCCCAGATCAATAAAACATGCACATATATCGATGATATTTCAGAAGCATTGATTCTATAATTATGCAATCTTATTAAATCCCAATCTGTATCTTGGGAGGAAAATTAAACCGAGCAAAACCTAGTGAGAACAACCAATCTATTTCATATCATTCTGCACTTATTCAATCTCAAATCATGCCAACTGTCACCTGGATGTGAGTGAGATAATATTCACTGGAAAGTTCAAGGCCACTGAATCAAGCAGAGGCTCGCCATAAGGATCAGGAACAGGTTGAGGGAACAGATGGCAAGGTAGGCAAGGAAGAGTTCAAAAGAGATGGAGCAATGTGTGGCAGGAGAAGCCAGACAAAGGTCAGACACAAAAGGAGAATCTCTTCACCGTAAATATACAGTATTGGTTGGGGTTTACAACAGATATACTAGTTTACATTGGGTTGGACAGATGTGGATCTTTGAAAGCCCATACTCATTTTTAGACACACCGCCATGCAAATCTTCAGCCCAATCCGACCTGGGGTGTGGGCACGAGGTGGTTTCCAGGTGGTTTCCAGGACTTTCCAGGTGGTTCCAGGACTTTCTAACCTGCCCATGACCTTCCCCGGATCATAACCTTCCTTGCAATAAGTAATAGTTTATCAAGAAGTTTATAAGATGCTGAAGGAGGTTTTACCTCTCTGGAGGGCAAACCGAGGAGAAAGAGCCCGGGGTCTTTCATGATTTTAGTCCCAAAAATTCCACCAAGTTTGTGGGATATGAAGGTCCAGAACTTAGAAATAAGTCTGCCCTTCCAAAAACAATGAAAATGGGTGCCCAAATCCGTATGACACTTCACAAAGGTGAAACGGTGCGATTTGATTTGTTCAGAATCACAGGTATGTAACCTATGGGAAAAAAATATTGTATCTCACTTAATCTATTACAGGAGGAGGAAGATTTAATGAGGTCTATGGCCTCGCGTCGTCAATGTATTCTACCTCCAAAACTCTTAAACATGTCAGATTAAGTTAATAGCGAGTGGAAGGATGACAATTTTTTGTTCAAGAATGGACTTTTCAGCAGGGGGTGGGAGTGCTATCTTCGGTTTTGAGTCCACGCTCATCTTTCCAGTATGTGTGCTGTGCCAAGGCCTCCTCAGAAGCCTGTTGCCAAGGGCAACGCATCCAGCTCCTCTGTCTGCTTAACAGATGCCCCTGGCTCATCCCAGAGGCACAGATGTCGCCGGGCCGACAAGCAGGTTTCCAGTGTTTGACATTTTGAACATACATGTAAGGTTCAGATACACTTACTGGAGTCCCCCCCCGATGACCCATTTCACATGTCACCCTCAACAGTCAACAGAGTTAACAGCACAATATGCACAGTTTGTACACACACACACACACACACAATCTGCACTACTAAACACTAATTAACCTCATGTCCGTTAACGATTAATTTCCTTTTCTTTTTCCGATTTCCTAATTTTCTTCTATGTCCATTATGGCTTACGTTCAGGGTCAGTGTCATGGGGGCCAAAGGTGGGCCATGGCCCGCCAAATGAGTTATTGTGCCCTCATGCAGGCCAGGCAAGCCCTGTCACTTTGCTTTTTTTATTTATTTATTTGTGTTATTTATTTGTCATATTCATAGTGAAGTGATGATCTTGGGTATGTAGTCTATTTCAAATAGCCTGTTTTCGCTTTCACCAATGCGTAAGATGCAGGCAGTGCACACAGTGCGGTGTGTGTGTGTGTGTGTGTGTGTGTGTGTGTGTGTGTGTGTGTGTGTGTGTGTGTGTGTGTATGTGTGCGTGCGTGCTGCGCGCAGTGGGAGTGCACAGTGCATTGTGTGTGTGGAAGACAGAGACTTTATAGCATGTTTTATAATTGGAGTCGTGTTGGTGTTTGTGTGTTGGTTGTTGACGGCAGTGTGTGCCCCCCCTCAGTTTGTTATTGTCCTCCCATTTGATTTGCTCTGTAGCTGATCCTGCTTACGTTCATTAGCTGTGTTCAATCAGAAGTAGCCTGGTTTTGACAGCATGTGTTTGTTTACGTTTTTTGTTTTTTTGTTTTTTATTGCTCTGGAATTCAATTATTGCTATCATTTAAAAAAAGATCTTTAAAAGTCTTAGATCTGGCTCACTGAAACCAGCAGATAGGCTACTGCACATTCACAAGCAGACCAACCTCTGCGTGTAGTGGAGTCACACATTTATGATGATGAGATACCAGTAGAGGTAGCATTGTAATCCATCTGGATAGATTCTATGCTAATCTGAGTTTAGCATTTTGTCATTTTAATATAATAATACATTGTCAGGCTGTTGATGGTTTTCCGAGATCTATTAACAGGTTACAATGATTGTGTCTATAGCTCTGGATCTGTATTCTATAAAAAGATACAGAGAATCATCAAGAAAGCATGTAAAAAGTTAGCTCACAACTAAGATCTCCCCCACCCCATGCATTCTTACATGTTTAGTATGTAAATCTTAAACATCAATGCATAAGTCCTCTCTGTGTGCTGGTGGCTACCAAAATCAAATCTGTGATTATTCATGTCATTCAGAACAGTGATTAAATATTCCTTCCCCTCAGAGCAATGAATCAAGTGAACCACACGGCCACAGGGACACTCTAACAGGAGCTGACAGATCTTTTTAAATCATGTTTATTTATCAACGGTATACATTTACCAGCCTTCGTATGCTCACACTGGCATGAGAGTCTAATGCAAGTGTGGCCTCTTCAGTTGGCATTTCCTCTACTTTGTAAAACTTTGCATCCGGCTTTTCCTCCGTTCAGCTCATCGTCAGACATGAATGAGACAAGAGGGAGGAGGAGGACATAAGAGACACAGTAAAGAGGTTTGACAGACAGGAACGGGTAGGCCTACACAGGCAGGAAAATGAAATGGTATAAAGTTAGAAAAGAACAAATAGTCCACAGAGAACGGGACTAGGCCTATATACTCATTTTGAAAGTAGAGAATAGATCATGAGATAAAACCAACAATGTGCTCCTTGAATTTCCCAGAGGTTAATCTATCTCAGAACTCACTGCATGTGTTGCAGACAGTGGATTTAATGACAGATCAGATGGCAGACGTTGTAAGTGAGAAGAACCTCAATTGCAATCCAAAAGTATAAATGAATAAATGAACATACCGTATTAATTTATCATCTGCATGGAGATACATTATTCACTGCCCCCCCCCCCCCCCCCAACGTCCAAGCTAACGATATACTTCAATTAATATAGTCTGCTTTTACCATTGCAAAACCAGTAAACACCCTACACTTTCCATGCAAGATTTTACTTTTAAGGAATGTCAACCCTCCTTGGGGTCAAAGGTGTAATTCTGCAAGCTGAAACCAGTATAAAAGCACATTTGCCAAAGGAGGAGAGAGCATAAGACTGTGTGCTGCTCTGCTGAAGCAAAGGATGTCAATATTCACTTTTTGTTCCTTTACTCTTGTTCACATTAGTCTGTTACATTAGCGTTTACATTCAACATTAGGTTGTTATTTAAAACGTTAAAAAACGGAGCAGCCATCATCTAAGATACAAACAAAAGTTGAGAGGAATTCATATGGTAAAGTATCCAATCTCCATAATATTTGTATCATGTTGTTCTCTTCTGTCAGATGTGTTTATTTCTCTCTCTTTTCATTTGACAACCATGCTCTCTGTACATAATTCAAAGTTACTGCTACTGATGTTAAAAGAGTAGTTAAATAAATGATTGTAGCATGTGCATTGGAAAATGTACTCTTCTTTTTCTGTCTATATGTAAACCTCTTAACTTTCTTATTTACAAAGAATTTTTGCAAAGGACTCTGTAGTGTACAAAGTATTTCCTCAAGCTATACGTTTTGACATTGTTTCCAGTGCTGTTGTGCATATATGAAAGTGGCAAATAGTGTGGCTGGCGCTGCTCTGCTGTAACTAACTATAGAGAGACGTCACCTACATTATTACAGTATCCAGGCTGTGTGTCTCGTGCCTGTATGGATGTAGTTCACGTGTTAGTAAGAGGCCTGTGTTTTCTTTGCTGTAATTTCAATACATAATATATCATGATTTTCATAAATGTTACTCTAATGAGGTAAAGACGCCTAAGAAGCAACTCTAATGAATACACATGAAGAGCAAAACAAAGAACAAGGAAGCCATTTGAATAGCTACATTAGAATTGTATATTTTTGTTATTAAATATGGTAAACAGGTCTTTTTTGTACACTTTTGAATCCATTTAGGCATACTGACATGTTCAAGACTAACAGATATGACAGTGCCCTCTTGCAAAGTGGCATTAATAAACATGCTTAACATTAAAACAGTCTGAGGAGTTATGGTTCAGTGGAATGGAACAGCAAACACTTCATAGCAGCACTGAGACAAGCTGAAGCAGAGTCAACAGTTTGAAGGCAGAGAGGAGAGGAATGTATTCATCTTGTTCAAAGACATTGTTTGAAAGTTAAGTGAGTTTTAAGGAGCCAAGAGAGATGCAGAGGAGAAATGCAGTGTGCAAAATGTGGCCATTTCATAAGTTGTTTTTCAAATGTAGTAGTTTGCTCCCAAATGTTTGTTTTTTTAAGTTACTCCTACTTTTGCAAAATGATTGATAGCACAAAAATATACTATAGCAGCCTACTGCTGTACTGTACGGTATAGAGAGCATCTCCTTTTACTATTGCAAAACCAGTACTTTCCATACAACATTCAAGGACTGTCAAGCCTACTTGAAGACAAAGGTATAAATTTGCAAGCTGAAACCATTATAGTAGCACATTTACCAAAGGAGAGAACATAATATGAAGACTTTTTAACTTTTTATTACATTACTGTGTTGTTTACCTTACTCTTTGATTTATAATAATAATAATATATATACATGTATATAGTGTATATATGTAAGAGAAGGGCCAAGCAGTTAGCGAGATACTGTTCAGTATCTACTATTATCGGCAGCCGCTCAATATGGAGGAGGCGCTGCTTTTTGTACCCATGAAGTGGATACTGACCGCTATCTTGCATTACAGTATAACTGTATATATCAACCTGCCATGTTATCATCCTGTGTGTTTCTTGTGTGTATGCATTATTGTGGTTGCCGTCTGGGCACTCATGTAACTGACTGACTCCCAGCATTTGACTGCACTATTACTGTTTATGTCCTTTGCATACTTGTATTTATGTGGACATAAATAAATATTTCAAATGTGTGTGTGTGTGTGTGTGTGTGTGTGTGTGTGTGTGTGTGTGTGTGTGTGTGTGTGTGTGTGTGTGTGTGTGTGTGTGTGTGTGTGTGTGTATATATGTATATAGATAGATAGATAGATAGATAGATAGATAGATAGATAGATAGATAGATAGATAGATAGATAGATAGATAGATAGATAGATAGATAGATAGATATATACACACACACTATGATACTTTTAAACTAGGAATGCGCTGTGTCTCATTATTTTAGAGCTCCTGCTGATGGAATTTAGTTGATTGAGTTGATTTTTCTAAATTGGATATTGCATTTTGTAACTGAAGTCTACAGGTACAAATAGGTGGTAATGATATCTTGTTTCCTCCCAGATTTGTTGATTTGTTTGGTGTCCTTTGGGTCAGAAGTAAGAACCAAATTGTTTAATAATAAAAGCAATGTAAAATAACTAAGCGAACAAAAGAAACTGCAACATAATAACATTTTGAATTCAAAAGGGCAGTGATCACATTTCAGTATGACAGCTTGTTAATTCTCACCATGTCAGATAAAGAGGTTACTCCATAGATGAGGACAGATAGGTAGCCTACAGGACAAACCCCCCCGACGGGCTTTGAAACAACGTTGCCTTCTTCACCAAACCCCCTTGTTACAACACTGAATAAGAAATGATATGCGAGAGGTCGATTTGAATATTCATGACAGAATCATTGGCTGTTTGTACTGTAGCATTAATTAATTGCTGGAGGGGAAGCCGAGCCCAAATAAGGAGCTACTTGTGCTAAAATGTTGCAAACCCAACCCCCCCCCAAACACACACCCCCAAACACACACACACACACACACACACACACACACACACGCGCACACACACACACACACACACACACACACACACACACACACACACACACACACACACACACACACACACACACACACACACACACACACACACACACACACACAGACAAAGTGATACATTTTATCTTTTGGATGTTTGAATGGATCACTTGCACAACATGTTGTGTATTTACTTTGCACAAATGAAACATTCAGATTCAGATTCAGATTCATTTATTTAAAGAATGGGACTTTACACATTAATGAACAGTACAGCCGTACAGTAAATATGCCAGGTTGTAGCCCAAGGGCTAGTTTCCACCTGCTCCACATTATGCTGATTCATTTAGCAACTAATAGACACCACAACGTGTTAAGTGCAAAAGCACTAAAGTAAAACTCAAATAAACATTGAAATAATCTGATTCCACTGATGAAATGTTCAACACAATCTGTCTTTGTTTAGGATTTATGGCTATATTATGTACTATTAAAAATGTCTGAATATTCAAAAGGAAAGGCGGCTGAAGAGTCCCAATCATCTATTCCACAGTTGCTCTGGCAGTTTAAAGAGGAGTTTCACAGTACTAAACATTAGCATACCTTTGAAACAAGAGACCTTGAGTATGAACAAGGGCCATCCATACACACTTTGGAATGTAATTTATATGCATAAACTGAGGCGTGAGGCCAGTGGGAGTTCTACAGGGGCAGAAAGGATCCACTCCATACAGGTGTAGCTTTAACTGCCCAACAATGTGGAGGCCCTTTCACACTGCCAGCCCCTCTTTACACATTACACATTGAGTTTCTCTGAACTTATTGGACTCCATTGAAACTATATGGAAATTTCCATCTCTTGAAAAGATTATATGAGGATGCCTTGAAATGTACTTCTTTGTTTCTTTGATTTTGGGGGTAAAATATTGCCTCGTACGAAATATTTCGTTTTTTACTTCAACCTGAGAGCCAGTGGAAGTTGATTTGCAGCTGTTTGTTGGGGATTTAAGTTACTTTTTGTGCCATTACCACCAGTGACCTATAGTGCTCAACCCTCTGAATTATGCATGGTGATTATGCGACGCAGTCCTCTGAATTGTACATCCTCACAATTATACAGCCCATTGTCTATTCATGATTTCAAAACTAATCGGAAATTATGTAAAAGTATCTCTAAAGAGGAAAGCAGCGTGTAATATGACTTGCCATATTGTTCATGCAATTCAAATATTTCCTTTTTTCTGAGAGTTGAAATTAATCAGATTTAAATGAAATCTGACTTGAATGTCATGTGGGATTATGATACATTTGGAGGATAAGCTATGATAACTACACTATGTGCCATGAGGTGAGAGCACTCAGGCAAAGAGTGTTTTGCAATTAACTTAAACCTCCCTCAAGGTTAAATATACATGGGCCTACATAAGTCTCGTCTGTGAGTCTAACTTATCTATGTTCCTGCACCACAAGTGAAAGACTTTAGCAGCTCACTGTAAATGATTGGAAACGTGCACCGTCGTGTCCGCTTCTCGTCCTTTCACCTTGTGTAAGTAAGAACACATGGACAGCGGCATACACAGATGCCTGGGCTATGATTGTTTGCGGAGGGGGGGGGGGGGGGTGTTATGTATATAATTTTCAGTTTTAATTTGACTTTAGTTTAAGTTAAATCAGTTAAATAGTTTTCTAGTATTACATTTGTTGTGATTTTTCAAGAATGTTGGTTTTAGTCTTTAGTCTATTTTATGGTGGTTGTTTGTTTTACACAATTGCCTTTGAATGATCATAAAACTTTAGTATCAGATTATTCATAGCTAATTGACATAATATGATTATTGATTGCTGTGTACTGTTATGCGTGTACTTTTAATTTATGTTTTTACTGTATCTGTGATTATAGTGAAGACACATTTACAGCCTAGGTCTACAACCTATTCTACAACCTCTATTCTATTCTATTCTATTCTATTCTATTCTATTCTATTCTATTCTATTCTATTCTTGATCAAAAGACTAAAACAAACTAATTCATGCTCATTTTGAATTTATTCAGCTTTGTTTTTGGAAGCTCTGATTTTTAGTCGCAGTTTCTTCAAGCGCTTCAGCTGTTGTTTGTGAGTCCGTTTTGTTCAAATGTTTGATGCCTGGTTTTGGTTGTATCATGCACAGGATGTAAAGACCACCACTCGCCCTCCCCTCCTCTGGAAGTCTTCCCTTCTCATCCCATATCTCACCTCATCCACTATTCTCCTCCTCACCTCCTGCTGCCTGCACTCCATCCCTCTGCTGAGCACAGGTATTTGTTTAGGAATCTCTCGGTGGAAATTATACTCCATCTCCCGCACTCCCTATCAACACACAATTATCATGGGCAATCATGCAGAACAGTGCTGAATTCAGCTGGGACTCCCACTCTGATGACATTACTGTCTGCAAGGCCTGGCTTCTGGAGGTATCCTGCTTCACACCTGCATTCAAGCTCTGCCCCCCTCTCTCTCTCTCTCTCTCTCTCTCTCTCTCTCTCCACACTGCTCTCTCCTATGCACTCTCACTTAGATATGGATGGAGGGATGATTAAAGTTTTTTTCATCTTATTAGAATTTCATTTAAACCAGGAAGTCCTCGAGATAAGAAATCTCTTTCCTAGGGGAGACGTGGCTGGGAGGACAGCTCCAGCCTGAAACAGCAGGACGAAACCTGCAATCTTATCTCACACTGTATTAGCATCTCTCAACCTCTTTATGTGACCTGCAGTATTCTTCACTGTAGGACTCTAGGAAGTTTTGGTGTTCCATCTCTGGAGAGTGTGGGAAGCCATATTGAGGGGTTCGGCAGCTTGGAGCTGTGATCCCTCCAGCGTGAGCAGCATCTGTGAACGCAAGATCATCCTCACAGAGTAATCAATGCATTACATTATGTCACTCCTCCCTGCTTTTCTGTGGCAAACCTCGGATGCTTTTCCCTATGTGTGATAAGTATATTATGAACCTGCAAAGGCACCGAGTTGATAGGGACTCTTGAGAATCGACACAGGAGTCCATTCAGATCCTGATCAAATGCTCCATTCATGAGTGAAATTACCATCCGTCTGTCAGCCAAGGTGTGAATACTTTCATCTACAGATCCTGCTGCTGAAGTTGTGATTAAATGCATAACGCCACATAGACTTGGTCCACACAGACCCCAGATAAGCAAAATAGGATTTCTGTTTGTAAGGGGAAATCTGATGTGTGAGTCAAATGGGACAACATTGCCCTCTTGTGGTTTTCAATTTGAATCTTTAGTATTTTCCAGCTAATGGCTACAATGACAAAATGATGTATTTTTTACATCAAAGTTGGCCTTCCCCTCATCATTTTATTGGCAAATAGGTCACAGAGGAAGCATTTTAAGTTATTTAGACAAATATAATGTCACAATCTCATTGACTATCCAAATACACTTAAAACCTCATAGAAGAAATGAACAAATGGTAAAAACATATTAAACAAAAACGTGACTCCTACATAAAAAATAAATATTTTTTCATGCTACAATACAAGCTTCTCTTTTAGTATGAACAAATTAAACCGTTTCCTAAGAGAGAAAACAATGACTTAAACTGGTCAAATGGGGGCTATGTGTGTATCTCACTGCTAAAAATTATATTGGGAAAAATATATGCTGAGCATGATACAGAATTGTGACTATTTGAATATTAGATCTCTAATAAGTCTGCTGCTGCTCAGTTGATCTTGCCAATGGCAACTATCATGCTGTATGATATTCACTTTATATATATTTTTATTTTTTATAAAAAACTATAGAAAAAAATATTTTTTAATCACTTGTTTAATAAAGTGGTTATCAAGACAAGAGTCTTTTTCATCTCTTCAGCACATGTCAACACAATTAAAGAACAGTTAACTGACAAATGAAAATTCATCATACTCACCATAATGCTGGTTGAAACAGTTTCAGTTGACACACAAGTTTGTCCATTGACTTCAGTTGTACTGTACTGAAGTCAATGGTGACTGGTTTTCTCTTGAGTTGTGCTGCCAACCTCCCAGTGTGTTATATGGACAAACTTGTGTGTACTGAAACTGTGTTTCAACCAGCATTAAGGTGAGTATAATGACACAATTTTCATTTTTCAGTGAACTGTTCCTTTAACCAAATCCCGCTCACAGAACACTCAAACTGGTGTGAAATGCTTTGATTGGGCTTTGATGAACACTGTTCCTGGCCCACATTTGATTTCTGTTGTTTTTGCATTACATTAACATAAACTTCTCACATTACACTCATTTAACCCCAACACCCAACAACACCCTCATCAGCACCCAAGAATCAAACAAACATGTTAAATCCCACAGGTATTTAACATGTGATCGGCGTTATCTTGTTAGGGCTTTGACTTGATCTCAAATGGCCAATTATTTTCCACAAAGAGTGCTACTTTTGAGGAGAACTGTATAATGTAGCTCAAGTTAAAGTAGATCAGGATGATTATGCTGCTGCTATTTCTGAGCTCCACAATGGTTGAAACTTGGAACAAACTATTCAAGCCTGTCAGATGTTGTCATAGAGTTCCTACTGAGTCCCAAAAAACATGGCAGACAGATAATGAAAGCATCAAACGTCAGGCAGTAAGAAGAGTAGCGTTCGAGAAACCTCAAGCTCCCTCAACTATTCCTCTAAACCGCCGCTGGCTATTACAAAACTCAGTTGTAGTGAATTCGCACCGTTCGGCCGATGAGGAGGAAGAGGAGACCGGCCAGTAGGCAAAAGAAGATGGCGACGGGGGCGAACATGAAGGACAGGCCATAGTTGAGGGAAAGCTGGAAGTCCGGACACAGCACAGAGCGCTGGTGGGCTACGTAGAGATCCACCACACCCATCACCTGCAGCCACAGCACATACATCACCACCACACACAGCAGGAACAGGCCTGGGCCCAGGAGGACAGGGAGGAGAGGGAAGAGGGAAGGCATCATGAATTTAAGCCACTGGAGCCAAAATAGATATATTTCTAATGAATTCGTTTTGTTCATTTAGTGTCTGAGAGAGAGAGAGAGAAAAGGTAACTACTAATAAGCATTAATTAATAGGTAATAAGGCCCCTATAAGTCCTTATAAATGTTTATTAACACTCGTATGTGTTAATAAGACTATATAAGTGTTAATCATAGCATTATAAACATGTTTATTGGACATGTATAAACATGTATAGACATGTATAAACACTTTTTTTCTTTTTCTTTAATTTTCTTATAATAAACTTGAATATAAAGTATTTAACAACCAAAAAGCGTGGTGAATGTTTAACAAAGACATAATAGGTCAGAGTTAGTAAGAGTTCATAATGTTGTTATAAACAATTATAAGAAACTCACAAGGCCTTTATTAACTTTCTTATTGTTAACAAGTTTTCAATAAATACTTATAAAGGTCGTATAAGCTACCAATAAGCATGTTTATGATGCTATTATTATGATACTATTTTAGTCTTATTGACACATAATAGTGTTAATAAGCACCATATAAGGACATTATTACCTATTAATTAATGCTTATTAATAGAACCTTAATATAAAGCATTACCAAAAAAGATTTGACCAAACCCTCACCAGATATCAGGAAGAGGCCGCCCCCTGCTTTATACAAGTGGTGGCTGGCGAATGGAGCGGCACAGATGATGACAAACCCTGCGAGGATGACAGCTGCCACACCAATCAGCATGAAGATGCTCCAGAAGCCTCTGTAGACTGAACAGCAGAAATGGCAGCCGATTGGATAACAGTCTTGAATCTGAATATACATTTTCTGTGTAGAGGCAAACTTGAATCAACCCACACACACACACACACACACACACACACACACACACACACACACACACACACACACACTTACTTATAGCAGAATCGTAGTCTGTGGCATTGTGGGTCTGATGAGAGACGGGGAATGGGAAGAGGTAGGCATGCATACACACTTTTGAGTGAGGCTGGTTTGCTGGAGAGAGAAGGAACAAATATGTTTGAATGTGGTACAGAACAGTCTTAATACAAGCAGTCCAACCCAATTTGATTAGAGGACAGCACTAACAGATGCACTGTCATTTATGCGGCAAATAACTATATCATGTGTCTTCATCGCAATACTTTGCTTTGATTATTCAATCACAAAATGAGACAGCATATCAGATATGGTGAAAAGAAAGAATTAAGGCTGAAGTCCTTACAAACTGATGAAACTCAACAATACACTTACATCTAAGTAGCCAATTTGAACTTAATTGCTTTTAAATTGGAAACGTGTCTGTTATCTCAGTGGTAGACTCTGCCTCCAGCTCCAAAGCCTTTGAACTGTAAAAGCCTTTATTTACATGGTTGTGCGTCAATGCTGGCAAGTCTGACGCGAACAGTGCAAGTATAATATAATGTAGATGGGGAGATAACAGGAGAGAGTGAAAGCTATGACCAAGTATATGCACTACATTCTCTCCTTGGGCTAACTTCTAGTCATTGAAATCCTAGTGAAATCACACAATTCACTCATTTTGCTGGGGACTCCCCTGCGACCGCTCGTCAAGCAGACGTTCGAGTATATTGCGACAAGCTGCTGCCGGCAAGGCTCCACGTCGAGGCTGACGCACAAGTATATGTTTTCTGCTGAACTCTATGATAAGTCGGTAAGATGATTCTACTGTATACGATCTGTACTTTTTCTTTACGTATAGTCTTTCTTCTGTCTCCACTCTCTTCTCTCTCCTGTGAAATTCAGCAGACCCTTGCCAGGTCCTTCCCCTAGTAGCTTGAGGGTGTTTGTGACAATGACCCTCCCCTCAAGTTCCCCATCAGAAAATAGATGGCACACAATCATCTGGCAAATGAGCAGAATAACATCACTTGGCACGGTCTCTAAAGAGTCACCTGACCTACTGTAGCCGCTGTAATGTGGTACAGCTTCAAATGACATTCAGTTATATTCTGCAACAGAGGCAATTGTTGACATGTGACTATGGAGGCGTAACAGGCCTACTGGACGATAACATTTTCCACTCATCAACTTCATAAGAAAGAGGACAGGACCAATTAAAGAGAACTTAGGAAAAAAAAACACTGAGTGCTCTTATTGGTCTGTTGTAATGGCATGGAGAGGGTTATGCACACTGCGCTAGTTTGACTGCTGGCACAATGTATGTATGTGTCTGTCTCACTTACTGAACCAGACCTTCCACAAAAGGTTCTCGTCATCCATGCTGGCCCCAAAGGAACACCTCCAGAAGAAGCCCTCGTGGTAGAAGGTGGTGTCGCTGACATCGCCCAGCACCACATCCCCACGCTGGGACAGGGGAAGAAAGAGAAATGACTCTACTCTTTATCTGACTCCTCATAGATCTATAGATAGTACAAAATGTACTATCTAATAGCCAAGTCTAATAGCCAAAAATCCTCAGGGACTTCTACAGAGGCACCATTGAAAGCCTGCTGACTGGCTGCTTCACCACCTGGTACGGGAACTGCACCACCATGGACCGCAGGGCGCTAAGAAGGGTGAGGCGCGCGGCCCAGCACGTAACAGGATGTGAGCTGCCAGAACTACAAGTTCTGTACAACCAGCGGTGCCTCAGGAGGTCCATGAAGTTCATCAAAGACACAAACCACCCCCACAACAGTCTGTTCTCCCTGCTACCCTCAGGGAGGAGATACAGGGTCCCAAGAGCACGCACAAATCGCTTGAGGGACAGTTTCTTCTCGCAGGCCACGAGACTCCTTAACATATACAAATAGTGTAGTAGCCGTACTGTACCGCACTGCAGCTGCTACCATCACGTATGACTAATGTTCAATGGTATGTTAATTAGGCATATGCTATTTGCACCTAACAGAATGTTATTATGTTTAATTATGTTTAATTATGCTTAAAGTATGTTCATGCCATTTGCACATATGTGCCACTGTCTGTGGCGTGTCTTACTGCTTTATTGCTTGTTGCCTCTTGTTTTTAATTATTTTTTATTTTATTTTTGCACTATGTTGTAACGGAGTCTACAGCACAAGAATTTCACACGTGATACTTGTACTACGGAGTGACAATAAAAAAATAAAAAAAAATCTTGAATCTTGAAATGGTTTATTAACACTTCATACATAGTCATTATTTTTGAAATGCAGCCAAATACTATTTGAATGGGTGTAAGCATGCGCGTAATGGTAGCCGCTCCTCGAGAGAGACGCTCTCACGACAGACACTAGAGCCCATGGGTTTTAATCTTGTTGCTACATGTATGGTAGAGTGTCCGCCCCCCATGCCGGAGGTTCTGAGTTTGATTCCCAGCTGCGGGGGGACTACACAAACCCAGATTACACAAGTATGGAGGCTTTCAATGTTATCCATTGATGCTATTCCTGGGAGCGGTGTGGAGATCATGGGTCAGGTGACCAGTGTGTTGCCACAGTGTCACGTGACAGCTGCTGTGTCAGGTCAAGGGTCGTGCTGAGCGAGCACCTCTCATGTAGGTTTGGCTTGGCGTGGAGCCAGCATGTGAAGAGTTCCCATCCAAGAAACAAACGTTGATGCTTCACAATCATTCACCATTTTTGCCCTGAACAAAACGTCTGACAGGAATCTGATACAATCTTAAAGCATTTGTTTCCAATGTACAAGAGGATTAGAATGCAATTAGATGATATATAGTTTGCAACCAATCTAGTAGGACCTTATTGGACAATTTAATTGGATCATTAGTTTCATGTAATAAAGTCCTACCCTACCAGGCACCTCTTCCACTACGCTGTCCAGCTCCTAAAGGATCTAAGGCTCTGAATATAATTCAAGTCAAAAATGTTGATTTGTTTGGTTGTAAAAATTAGGTAGGCCTATTGATATAGCATTAGTATGTATACTCTAGCCTATATGGTAGCTCTTTGATTTTATTGTGCGGATATCATGTCTGCATTCCAGTACCATTACTCGCTATGAAAAGCTAGATATGTTCTAGTAGGTGATATTTAATAGCATGCTCAGGGACGACTGGTGTTTGTATTTCTCTCATCGGGGCATATGGCATGTCTCAATCACTGCATAGCTGCACACCAACTACATTAACCAGTGTCTGGTTTCACGAGGAGGATACGCAGACACCTCTCTCTACTGCACTTCATCTCCTGAAAGGAGAATCAGACTAAGCAGTTAGCCAAGTAGAAGATACCTTGCAACTGCACTTCCAGTTTTGACATTTTTAACGTGATCCACTGTTGCAAGTATTTTATCCATAACGATATACCGATTTAGAGCACACCATTTTCGAATTTGATAACACCAAATTCACTATAACATACTAAGTCCTGACCCTGATAACCAATCCAAAGAGACAAAACAGCTAAATAACTGCTTTATTGTAATCTTTTCTTGCCCATGGTCTTTCAGGAACAGGTCACCCAAAAATTAAAAGTCTGTCATTTTCTACTCCCCCTCATGCCAGCTGAAACACAGGTGTAGTTTGTCCATATAACACACAGGGATGTGGCCAGCACAACTCAAGAGAAGGCTAGTCCCTATTGACTTCAGTTGTACTGTACTGAAGTCAATGGTGACTGGTTTTGTTGTTGTGTCAGTCATTCAAATCAATTGTCAGTGTGAGTTCAGGCATTCAGCATATAGCCATAACACTGAGAACTACTCCTGAGCTTCCTTGATGAGGTGAACCTCAGCCTGCTCACCTCTATGATGACTCCGCCCGGGGCAATAGTTCCAACAGGTTTGGGGTCACACGTCTCGGAGGCCAGGAGCCAGTAATCTGTTCCAAACGAGAGGAGGGTGAACACAGCTGCCAGCGCCCCAAAGATCCCCGCAAAAAACAGTGCCACACTAAGCTTCATGGTCCTGGATTTGACCAGCCACTCGGTCACTGGATGGGTGGATGGATGGGTGGACAAGAGTACGCAGTCTACCAGCTACTGTTTGAACATGTGACCAGCAGAGGTAAAGGCAGTCACTCTTCTTGCACTGTATCCAAACAGTGAGATGGGTTGTGTGATTCTGTCTGGTTGGTATGTTAGGTTTTCTTGCCTCCACTCCCTCAGTGAGTTAGGGGGAGAACAAGGCTGTGCACATGACTCTCTTGGACCTCGCTGGGGTCTGGAGCCCTTCCCCCACTCCCCCAGGCTATTTTTGGGGTCTGATTGAAGGTGCCTGCTGCCCCCTCTCCACTCCACCCGGACAGGGTGTGTGGGGCAGTCGGAGAGCGTGAAGGGAGGGGATCGACGCAAAAATAACTGGTGGCAACTGGACACCCAACTCATGCACGGGAATGTCGGGGCAGGGTGAGACTGAAAGGACAGAAGAGGAGCAAGGTATTCCCAAAGCTTCTGCCTCACCAGGGTGACACACACACACACACACATACATACATATACACACACACACACACACACACACACACACACACACACACACACACCACTAGCTGGCATTTCCTTTGGCAACACCTGGAGAAGTGGGTGGGGGGTCATGGAAATTAGACGTGTCCTTACATGTCATTTCCTTCCATGGGATTCTCAGCTGTCATCTGACTCCATGACAACAGAAACATTGATGGATGGAGGCCAGGAGTTTTATAGACAGTGATCCGATCCAGATCAAATGATGGCCAAGAATATATTACTGATCCTAATACTAACAATAGTTCTATGTATATGTAGCCTATATATCTATAATATGGAAACATAGTTAGTTTAGTTAATGAATAAAACAAATCAGACAATATTAAAAAGACATAATATTATGTGTAGCCTATACATTTTAACAACTTTTACGTTTACTCACCCTGTTGAGAAGTGGCCAGTACAACGTAGCTAATGTAGACAATGCTAGTGCCATGTGGATCCTATGATCTTTTGATTGTGTTTGTATAGTTTTGGGTGTTGCATGTATGTCAAGTTATTGTTATTTTAGTCTTCCATGGAGGACCGCAATGGAAATAAGTGTTTAAACGTTTATACAACACTTTCTTCTGCCATCCTCTGGTCAAATATGAAATAATTGTCAGCGTGAGTTGAGGTGAGCCACTGGTTTATTAGCGTCTAAGGGGGATATTTAGCACTGAGCCTATATGGAAACACTGGCTAATTTACACCCTGATGTGACTCAGGCCACAACCTCTCGTCGTCCCACTTCCCCTGCTCACTTTCATTTCAAACCCTGTATCATACATGCTGTGTGTGTGTGTGTGTGTGTGTGTGTGTGTGTGTGTGTGTGTGTGTGTGTGTGTGTGTGTGTGTGTGTGTGTGCGCGTGCGTGCGTGCGTGCGTGCGTGCGTGCGTGCATGCGTGTGTGTGTGAGAGAGAGAGAGAAGAGAGAGAAAGGGGTGCAGGTATTTTTGGAGGGCTTGGAGGGAGTTTAGTAGATCGTATTGTCAGAATTAGGCAGGAGGTATTTCGAAATATAGATTACTAATCACATGGTTACAAATGTAATGAGTTTTGGTTCATTTATACGGCTTTACATTATTCCCTCTCCTAATGTGTCAATGCTTTCCAATCTACCAATTTCCATTTGACCCCCCCCCCCCCCCCCCCGTGGAACATGTTCCACTTAGTTAGTCTGTGTAACCAAATTAGGCTAGTGTAATTCCATTACATCATCTGTTGCTTGCTCTCCCTACCCTACACAAGCCAATTGGATTGTTAGAAGTCATAATAATACATGGAGTCCCAAACCCTACCCGATGTAGGCCTCCAGTTGATGGGCTCCAGAGTGATGATCATTGAATCCTGTTGGCTTTCTGCAGGCAGATCATGAATGTTTTTGATGCCCCATCTTTGTCCAGAAGGTGGTGTACAAGAGTCACTGCAACCCTGTTAGAGCACAACACCAAAATCATCACGGAGAAAATATTATTAATACCGGTACTTACTAGACAAGACAGCATAAATTAAAGTAAAAAAAAAACATGCAAATAAAATGTAATCATATAATTAATTGCAAGAGTTAACCCAGCGTCTATTGTGGGCGTTCCTAGAGCCTGTATGGGCGTTCCCAGACATGCGGACTGTCTCTTTTAGCGCGTGAACCTGTTATGTGACGTCAGCGGACGACACCAACTAGCAGAGCAGCTGGAGGGGAAGCGGACGGGACAACACGGGGATTTAACACCGGCGAAATGTACGAGGGCTCGGTGAATCAGCTCTGTCACGTGAAGCCTGTCTTCTCCGGTTTTTACCATTACGGCCGCTCCGCCGTGGACATGTTCTCAGAGGGTTAAACCTGAGCTGTTTATGGCCACCCCTAATCAGTGCGACCGTTGCCCGGACCGGGACATCATGTCGTGATGGTTGACGGCTGGGTACTGTCCGGGTTTACAGTAGAGTGGATTCCGCGTTGGCTGTCTGTCACTGTGGGAGGATGAATAACGCGAAATGTAGCACATTGTTTCAGAAAGCGAGGAGACGGACGCGGATGATACAATGTATCTACGTGGTGGGCTTCATGGTAAGTGACGGTGTGTCGGCATGTCAGGTCTGAGTGGAAGCTGTGGAATGTTTCAAGCCATAGAGTAGACAGGTGCAGAAAATACTTTTAGAAACAGGTTCATGCTTCAAAATATACATAAATTGCCATATTTGGTGTTTGTGCATCTGTTAACGTTTGTTCAAAATGTCATGAAGAAGATGAACTGCAACCATAGGCATATAACATTTAATATTCTTTCCAAACCGTAAGTTCCTTTTGGATTAGCACAGTAATGTCATAGGAGATACAAAATACTATAAAGTATAAGGTCACTATTACACTCTAAACCTTTTGTAAGGGTATTTTGAACACTGGACATAATAGCCTACAGCTTCTTTCTATGGGCAGTTTACAACTTGGATCTGCAACTGCATCCACAATAGCCACAATCAGTGTCATCTGTAAGTACACAAATGATTCATCAGTTACAAATACAGTTTTTGTGTGTTTGGAAATATAGCCTATCCCTCTACAGTAGGCTACATATGTGTTTCAAAGGTTGTGTCAAGTCAGGTTGGCTTGACACCTTGGAATGAAGGTCTCCTCCATGTACAGCATCACTGTCAATGAAATGTGTTGTCAGGTGGACCAGCACTCTTGAAATCGGTGACATGGTTAAATCCATTATTATAAATAAATAACCAAGGCCTTCTGCCATTGTGAACTGATCGGTTATCATAGTTAATGCACTAAACCTTTTTAAAATTACGAAAGTTCAAATATCCATATTCTATTCACAATTGAAACACAGGAATGCCATGAGGACTATCTAACACATACCTAATTATGGTCTATTAAATTATTATCAACAAAGGGTTAGTATGAGGAGGGTGCAGGCAGGTCAGATTTTGAGGCACAGAAGGGGACAGAGGCTGCATGTTTGTTACCGGTGTTGTCGGGGATTTCTACTGACAATTAAACTGTTAGTTTAATGAGTAGTGTGGTGACACTGGATGGATCACAGTGTGACTTCAATAAAGCTCTTGGCAAGAGCTGCTCAGATATGCAGGTAAACGGGTGAGTGATGTGATTGATGTCCTCATGTAATGCTCTGGACTCTTACGACTGTCCCCAAACTCTCTGTCCTTTCCAGTAATGTGATAAGAAAAGTTAACATGTCCTCATTATTTTCCCCATTCTTTCTGTTTCCTGCAGGACTTGTTTGGGGTGAGCATGATCATCCCTCTGCTGAGCCATCATGTGAAGGCTCTTGGAGCCAGTCCCACTGTGGCTGGTATTGTAGGTAGGTGGTGTGTCTATTGATACGGACTATTGTGTAGAGAGGTTGCTGTAACTTACCTAGTGGTCAGTCCTTAAAATGACATAGAAGCTAATGCATTATTCGATAGCAACCTGTCAAAGGCCTTATAAACTCCAATGACTGCGAGAGTTAATAGAGAAATTAGAGCAACTCGTTTTGCACAGGAGTTTTGAATGAAAATGTTTTTCTTTCTTCTTCTTCCTTTTTTATTTCAGTTTTATTGGGTGGTCTAATAGCGGATGAAGAGAGAGGGAACTCGGGAGAGATAACTGCTCATGAAATACATTAGAGGCACCGCGTTGTCTATTGTCTTCATTTTCCAAATAGTTCATTCATGAGCCACTGAGGCCATGTTGGAAGAGCAAGCGCTCCAAAGCTGCTCTGGTTTTAGTTACATTTGAAAAATGTAATTGCATTTCCTTTTCTCCCTTGCCCTTCAGTTAAATGTTGTTGACGCCACACAGTTTGAGATAAAGCGGTAGAACTACTCCCTTGTCGATATGGACTCCAGTAAGCTAGTGTAAACTGACTATATTCACGTCTGCTGCTGCGTAGTCTAAACATACACGCACAGAGCACACATGAATTCACACTAATGTAAACCTGTTTGTTTCAGGCTCTACGTATGGGATCTTACAGCTGTTCTCCAGCACCATAGTTGTAAGTGTTGACTTTGTTTCTCCCTGAAATCACCTGGAGGTCACACTGCTTTGCTTCTGTCAGGCTCACATTGGCTGATCAGAATTGTTACATTCCATGTCACCTGTAGCCCGGTCAGAACCATCCTGATAACATGACCGGACATTCTGTTTCACTCTACGTATCAGTCTGGACTTCCACATTGATTTCAGTGGGCGGGAGTACTTGCCTTGACAGGCAACTCCTTCAGCCAATCAAGTGTCGCCAAATCCAGTCAGAAGAATGGCAAAAATGTGTTTTCCGCCAAGAAACTCCACTGGTGCATACTCTTGTTCTTGTTTAATTGTTGTTATAGAGTCTATTTCTGCAATAACTGAACTTATGGCTGTGTTTACGCTACTAATGTTAACGTTAATGTTAACGTTGCTTTGGGAGACGCCATTACTGTTTTGCCAGCGGTGTCCCTGATTGGTCTGTTACGCTGTCAACTATGGCGCAAGTCCCTGATTGGCCCGGTTATATTCTAATTTCTGGAGATGGCTGGGGGCGGGTGGAAGTCCAGACTGATCTGTGTGGAGCGAAACAGAATGTGAGTTCACGTGATCAGGATAGTTTTATCAGGCTCATGTCATCTGTGGTATTTCATGAAAACAATCCACAGTGTCAGGAACACTGCATCTTTAAGGTTCATTATGGTCACACAATCCTCCCAGTCTCTACGCATTCACCTACTTCAACACCTGACAGGCACATTCACATTCACATATCACCATTTTGACACAGTTTTACTCTTTTTGACCTTTCCAGACTGTATGTTGTAGACACTTTGTCTCTGTGGAAATGTAACCTTTGGCTGGTGTGGTGAAATATCAAAGCCTTTATGATTTAAAACCATGTCGAAACGATTAACACTCCTCCAAACCTAAGTGACTCTACTACTCTGCACTAAGCACGGTATCTGAAGAGAGAGATTCTCAGCGCTCCTCGTCACTTCCCCGCTGTCCGCGGCTCCAGAAATTGGTTTAAATCTCAGGGGTCATGCAACAAATTAAAGAGAGAAGGAGCCATTTGTGTTTCCTGTGTGCTGACTGGCTGAGTCCAGACAAATGTAGGGGTGGTATGAACAGCCGAGTCTATGGTCATCCCCACAGGCCACACCCACAGCACAGCAAACTCAATTGGTCCTAATTTGATTATTTCATCAGCTCTGTGTGTGTGTGTGTGTGTGTGTGTGTGTGTGTGTGTGTGTGTGTGTGTGTGTGTGTGTGTGTGTGTGTGTGTGTGTGTGTGTGTGTGTGTGTGTGTGTGTGTGTGTGTGTGTGTGTGTGTGTGTGTGTGTGTGTGTGTGTGTGAGAGAGAGTGTGTGAGAGAGAGTGTGTGAGAGAGAGTGTGTGAGAGAGAGTGTGTGAGAGAGAGTGTGTGAGAGAGAGAGAGAGAGAGAGAGAGAGAGAGAGAGAGAGAGAGAGAGAGAGAGAGAGAGAGAGAGAGAGAGAGAGAGAGAGAGAGAGAGAGAGAGAGAGAGAGAGAGAGAGAGAGAGAGAGAGAGAGAGAGAGAGAGAGAGAGAGTGTGTGTGTGTGTGTGTGTGTGTGTGTGTGTGTGAGAGAGAGGGGGCTAGTAGCATTTGGCCAGCTTGGTTGAGTTTGGGATTCCTCAGGAGTTTTTGTGTCACCTGATCTTTAACTCATAGCCACATGGTTTAACCACAGAGACAGGAGAAAGTCATTATGTCAGAGGCTGGACTTCAGTGGCACATAGTCACTTTTCTATGTCTTCCTCCATTTGTTGGGATGTGAAAGGACAGATGCAACCAGTCTTTTATCTTTGTGTTATTAATATTGCATTTTGCAACATTGAAGAAATTAGTATAATGACATATGAGTGACCAATCATGTGTATATTCTGCATTTTAGCCTCAATTTTAGGCCTGTTCAGGTGTTTCAGTCGACTGTAGAAAGCGAAGTAGAGATGTCCCCGGCTTGGTGTTCTGTGGTTGAGTGTCACCTCCTGTGTGTGATTGGCTTGGTGTTCTGTGGTTGAGTGTCACCTCCTGTGTGTGATTGGCTTGGTGTTCTGTGGTTGAGTGTCACCTCCTGTGTGTGATTGGCTTGGTGTTCTGTGGTTGAGTGTCACCTCTCCTGTGTGTGATTGGCTTGGTGTTCTGTGGTTGAGTGTCACCTCTCCTGTGTGTGATTGGCTTGGTGTTCTGTGGTTGAGTGTCACCTCCGGTGTGTGATTGGCTTGGTGTTCTGTGGTTGAGTGTCACCCCCTGTGTGTGATTGGCTTGGTGTTCTGTGGTTGAGTGTCACCCCCTGTGTGTGATTGGCTTGGTGTTCTGTGGTTGAGTGTCACCTCTCCTGTGTGTGATTGGCTTGGTGTTCTGTGGTTGAGTGTCACCTCTCCTGTGTGTGATTGGCTTGGTGTTATGTGGTTGAGTGTCACCTCCGGTGTGTGATTGGCTTGGTGTTCTGAGGTTGAGTGTCACCCCCTGTGTGTGATTGGCTTGGTGTTCTGTGGTTGAGTGTCACCCCCTGTGTGTGATTGGCTTGGTGTTCTGTGGTTGAGTGTCACCTCTCCTGTGTGTGATTGGCTTGGTGTTCTGTGGTTGAGTGTCACCTCTCCTGTGTGTGATTGGCTTGGTGTTCTGTGGTTGAGTGTCACCTCCGGTGTGTGATTGGCTTGGTGTTCTGTGGTTGAGTGTCACCCCCTGTGTGTGATTGGCTTGGTGTTCTGTGGTTGAGTGTCACCCCCTGTGTGTGATTGGCTTGGTGTTCTGTTCTGTGGTTGAGTGTCACCTCTCCTGTGTGTGATTGGCTTGGTGTTCTGTGGTTGAGTGTCACCTCCTGTGTGTGATTGGCTTGGTGTTCTGTGGTTGAGTGTCACCTCCTGTGTGTGATTGGCTTGGTGTTCTGTGGTTGAGTGTCACCTCTCCTGTGTGTGATTGGCTTGGTGTTCTGTGGTTGAGTGTCACCTCCTGTGTGTGATTGGCTTGGTGTTCTGTGGTTATGTGTCACCTCTCCTGTGTGTGATTGGCTTGGTGTTCTGTGGTTGAGTGTCACCTCTCCTGTGTGTGATTGGCTTGGTGTTCTGTGGTTGAGTGTCACCTCCTGTGTGTGATTGGCTTGGTGTTCTGTGGTTGAGTGTCACCTCCTGTGTGTGATTGGCAGGGCAGCTGGAGCGATGTGGTTGGACGGCGGTACTCTCTGCTGAGCTGTCTGCTGCTGAGTGCACTAGGCTACGGCCTGCTAGGGATGTCCACCAGCATAGCTCTGTTTGTCCTCGCAAGGATACCTGTGGGTAAGTTACCCTGCTGCGACAAAAGCAGCTAGTGAAGTCAAACTGACTGGCAAAGTCTATTTGAGCCTAAATATGTTGGGTCTTAACATTGAAGCTTTGAAGCTTTGGCACGTGTTATCATCAGGATTATTGTTGTTTACATCAGTGGTTCTCAACGTGGGGTTTCCAGGTGGTCCCACCCCAGTAAATTGACGAGTTGTTAAACTTCAGCATTACTTCATTGACAAGAAGTGAACATAATTAGATAATGTAGAAGAGATCGATTCTCTGTTATCTCTCTACCTGCAATACAGGTCTGTGACTGTGGCCCTAATGTGGACAAATTAGGGGTCCTTGATATGAAAAAGGTTGAGAATCACTGTTTTACAAGAAGGTGTCAGACTAATATCTGTTAGTGTTTACCATTAGGAATCTGTCCATTTTTCCACTTTGAGAAATAAAGTGTCGTTTTGTCTACTTGGATGAGAATGAACGATAAACAACAAAATGCATGTTTTACTCTTTGAAGAAGAATGAATCATAGATTTGACCAAATCTTGTTGAATTTGTTGACATGAACTGCATTGCACTGCATCACATAAAGACAGCACAAATTGTACAGACCAGAACTCTCTGTGTCACTCGGCTAATCATCCTCCTCATGTGTGCTGCCTGTTTTCTCTCTCAGGCCTGTTCAAGCACTCCCTGTCCATCTGCAGAGCCCTGATGTCTGACCTGGTGTCTGAGTCAGAGCGCCCTCTGGTGATGGGACACTTCAATGCAGCCTCCAGTGTGGGCTTCATCCTGGGCCCTGTGGTGGGCGGCTACCTCACCGAGCACGAGGGCGGCTTCTACACCTCCTCCTTCACCTGCGCAGCCATATTCCTCCTGAATGCAGGTGGGTAGGAATGGGATGGAGATGATTGATGGGATGAGGTGTGTAAGGCATGTCATTGAAGTATGTACAGTATCTTACCAGGCATGTATATTTCCTTCCAGGGCTGGTGTGGATGCTGCCATGGAGCGAGACACTAGTTCACCGCACTGACACGAACGCCAACAGCAGCACTAGTAAAGTCTGCCTTGGCGACATCATCAATAACTCTGCATACAACGGTTCCCATGCAAACAACCACCACCACCCAGCGCCGGCAGCAGAGGCAGAGCCAAGATCGAAAGCTCCAGCGAAGCACCAAGGAGGTCTCAGGTGGAGGGAGGTGTCTCCCCTGCAGCCGGCCTGGAGGCAGCTGTCCTCGGTGGGCTCCAGGATCCACATGGTGGCCTCCTCTGACATGTGGGACCTCTTCCTGATGCGCCTCCTCATGGCCTTAGCCATCATGCTGTACTACAGTAACTTCTCTCTGGCCATGGAGGAGCGCTTCTCGCTCAAGCCCAAGGTGACAGGCTATCTGATCAGCTACAGCAGCACCCTCGGGGCCCTGTCTGGGTTTCTGGTGGGACCGCTCACCCAGCTGTACGGGAACAACATGCCCGCCCTGCTGCTCCACTCCACTGTGCTCACCTGTTGCCTCATCTTCCTATACGCCGCTGCACCCAGTGTCTGGCAGGTGCTGCTCAGCTCCACCTTCTTCGCCATCTCCACCACCATCGGGCGGACCTGCATCACGGACCTGGAGCTGCAGAGGGGAGGGGTCCAGGCGAGCGGGACTCTGATCGGAGCCGGGCAGTCGGTCACAGCCGTGGGTCGCGTGCTGGCCCCTCTCCTGTCTGGCCTGGCCCAAGAGATCAGCCCCTGCGGCCCCGCCAGTCTGGGAGTGGTCCTGGCTCTGGCTGCTGTGGGTCTACTGCTCATCAGGATCCCCAAATGGGACGGGAGGGGGAGGGCGAAAATGGCCAGACTCTGAAACACAGTGATCGATTGAACCATAGAAAGAGACTCACAGAAAGAGAAGAGCTCTTGTTGTCGGAGGCCAACAGCAGACTCGTAGTTGGAACGATGTTTCCTCCTCAAGCGTGCTGTTATTCACACGATGCCTCTGACAACGTTATCTGTAGATGTTAAGCGATAACATCACAGGGTCAAAAGTGCTGGTCACCACCGGCATCACAGTCCTCCTTTCAGGGAGAGTGGATTCAAAAACCTGAAGCGCCGAGTTTGAAGACGACGCTGGACAGTCCGGCCGGCTTCCCTCTGCGAAGGGGTTTGGTCAGACCTATGGTCAGACGTAAATGCCTGGGTCATGTGTTCTTGGCGGCACAACATGCTTCTTGAGACAACAAGATTAGAAACAATACAGACCTTGTCTCTAATGTAATTCTATAACCACTACAGTCCAGTCCCTGAGTTTATTGCACTGGTGATGCACTACATGTCCCAAAATACACTATTTTCTTAACACAGGAAGACAAATGGCACCCTGCTTTTTACATTCCAGAGAGTACTACTTAGATATAATCACAGATAAGATGAAACTGTTCCCTGTGTGGACAATGCAACCCCCAGTCACCCCCCAAATAGATTCGGGGATGCTAAGACGGGCATCTGACTCCAATCTACCTCTGTGCCACTTTTCTCTCCAAAATGCACTGCTTCGGAAATGGTTCCCATGGTGGTATATAAGCAAATGTGTACTATTACTAGTATACTTTACTTTTGGATTTTAACAATTATGCAGATATTCAAATCTGCCAATTTATCTTAGGGGCAGGTTTAAGCAAACATTTAAAGAAATTATTCCTTCATTTTGTAATTGGGACCCAGCTGTATTCTGAGTTACTACTGTTATTTAAAGACCCGAGAACTGTACATTACAAATGATGTAAGGCAGAAAAAGTCATAACGAATAAAATTCTTTTTCTATTTTTGAGTCCTTGGTCTTTGAGTTGTATACGAAAAGATAGTCTTTACAAGAAAAGTTGACATTGCTGTTAGTGTGCACATTACATTAAACTCATAGTATAACTGTTTAAAATTAAAAGTAGGCCCCTATTTTCTGTTTCTTCTATAGCCTCTGCCATTAGTGTCTGATTTATAAAGTTATATCTTTCTTTATCCAGTATACTCTGCATTAGTGCCAAATAGTGCTGACAAAAGGTGGTAAATGGCACATAAAAAAATAGATTACATGTTAATTCACGTTATCCTGTTACACACAGATCATGTAAATTGTCTTCCCATGTATATTGTTTAACCACAGAACCAAACGCTCCAGGTGGTTTAGGTTCAAAGAGGTGCAGCATATTGAGTTAGTAAAAATAACTTACAGCAATCATTCATTCATATTACTAACTTCAGATAGATGTGATAAAAATACAGCTTTGGACGATAGACATTTTATTACACGAGGATAAAAAAATAATGTGAGGTTGTCGAGGTCCATCAGTGTAACAGACATACAGAAAGCCTCCAGGACTTCGTCCCAAGAGTTCTATATACGACACAGTAACGTTTCCTGATGTTAAACTAAAATGGACTATTTACAGAACATGTAACCTCGCGGTTACAACTGTCGCACATAATAGACAATAAAAATACAAAAAACTACAATATTTACATTACATGTCTGAATAAGGAAGCAATCATTTATATTAAAATGGTTTAAATTATGTTGTTTAAAACATTTTTAAAAAGCCTACAGGTGGGTAAAACGTATTAAAATCACATTATACAGTACATGAATATTAACTTGAATAGAACAATCTCTTGTCTTTGGAGAATGATTCACTGTCTATACTAGTTAGTATACAATTCCCTCACTATAGTGCATTGTGCTTTTGATGCGTTTGACACTACTCCGTTTCAAGGTATTTCAATGCATTGACACTGCTGGCAGCTCACTTCAGTACCACAGTCCACTGAGACACTGCTGGCAGCTCACTTCAGTACCACAGTACTGCAGGGCCAGTACTGCTGTAACAGTAGGCTCAGTTTGATTCACTTCTCTTGGGAAATGAATGGACCAGTCCGGTGGTGAATTACTGGGGGTCTGAATGAACACAGTTGGATTTAGATTTTAGGCACCCTGGTGCTGCTGCAGAACCTGAGACAGTCGGTAGCAGTCCGGCTGCTTCTGAAAGCCCAGGCCTCCCAGGACTTGTTATGGCTTCTTGGGGTTCCACTGAGGCCGCTTGAGCAGAGGGTTCCGTGCTCTGCTGTCGTCACGCTCTCTGGGCTCAGTGGCCCAGGCCGGGGGCTGCTGCTCCTCCTGCTCTGCTTCCTCACCCCCGTCTCTAAGCACGTCCGAGGAGCCGTTGCCACGATCAACGGAAGGGTCGAGGTGGCGCCGAGGGGCGGGGACACGGGAATCGCTGGAGGAGGAGTTTATTCGGGACATGCCCTGTCCGGGTCTGCCTCCCCCCCGCCTGCGCTCATCCAGCACGTTGACAGAGGGCGCCTCTGGTAGGGTGTCCAGCCTGTGTAGGGGCATCATGGCTCTGGAGGAGGATCGGCCAAACCTGGAGCGTCTGGGGGGGTAGGCCACCTCCGACATGGTTTCCTCTTGATCTGAGACGGGGAGAGGAAAGGGAAACATGATCGTGAAATCAAACATATCATACACCCACAATATGTGTTCATACAATTGGTAGATGCATCATAACACTGAGAAGGCCATTGCTAAAAATGAGGCAACTGGTGTGTGTGTGTGTGTGTGTGTGTGTGTGTGTGTGTGTGTGTGTGTGTGTGTGTGTGTGTGTGTGTGTGTGTGTGTGTGTGTAGTGTCTGTGCATGTGTGTTCCACATTTACTTGTTATGCCTTAGCATCAGGAGAAGTGGGCTTATTCCTTGTCTCTACCTCAGATATGAAAACTAATAGTTAATAATAATCCAGACAGTACAGAAGGTTTGGAAAGCTTACCAGTGTGGCTCATTCTCTTAGGAGGGAACTTGGAGTCCAGATCCTTCCCAGCAGGCAGAGATAAGTATTTATGGGATTTGGGCACCACCTGAGAACAAGATGGGGATAAAACAACAGGGGGAGGATGGAAAGTGATGGAGAGGAAGATTGTTAATGAGAATGATAAATGCGAGATGGAATTTAAAAAAAAGTTTGACTTGAGATACTTCCATCTTTATTGTCTAAAGCTAAATTAATAATTAAAATTAATAGTCTAAAGAAAATTAACCTGTAATTCACGAGTTTAAAATCTGCATTCAATCACATATATTTAACTGTGAAGCTAAGGAGAATTAATGTAGCCAGATTGATCTGATAGCTCCAGTCGATACCCCCCCCCCCCCCATCCCCACCAGCCATATGTTAGGGTTTCCTGCATACCGATGACTGGAAGCTGCCAGGCCGGAGGCTGCGGCGGATGCTGGCGTGGCGTCTGATCAGTATCTCTCTGTTCTGGCTCTCGTTGGGCAGGGCGCTCCTTCTGGTATACGCCACCGTCTGACCACAAATAAACATAAGAGTCACATGATGCAACACATACATGACACACACAACATAACAGCAAGGATGACTCCAAAATAAACCTGCACAACTCGGTAGAAAGATGCCACTTTGGACATGCACACCCGTAAACCCGCAAGCCACAGTTCTTCTAATCTAAGAGTTCATCTTCAAACAGACCCTGAAGATCACAACGAGAGCCAAGTGGAGTTTTAATAGATGCTTTAACAATGAAACAGCACTCAACAACCTTTTTACTGTCTTTAAACTCTTTTACAACACAGCAGATACTTAGATTGCGCAGCCACAACTGGCGACACCTGTCTGAGCCAAGAGGAGAGAGACTCCGTGGCTCTGTTTGGACTTCACAGGCCACCATACTGCCTTCCCTCATGCAGCATTCATCACTCATCTCTGTCAACAGCAGTTCTATGAGGAGCTCTATCCTGCAGCTAGTAGTTAGTCCTAAAACAAACATAGCCACCTTTCAGAAACCCGGTTGCCATTGTTCTTCATAGATCACGCTACTATTGATCTGTCTCATGGAAATAAAATGTTTGCTTTGCAAGAGGTTGACTTGGACAGATAGGTAGAGAATACAAACCAATTTGATATCATCTTCCTTTAACTTCAAAATGCTGTGTTTTCATCAGTGTCACCAAAACAAAACCAGACAGACTGTTGTTAAATGCAACATCTCTCTCGCCCTGATGGGAGGCTGTTGGACCTGTTAAGAGGTTGTGAGTGGCCAGATGCCACATGAAACTCACAGTATGTTAACAAATAACACAGAGAGAGAAGGAGAGAGAGAGAGAGAGAGAGAGAGAGAGAGAGAGAGAGAGAGAGAGAGAGAAGAGAAGTTTGTGAATAGTAGAGAGATGGGAGATTGGAAAAGATGGGCAAATCAGACATCTCACTCCCTAAAACAGAAACACATGGTACTCCCTGTTTGTCTACATCAAAGCTTTAGTGAGAGCCTTTCTGAGGGTGAGATCACAAATGGAAACACACCCTGTGGTTATGCAAAACAGCCTGCAGGTTTCAGTAGCTGGAGCAAAGTGTAAACACTCGCATTTGTAAATAAGAAAATCTGCTTTTCTAAGGTGAAAATGACTTCTGCCCAACTTTGCCAGAGAGAGGCTTATTCTACCTTTTTTCTTTTTTTCTTTTACTGCACACCACCTTTTTCATAATCAAAAGCAATGCAGAGCGCGGCCACAAGGTGGACAGAAAGCAGTGAAGTGCTGCACCTGGCTCCTTTATAGAAGAGTGGAAAATCTTTGCTTTTTAGAGAATTACACGTGACATGGGCTGCTTTTTCTGAACCGTCCAATCACAAGGAAGAAGAGGAGGAGTTTCCATCTAGGCAGCCGGAAGTTGACTACAGCAACTAAATTGCAAATGCAGAAAGGCCCAGTGGAAAAGTGGGTAGCCGTCGTCACTATGGGAGCACATTGTCTGTCTTTCTGCTAAGTGTGTCAGAATTGTACCCGAGTGTTTGCTGGTAAGCGGCAGCAAGAGCCAGCTAGTTATTATGGAAGTACAATGCGCTTCATACCCACTTTTCATTCACACAAAATGCACTAGTTGAGGATAGCAGAATAACGTAAACACAGCCAGCCCAGAATAGTCAGTCAGCATCTCACCCGTTGTCTGATCTTGTACATGTTCTTGGACAGGATGTCATGCATGTTCTGCAGGTCAGCAGCAGCCAGGAACTTCTTCTTCGGTTTAGCTGAGCTCTTCTTTTCCTCACTAGAAGACAGACAAAAGAGAGAGCAATGATTTTAGCTGCTCTTCCTTTGTGACCAGAACAGCAGGCAATGAGGCAGAGGAGGCCTGCTGTTGAGTGAGACATAATGAAGACACGTACTACAGAGACACCAAGGACGGAGCGGCGCTGATGTCTCCAGTCACGGTGTCCAGGATCTCCATGGCGTTCTGCAGCTCCAGCTTCTTATACAGAGCCACAATACTGGACTCGGCCCGGTTGTCTCGGATCAGGATCTTACGCAGGATTCGGTTGTTAAACTTCATAAACCTGACATTTGGACGAAGGAGATTACACCGATTAGCTCCACTGTCTGTATGATACAAAGATCTATGTGTAGACCCTGCAAAACAAGAGGCTGTTATGATCCAATATTCACACTTTGTCAAAATCCTTCAAGCAGGGAAGGGTAAAAGGTTAAGACAGGGGTGCTCTTCACAACATGTTATGACAAGTATAACCAACTTCACATGTCAATTCTGAGAGGAGAAAAACCCGTTTCACAAGATACATATGATGAGCGTATGTTTATATTAAGTGTGTCAGCAACAACGCCAAGAGGAAGATCGGGACGCCGGGAAGGAGAGGGATGAAATAAGTAAAAGCAAGCAAGAATAAATTACTTTGAAAGTAGAATAGTTTTATGAAATCCATAACTTCTCATTGGAAAAATTAGAACTAGAAGAACTAGAAGAAAAACACAAAGCTATTCTCAAAAAAATGTAGTTTTAAGATTTACAGTTATAGAAAAATATGTTCAAACATTACATCTGCAATGTCATATGTCAAAATTACAGGACTGAAAAACATACCACTGATTGTTAAACTTGAAATTAAGTGCAAATAATCTTGTCTTGACTATGTTTATAATGTCCACATCACTGTGTCTGTCCACACTCTGGATGTAAAACACAAACCAAATAATCTGGAGTTAGTCACGAGAAGAAGTGTAAGGAATGTAAAAGGATTACAAGTAAATACATACACACAACACATAATATAATTCTCACTCTTTTTTTTACTAGCCAAATGTACGTAGGTGTAGTTGCAGTAGTTAACTGCACCTCAAAATGACTAAAATAAAGTAATAAAAGACTACAAATACAATCCACATCTGAATTTAACTACTTTAGTTAAACTGTGAGTTTCATTTCATGTAGTCTAACGTCACCAACAGTGGAGGGAACGTAAGAGACAAAAGCAGCTAGAGACAAATATCAGCCTTGCTGATGGAGGAAACCGAACACGACACCAAAGTCTAGCTCGCCATCAACATTCCCACACATTCCCAGCATGAACAATAGCAATGTCAAGCACAAACCACAAAGAGGGAAATGTAGAGCACAACAAGCAAACTAAAGCTGTATTTTCACTTCCAGTTTCACCTGGGAGGAGGTTCTTTCAAAATCCCGTTTAATGAATGGCCAGTGAAGGCCAACTGAAATCTGTCAGTTGTCTGACAACCAATTATCCTATGATGGCAAGGAGGAGGATTTGAAGAGAGGAGTTCTTACTTGTCCTTCCAGTAGAAGTGGCTCCACTGTCCACAAAGGTCCTCTATTCCAGCAATGGTATGCTCCATGAGCTGCAGGTCAAGTCAAAGTTGTTATCACTGCACACAGAAACATGCTGCAAATGTCCACTAATGTACAACAGTTGAAATCTGTGGCATACCCTGCAGTGAACCTCTACATTGATGGTGTCAACATTGCGGTTGGTTCTGCGGACATTGATGAACTCAATCAGGGGTCGGATACTGATGCCCTGTGGAGAAGAGACATGTAAGATTCATCTGCACATCTGTAACACATAGGCATGAGAAGACAGCTATTTCTCTCAGACAGACTGGACCACTGTCCTTACAGACTACAATAAAAGTTCAAGCTTTATATTTTATTCTACTGCCTAACTGTGCGCTATTTGTTAATGTTATAGACTGTAGAAGTATCCCCAAGACACAAGTTACAAAGACAAACCCTTGCGAGAATATTAGTACTAACTCAGACCCTCCCCCCTTACCTGAATAAAGACGGTGAAGATGATAATAACGATGGTGGCAGTGATGAAGAGCTGCCTGCGGCCAATGTTATCCGGGAGAGTGAAGGCCAGGGCGAATGAAATTGCACCTCGAAGGCCACCGTAGGCTAGACCAAACTGGTCTTTCAAGTTAAATGGGATGGTGCGGAAAGGGTTGATGATCTGAGTCAGCACCAAGACACCTAGCGGAGAAGAGATACAAAAAAGCAAAGAAGTTAGTTTCAGAGTTTTTAACATAAACTAAAGGAATAGAAAAGAACCCACACACCATATCTTGCTTGTAGCGCTAGAGTAATTTATTATGCATTGCACATCGGCTAAACATCATTTGTCAAAGCAGACTTTTTCATCAACAAATGTGAAGACTCCCATTACAGAGTATCTTTCATTCTGACCTCATGCTGCACCAGTGCCTAGGTGCAAATATAATTTTTTAACCAATAAAAACCATCCGATTATTAAAGCAGCTACAAGCAACTTTTTCGATTGTTATTAAACAGTATAATTACAATATTGATGCATCACATCTTACCTATAATACTAGCTGAGACCAAAGCCGTGTGAATTGGAGATTGTTCCCTTGGATGATTATTAAGTCTGTGTCTGTCTAAACTCGCGTCAACAGGGGGCTCTCTCTCTCTCTCCTTACCGCCGGCCCGGCTACCCGGAAGTGAAACGCGGAAGTGAAACGCAGCTGCCTGCCTCGCCGTTCGCGCTGCCTAGCAACATAACATAAACAATGTGAACGCCACGCATACTCTCGCGAACATCTCTCGTTATATTCTAACAGGTTTTTTGGAAGTTATTTTGTGGTTATGGCCGAAGTGGCTGCTGCAAACCGTTTCATTTCACTTCCTGATCTTCCCTGGCCACAGACAGACTACACTGGCCGATTCACTCGGGGCTCAAGCGAGACTACTCCGCGTTGGTCTCGTCGACTATTAGAGGTAAGATGTGATGCATTGATATTAAATTTATACTGTTTAATAACAATCGAAAAAGTTGCTCGTAGCTGCTTTAACAGTCCCGCCCCTTCGCACCACTCTCATCAAATTCTTTCCCTGGTTCTGGCCCTGGTTTAGACTTGTGAACGATCCCTAACTGCATGTCCCGCCCCCAACATCCTGTTTCAACAGGAAATGCTTCAAATCATGGACGTACAGATGCCATTTCATGGGGTCTTTTAAGTAACTGGATGTTTGTGCAGACTTTCAGCACACATTTACAAAGGCAAACAGATGACAACAGAGCCAGAGACAGACGACACCAAATGAAAGCAACATGACGCAGGCGCCTCCGCCCTCTCCTTACCTAAACCTCTCCATATAAAGGCAAACAGCAGGGTGAAGAGGATGTAGCCCCAGTTCCACTCGTGTTCTGTTGTGATGGTGACCACGCCCAGGAAGAAGAAGATGAGCGTCTCGGAGATGGTGCCCAGCATCTTGACCACATGGCGGATGGTGGTGCAGGAACGCTGTGACACGTTCTCTTCCACATAGTACTTCATGGTCAGGGCACAGGTCACAATGCTGCACACACGCAAAACACACATGTTGGTTTTTATTTTTGCATGCTTCTGTAGTGACGGAACTATGGAATAGTATTAGGACAGTAGGCTAGGCGTTTTTTTATTTTTTATTTATGTTCTGAGAGAAGAAAATATAAATTATGAGATTAAAATCAGAAAGTTGCGAGAGAAAAACAACAAAGTTGCAAGAAAAAACTCTTTATTATTTCTTCTTTTTTCATATTAATCTAAGAAATTCTCGCGAATTTAATCGTTATTCTGATTGCAAATTTCTTATTTTAATTTTGTATTAAGATTTTTTTCTCACATTTTCTCCCCAATTGTACTTTGCCAATTCCTCCTGCTGTCCCGGTCATTGCTCCACCCCCTCTGCTGATCTGGGGAGAGCCGTAGACTAGCAGATACATCCTCCAATACATGTACAGTCGCCATCTGCTTCTTTTCATCTGACAGCGAGGAGTTTCACTGGTAGGACGTAGCGCATGGGAGGATCACGCTATTCCCCCCAGTTCCCCTCTACCCCAAATGACCAGAGGAGGCACTAGTGCAGTGACCAGGACTCATACCCCACCGGCTTCCCACCCACAGACATGGCCAATTGTGTCTGTAGGAACGTCTGGCCAAGCCGGAAGTACCGCTGCCAGAAATTGAACCCGATTTTAATCTCACAAATTAAAGTGTGCCAAAACATTCTTCCATGTCTGGACTTCACACATTTCAATCTGGACAGATGCGTTACTCTCTACTCATCTACTCACGCCATGATGGACGAGATGGCGAACAGCTCAGCCACCAGATAGGCCAGGTAGCTGTACATGAAGATGAAGAGCGGCTCGATTTCTCGGACGTTGGCGGTGAATCGCGTGGTGAAGGACGCCACGAAGCCAAACAACATGCCGAAGCCCATGCCCCCGAACCCCACCACAAAGAACCGTGCCACGCCCAGGAACACGTCCACCGGCTCCACCACCGGCATCTCCGCCACAAAGTTGAACATGTTGTACAGCACCTAAAAACACCACACACACCGCGCGCGCGCGCACACACACACACACACACACACACACACACACACACACACACACACACAGTCAGAGGTCATGGGTGGTGTCAGGGGCCGTGGCCTCTAATCAGTGTTCCTGATAAAACATGATTTATGAATTATTTGCACTGCACTGTTTGCAATGTGATAGTCTCATTTCCCTGAGCACATTGAATGACTCACTGAAAAGGATAATTTGCCAGAGCAACCGCCTTTCTTTTTGGGGTTTGTGTTATACCGCTGATAATAGGCAGCCATTTCCCTGAATAATATTTGTTCCATGGTCATGTTAGTGGTCGAATGGGTTTTGCATGGAGATAGGGGGTTGAAGTGCCTCCAATACATTGAGGCCACGCAGCAAGACATTTGCAAATACAGGAAATTACATGAATACCTTGAGCAAAGACCAGATACAAGATAGAGTACATTTCACTTTTTTTTTCTTCGGGCCGGGGTGTTCAGAGGAGATTGGGCAGCCACAGTTTAATTGGCGGGAGAAATGTTGGAATCCAATCTACGGTAGTTCATTCGTGGAAAGATCATCTAGTTTGCCCACAAACTTAATATGGTGGGATAAAGTTCCCTAATCTGGCTCCCATAACTACTCAATGTATTAAGGATCAAATAACTCATGCTACAAGATAAGAGGTCAGCCCCGGGAGGGATGAAGAAACCATATAGTCGGGAAGCCTCTGATCATACCAGACAGTTCAGACACAATACAACTAGAAAACTGACGCACCCCCTTTCCTGCCGTTCATATAAAGCAGTTTGGTGTGCCAGGCTGCACGGGTTCCTCGTTTTGATTTGACTGTTGTGATATACTGTAGTGATGTGGCACTCTTAGTAGCCTACAGCATAGCTTGTGCATTCAACGAATATCAGATCTTCACTGATCATCAGCGTAGTTCTGCAACACAAAGGGAGTAGAGGCCACGCCTGGGCTGTCCCAGTCTCCTGGGTAAATGTTTGTCCTCACTCTAAAGCATCAGCTCGGCTACTGTGTGTACTAAACAAAGAGTCCCACCGCTCTCGCGCCACAGCGCTAGTATGAGCGGGTGGATGGGTGTGTTTGAGCATAATAGGCAGACAGAGGGGGGGAAACTCTAGCATGAGCCTGTTTGTCAAGTTTCAGACTATCGATGTGTGTTAACTCCTCCCATACAGCCAAAAGCAACAGTGACCTCAGGAACTGGTTCGGCGGCATCTGAATGCACTCACAACATGCCACTGGACTGTGCTGCTCTCTAACCACATTCCCTGACTTCCGTTTTGAGATGATTTATCTTTTATACAATCTGGCCAGTATGCAAAGAAATGGCCCCACCCACGCGTATTACTCGCACACGACTCATACATGCCTAAGCAACATGGAACAGAGAGTCAACACATGGTACAGTATCTGCTGAAACCTGAGCCGGGCCCTTTGAGTGTGAAAGAATGGCGGCAAAAACAGGTCGTCACCACAAAACAAATCCTCCTGGAAGTGCCATTTCCCTTAATTGTGTTTAGTTGGATCTTAGACAGTCGGGTTGATGGTTCTTTATAGTTTAAAAGTTTTAGTACGTACAGTATAGTATATTCAAGCATGTTAAAGGCCCTATTATGTCGCTTTTTTTTTACCTTAAGGTGCCGTGCAGACAGGACGTGTGTATTTGAGAAGCCAGCGCCTTTCTGCAATTCATTTTGGCATATTTGGAGCCATTTTTCCCAGCAAATCAGTTATAAACACTGGAAAGGTAAGCAAAGTAGACGCAGAGTGCACACAGAAACGGTAAAATAAGGCGGATATCGGAACGTACAAAAAGGGAAGTGTAGTATTAACGATAGCATCTGTAACTGTGGGGGCGCAGTTTCCCCAAATAGAAAAACGACATAATGGGCCTTTAAGTTCTCTTAGTGAGTCATGAGAGGATTATTTACCCCACTGTTGTGAACAACACTATAAAATACCATCAACAGAACGTAACAGCAACTTGCTCATTGCTCAGCATGCTATGATAACAAGCCGGTGGCCAAGAGGAATTCAAGTTAGACCAACGGGCATGTAGCAGCAAGTCTCCCCCCTTGCTGCTCTGGGCTGTTTAGTGAGGGTGACACTGCGAATGCCTGGATGTTTTCCTCTAAACAGGTGGCATAATTTCAAACGCTCTCCCTCTACCCACTCACCACAGTGACGGCATCATTGAAGAGGCATTCCCCAAACACCACGATGTAGAGCTGCTCGTTGACAGACACATCCTCGAACACGCTCAGCACCGCCACCGGGTCCACGGCCGAGATGATGGTGGCGAACAGCAGGTTCTCCTGGAGGTTGATGTCCTGCACGCCGAAAGCCTCGATCTGGCAGATGGCGAACAGAGACATCCCTATACCGATGCTGTTCCACAGAGTGCCCACCACCGCAAACCACAGCACCTGTACGAGGGTCATGAAATGAGAACATATTAACAGGTTGAATGTCTCTCCACCACCCTCTAAAATGCTTATGCTCTGTCAGCAATCTCTGTAGATGCCAAGGCCCATGGAGGCCAGATTTTTTTTTTTTTTTTTTACCAAAAAGCTCACCATTATTTTTCCTGCGCCAAAATGTAGCCCAACTTTGGAGCATTATTTAGCCCCTTTCCCGACAAGCTAGCATAACATGATATCAAGAGATACCTAGCTAGGTCATCTATTCATATGATATCAGAAACTTCACTCTGACTTTAAAACGAAGCCCGCTACAGCCATTTGATTTGTATCACTACTACGAAATTGAGAGATTAATCGGATAAAACAAATCAGGGGAACAGCAGGAGAAAGGGTTAAAATTGAAAGTCAAGAGTGTTGGCAGGTATGAAAGTACAAAATGGGCGGCCGGTGCAGGCAAGGCACAGAATCTGATGGGACCAAATACTGTGTAACACCGGCTTCATCACCTGAGAAATGTACTTCTTTAAGGTAAGTTGAGTGATATCAGTAAAGCAGATTTTGGGAGGGCCCATTCACTGGACCTTTTCAGGGGCCCAGCCATTTCTGTGGGCCGGCGTGAACGTAGTAGAAAAGCACGACTGGTTTGTAACGCACCGTGCCAATGTTCTCAAAGAAGGGCCTGGTGGGCATGAAGTAGCCCGAGTCCAGGACGATGGGGGGCAGCATGTACAGGAAGAAGGCATTGGAGCTCAGCACAGCAGGGGGCTCCTCGTGGACAGAGTGCATGATGGCACCCACGATCAGACCGATGCTGATCAGGAGGCAGGACTCTGGCACCCATACTGTGATCTTGTGGTACACATGGAAACCTGAGGAGAGACACAAATTGTTTTTGTTTTTTTAAAGCAGACTTCAGAGGCTACTATAAACAAAGAAAAATAAAGGTGTGTGAACTGGAACTGCAAATGATTCTTCAGAGTGAGAGATGCCATAGAAGAACCATTAGTGGATGGATTTGGACACACAATGCAGGTGTGGTCTCTAAACGAGTGTCTCTTTGTGGAACCAGATGCACTGCACAATCTGCATCTGTTTTCTGTGTGTATTACAGATCAGGGCAAGTGTGGAGGAATAGGCTTTCTACTCTAATTCTGCTATGTAGGCCTACTCACTGACTGCCAACTTACCTGGCTAGGTTCCTGCCTGGCTAGGTCACACCTATTATTAGGCTACATGTGTACTTATCACCAACATTTTAATCTGCCCTATCTCAGTGTTTCTCAATGCTGTCGCCTATTTGAGCAGCACATATTATTGTTGCTTACCAATCTTAGCGAATGAGGCGAGCAGCACCCAAAGGGTGATCTCAAAGGGTATTTGTATCCTTGGGTAATCCATTGTAAACACCGGCATATTTGCCTTCCCCGCATCCGGAAAGGCTTGAGGGCCATCAGCCGGTTTGACCGGGGGCAGAATCGTGACGCTGCCGGTTGGTTTCGGTGGGATTTCTCCATTGGCCCCATATGGAAGACTTAGAAGTGTGCAAATAGTGAGTAAACGCGCCACTCGTTTGATATTGCTAAAATATTCCATGGTAGACAAGATGCCACAATCCATACATAACCTGTAATCCAAAGTGAATATTCAGGTCGCTGCCTGAGATTCAATCACTCCATCCAACAAAGTTAGAGAAAAGTCACTTGAGTTGAAAATTCCTCTGAAAATTCCTCATTCAACCATTTTCACTGAAATGTACCAGTGATTCCCAGGTTAAGAGTAGAAAGCTCTTCAAACAGTGGTGTGTATGTGTGTGTGTGGTCGGTGTGTCTCCTTCAAACTGCGTGACAATACAACACACCTGTGGTCTACCTGCAGCCAGGCAGCGCGTCCACGCGTTCCGATTCCGATAGGGCTGGGCGCGGCCCCGTGCGCGGCTCGGCTCTGATTGGGTGTCAGTAAAGCAAACGAAGGGGTGGGACCGCCCATGTGTTTCTGCGGGACATTCAGGGACATTTTCGGCGACAGGCCTCCAGGCCCGGGGCGACTCTGGAGTGGTTTCAACTTTCACTTGTACATTTCTCGCAATCCCGGTGCTTGTTGAGGAACTGATTTGATAGGCTAGGCCTGCTACTATGATGAAGTCCTGTCGCATGAATTTAAAGTCTATGGGTTTTACAGTTTTTTACAGTTTTATATTATATATATATATATATATATATATATATATATATATATATATATATATATATATATATATATATATATATATATATATATACATAGGCTACATATATAAAACTGTAAAAAACTGTAAAACCCATAGACTTTAAATTCATGCGACAGGACTTCATCATAGTATCAGGCCTAGCCTATCAAATCAGTTCCTATATATATACATATATTCTTAACACAAAACATCTACCTTATGATTGTGCATTTTTGTGTAATGTTGATTTTTGTTGTATGTTACTATCAACAGGGATGTATTACCGAACGGGCCTACCTACCGGGCCCAGGCCCAGGGGCCCAAGAGCTCAGGGGGCCCATAAACCAGAGCCTCTTCACAGGGCCACCATGTATCTTGCACAGACCTCGGACAAAATTATCCCTTAGAGCCCCAACCCTTTATTTTAGACAAAATGTTCCAGAATGCTCCGTAACGTAACTTAAAATATTAGACCAGGCACATCTCTCTGCATCCATCCGTTCTTGTGCTATGCTGAATGTCATAAATTAATAGAGACATCAGTATTTATTTATTTGTTTATTTGGGCGGGACAGTGCAAAATTTATGAACACAGAAACCATAGAACAGATACTAAAACCTGGAACATAGTAAAAGTGTAAAAATTGCCGGATTTAGCACGAGGCTAATTTCCATCCGTTGTCCCCATAAAACATAAAACACAATAAACATCAAATGTAAAACATAGTAAAACATACATAAAACATAGGTGGTAGCAGCAGTACACTCTAAAACCAAGCAAAACATAAGTAGCAGCAATACACTCTAAAATACATGGCAGCAATTACTCATATAAAAATAAAATTACATAATACACTAAAAGAAAAAGAAGGAAAAACATACTACCTGTGAGTACATGACTGGTTTGTTTTCAGCCATTTTTTGAGACTGCTTTTGAAAGTGGCAAGGGTGGGGCTGTCCCTTATGAAGACGGAGTGATGATGTCATAACTGTTTCTCTACTTACCCATTGTGAGTGTCATAAATCCATTGTCACATCATCAGTGATGTCATAAAATACACATGAGTATCTTCATTAGTGATGTCATAACTCTTTCTCTACTCTAACAGACTAATCGTGACTAACTAGATCCGCCTCCCTGCCTAGGCCATTTTAATGATGATGATGATGATGATGATGATGATGATGATGATGATGATGATGATGATACAAAGGCCATACAAAAAGTATTTTCCTTTAGATAAAATAATTTATGGAGACCATAGAAATACACTGGGAAACGAAGCTCCGCTATCCGCGGTCACGGAATGACCCTGTAGCCTACTCAGCTACTGTGTACAAGCAACAAGCTGCCATCTGCAGACCGGACCTAGAGCGCCGCCCGGTGGAGCGAGGCGGGCGGTGCTGCTCGGTGTTGCGCTTGCCTCTCTCTCCTCGGTGTGTCAGAGGAGATCGGGCAGGGCGAGTCTCCACTGCAGACACCGTCGAGTATGCACCCGAGATGCGCACCAACATGACAAGAAACCCAAACCTTCACACTTCTGCTACCGGTATGGAACACTTCAAGGTTCACTGTAAGTGCTTCTCCTTTCACATTATTCATTTGATCCCACCATGCTTGTCGATGTTATGACAAATCGAGAGGATGATGGCTCGCAGCGGTTTCAATTTGGACGTGCTGTCATAAAAATGTTTTAATGGCCTATTGCTTTCGATATTTGGTTTAAAGATGGATCCGACCCATGGATCCGACCTGCCTTTGTGGTGAGGGCCGGGGGGTTGTGATAGCGGTAGCCTCACTGAATGGGCATCAGCAGCTATCATGACGCAATCTTTGTTATTGTCTGGGTGTCAAGCCATAAGCGCACACTGAGTGAGGTATACTCATCATATTATTGGCCATGCGTCCAGAATAGAAATAGACTTTCAATTAAACAGAGCTAGCCTCCGCCTATAGATGTCATGCACCAAGCCTGGTAAACAGACAGGATACAGCAACCTAGTCCTGGACCACCCAGGCCTAAAACCGTGATGGTGTGGATTGCTAGCATTATGTAGCCTATGCTCTAGTAGTCTGTTCTATATTTGGTTCAATATAACACTACAGCATAGCAGGTTTGCTGCCTGTGTTGCTTATGAGGCAGTGGTCCACACCATCACCCAGGCCTAGCAGATGTTCCCAATAGAGATGTTAGAGTATTAGGTTTGATCTGTTGAATGACTGTTTTCACTCCTGTGGTGACATAACTCCATTAAGTAAGTCCCTATTATGATCCATGTCTGTCTGTCTGTCTGTCTGCCTGTCTGTCTGTCTCTATCTCTCTCTGTCTGTCTCTGTCTCTCTCTCTCTCTCTCTCTCTCTCTCTCTCTCTCTCTCTCTCTCTCTCTCTCTCCTTTCTCTCTGTTTGGAGAAGGACTTATAAGAAAAACAATTGAGCATTTCATGTTAGACTTATTTTATTAACAGCATGAACATTATGTTAGACCTTTAAACATTTATTATGATAGCTAAGAATATTTCTAACGTGTGTGTGTGTGTGTGTGTGTGTGTGTGTGTGTGTGTGTGTGTGTGTGTGTGTGTGTGTGTGTGTGTGTGTGTGTGTGTGTGTGTGTGTGTGAGAGAGAGAGAGAGAGAGAGAGTGTGAATGAGTGAGTGTCGCAGGAGTTCATTATTATCAAATGTTACTTTCTCATGCTGACAGTTTCCCTGCTGTCTGGGTGACAAGAGCTTCTTTGTTGGCGTCGTGACTTCCGCCTTGTGTTGTGTGTGTGTGTGTGTGTGTGTGTGTGACCCCCACACTTCTGAGTCAGTGTGTCGCTATGTGTACAGTATGTGTGTCTGTGTGTGTGTGTGTGTGTGTGTGTGTGTGTGTGTGTGTGTGTGTAACCCCCACACTTCTGAGTCAGTGTGTCGGTATGTGTACAGTATGTGTGTCTGTGTGTGTGTGTGTGTGTGTGTGCGTGTGTGTGTGTGTGTGTGTGTGTGTGTGTGTGTGTGTGTGTGTGTGTGTGTGTGTGTGTGACCCCCACACTTCTGAGTCAGTGTGTCGGTATGTGTACAGTATGTGTGTGTGTGTGTGTGTGTGTGTGTGTGTAACCCCCACACTTCTGAGTCAGTGTGTCAGTATGTGTACAGTATGTGTGTCTGTGTGTGTGTGTGTGTGTGTGTGTGTGTGTGTGTGTGCGTGTAACCCCCACACTTCTGAGTCAGTGTGTCGGTATGTGTACAGTATGTGTGTGTGTCTGTCTGTCTGTCTGTGTGTGTGTGTGTGTGTGTGTGTGTGTGTGTGTGTGTGTGCGTGTGTGTGCGTGTGCGTGCGTGCACTGCACGCTCTTGTCTTGAGCATGAAACGCTTTGCATATTCTCCTCCGCTCTGATCGAGTACAGCGATTCACAGATCACCCGGTCATTAAGCTAACGAGGCATCTGTGTCCGTATCCATGGTTACAGCACAACAGTCCGCCATCGCGAAGAAGATGACTGTAGGTCATCGGACCCGAGGGACAGAACTCAGCTCTGCACCCAACCAGGATGGATGGATGGAGACAGAGAAGAGCATGGGGTTATAGGGAGACAGGAGAGAGATGGAGAAAGAATAAAAGGACAGGGTGGATGAAGCATAAAGGAGAGGGAGCAGTAAAATATTGTACTTGTGGCTGAAGTGAAGGAATGGGGCGTCTGGGTAGTGTCGAGGTAAAAGCACTCGCTTATCACCGGCGCCGCAGGGACCCGCTTCAATTCCCGACAGAGGTACTGGTCAGACATTCCGACAGACACAATTGGCCGCGTCTGCGGGTGGGAAACTGGTGGGGGATGAGTTCTGGTTGCTGCACCTCTTCTGGTCAGTCCGGGCGCCTGTTCGGGGGAGGGGAACTGGGGGAATAGCGCGATCCTCCCACGTGCTATGTCCTCACCAGTGTAATCCCTCGCTGTCAGGTGAAAAGAAACGGGTGGCGACTGCACATGGATCAGAGGAAGCATGTGCTACTAGTCTACGGCTCTCCCCAGATTGGGGATGGAGCAACGACCGGGACAGAAGGGGGAATTGGGGAGAAAATGGAAGAAAGATCCCAAACAAAAAAAAGTGTATGTTGAATGAGATGAGGAGGAGCGTGAGAGCAGCAGGAGCAGCGGGGGAGACAGCTCGACAGCAGAGGGGAGGAGAGAGAGACACTGCAGTGCAGTCGGCCATGACAGCATCTGCAGGGGGCCTGGTGTGTGGCGCCCCGGGCCGGCCCTCCTAACTGGGTCACTTTCCTTCCCAGACCGCCACAGCTTACTGCCGATGTCACACACGATGTCTGAGGGCCACCAGAGAGTCCTCTCTGTTGTCTTCATCCACTCGCCTCATAGCTGCAGCTGCTGCACCTTCACCTCTGTAGCCGACACACCGGTTCCTCTAAAAGGCGGTGAGCATCCGGAGTCAGGCCAACACTTTCCAAAAGATCTAGCGGAGACGCTTTCCAAACCATGGCAACCAGGCAATAATAGCCTACTACATTCGCTTGTTGCCTGCCTTCAAGGAGGTCAGAGGTCAGCTCCACTACAGGACAGCAGCTGGTATGGATGCTTCTTGTTGCGGAGCTTAAACCCAACTCTCTTCAACCACTAGGCCATCTTGCAGCCTCATCAGGCCTCCAACAGACTGTGAGTAGCTGATGATTGCCAGAGAGATGTGATGATGATGCTGGGTGGCTCCCTGTGGCTCGACAGATCCCCACCCTGCCCCCTGCAGGCAGGCGCTGGGGATTACAGCATGTTGAAGCCACCTCCCACTGACAGTGACTCTTAGCCTAATGAGGCAGAGCCTCCACGCTGCTGTCATTGTCTTAACTGTTCGCTCTCGTGCAGAGCTGCCAAAGAGATGAAACTGGCAAAGAGCATTACACACACACCTCCTGGTAGTGTGTGGATGATGTGTCTTTGGGATTGTGGTGGGTAACACTTTACAATAACGTACACAAATAATGTAGTAGTTACTAGTAAACTAATCGTTAACTAATAGTTAGTTAATGAGTAATTAATGAATAATTCGTCATTAGTCAATCACTAGTTAATCATAGTTAATGAGTAGGTAGTCATTAGTTAATAATTAGTATCTAAGTTCCTGAGTAGAGTAGTTAATCATTACTTAATGATTACTAAATGTCAGCTCGTGAGTAGTTAATCATTAGTTACTGATTAGTCGGTCAGTTCCATGAGTAGAGTAGTTAATCGTTCCTTAATGATTAATAAATGTCAGTTCGGATTGGGTGTGTGTGTGTGTGTGTGTGTGTGTGTGTGTGTGTGTGTGTGTGTGTGTGTGTGTGTGTGTGTGAGTGTGCATGCGTGCAGAATGCAGATGACTTTGAGTGTTGAGTGTGTTTTCAGTTGTGCGTGGTGTGTGACGTCCACGTGTAAAAATAGACCTCCTTTGCAGAAGTCCTTACACATCAAAGCACACACACACAAGCACACACACACACACACACACACACACACACACACACACACACACACACACACACACACACACACGTTGGCTGTTTGTCAGTGTGCCTCAACATAATAGAAAAGAAACATCCATGCACACAGCATACAGAAATACACACATGATGCTCCCTCCACCTCTGTGCCCACAGTTTTGGGAAGTGAGGGATAACAGTTGCAGCTGCACCTCTCTGTGTGAGGAGGGCACGTGGACGTTTGTGCGTTTCACTTGTTCTGCCGTGCACGCGTCTGGAGGAGGAAATGTCGAGTGAGTCTGACACGCCACAGGAAATGTCAGCGTTTTGCAAGCGATGTCAAGCTGCTCTGGGCTCAGGTTAGTCACCATGAGGACAATCGCATGCTTCCTCTTCTCTTCCTCTTCCTCTTCACCTTCCTTTTCACATGTTCTCCACACAGCCTTGTTCTGTACTCTGTTCTGTTCTGTCCTCCACTCTCTCCTTTGTAGTTCAGATCCACTCACTCCTTTGTAGTTCAGATCCGTGCTTTCATGCTGCTTGTCTCAGTTCTTAAGAGTTCAAAGAGTTGTTCACACGCTGCGTTCAGAGAATGACATGTAGGACGTGGTGATGTTAGTGGCACATGTCACCTAATATTGTCACAATTCCCTTATAGAGAGAAACTGATCTCCTTTGACGCCATGTTACTTCCTCTTTGACAACATCTCGACTGTGCGGACGGACAGGTTCATTTGGAAAGCTGTGATGACCAGACTGTGGCACCTTTCTGTGGAAAGAAAGAGAAAAAGAGTGTTTTTTATGAATAAGAGACAGTCATGTTTGTTGTTGGAGGCAGTAAAAGATATTTAAAGATGGCTGTCTTTTGTAGCGGTACTTGCGGCGTAGTCAGACGTCCCTACAGACAGTTGGCCGTGTCTGCGTGTGGGAAGCTGGTGGGGTATGTGATCTGGTCGCTGCACTGGCGCCTCCTCTGGTCGGTCAGGGCGCCTGTTTGTGGGGGGAGAGGGGAACTGTGGAGAATAGCATGATCCTCCCACTACGCTACGTCCTGCCGGTGAAACCCCTCACTGTCAGGTGAAAAGAAGCGGCTGGCGACTGCACATGTATCGGAGGAAGCATGATGTGCTAGTTACGGCTCTCCTCAGATCGGTGTGCGGAGCAACGCCCGGGACAGCAGGGGGAATTGGCCACGTACAATAGACTACTTGCACAACTCCACTGCTTCCTGAAATGAGTAGGGCATCTTGGTTTCCTGTCCTACACTATTGGATGAACTGATTAATGTCAGGTGTGCCTGATCACTGTTGTTGTGACTGCAGCAGTCGGGCACACCTGACATTAATCAGTTCATCCAATAGTGTAGGACAGGAAACCAAGATGCCCTACTCATTTCAGGAAGTAGTGGAGTTGTGCAAGTAGTCTATTAGGGAGATGGGAGAAAAATCTGAAAAAACTTGATCAAAAAAGAAAAGAAAACAGATGTCTGATATTCATGTCAAGAAGAAAGCTTTGAAAAAGCAAAATGGGACAACGGAGAGGTGAAGGCTCAGCAGAGCAAAGCAAATCGACAGTTTAGTCCTTTTCTCTTTCTGTTAGAGTAAGAAAGAGAGATGAGAGGAGACGGAGGAGGAGGAGGTTGGAGGCGAGGAACAGAGCAAAGAGATGATTGGAGAGAGACAGCAACAGAGCAACTGTTTCAGTGGGGGGGGGGTGACAGCAACAGAGCAACTGTTTCAGTGGGGGGGGGGGGTGGAAGCAACAGAGCAACTGTTTCAGTAGGGGGGTGGCAGCAACAGAGCAACTGTTTCAGTGGGGGGGGGGCAGCAACAGAGCAACTGTTTCAGTGGGGGGGTGACAGCAACAGAGCAACTGTTTCAGTGGGGGGGGGGGGCAGCAACAGAGCAACTGTTTCAGTGGGGGGGGGCAGCAACAGAGCAACTGTTTCAGTGGGGGGGTGACAGCAACAGAGCAACTGTTTCAGTGCGGGGGGGGCAGCAACAGAGCAACTGTTTCAGTGGGGGGGTGGCAGCAACAGAGCAACTGTTTCAGTGGGGGGGTGGCAGCAACAGAGCAACTGTTTCAGTGGGGGGGGGGGCAGCAACAGAGCAACTGTTTCAGTGGGAGGGGGGGCAGCAACAGAGCAACTGTTTCAGTGGGACGGGGCAGCAACAGAGCAACTGTTTCAGTGGGGGGGGGGCAACAGAGCAACTGTTTCAGTGGGGCGGGGGGCAGCAACAGAGCAACTGTTTCAGTGGGGGGGTGGCAGCAACAGTGGGGGGGGGGGCAGCAACAGAGCAACTGTTTCAGTGGGGGGGGGCAGCAACAGAGCAACTGTTTCAGTGGGGCGGGGCAGCAACAGAGCAACTGTTTCAGTAGGGGGGGTGGCAGCAACAGAGCAACTGTTTCAGTGGGGGGGGCAGCAACAGAGCAACTGTTTCAGTGGGGCTGGGCAGCAACAGAGCAACTGTTTCAGTGGGGGGGGGGGGCAGCAACAGAGCAACTGTTTCAGTGGGGGGGGGGCAGCAACAGAGCAACTGTTTCAGTGGGGCGGGGGGGGGCAGCAACAGAGCAACTGTTTCAGTGGGGGGGGTGGCAGCAACAGAGCAACTGTTTCAGTGGGGGGGGGGGGTGGCAGCAACAGAGCAACTGTTTCAGTGGGGGGGTGGCAGCAACAGAGCAACTGTTTCAGTGGGGCGGGGCAGCAACAGAGCAACTGTTTCAGTGGGGCGGGGCAGCAACAGAGCAACTGTTTCAGTGGGGGGGGGCAGCAACAGAGCAACTGTTTCAGTGGGGGGGGCAGCAACAGAGCAACTGTTTCAGTGGGGCGGGGGGCAGCAACAGAGCAACTGTTTCAGTGGGGCGGGGGGCAGCAACAGAGCAACTGTTTCAGTGGGGCGGGGGGCAGCAACAGAGCAACTGTTTCAGTGGGGGGGGGGGGGCAGCAACAGAGCAACTGTGTGCGTGCGCGTGTGCGTGTGGTTGAAGTGATAGTGAAAGTGTTGTTACATTGTGGCCAACAAGACATGATTCACTGTCTCCAATACAGTATTATGGCAAAAGGAACACAAAGGTTTTATTCTTGCTTTAATTTTCAGGTGGAATCTGTGGAGAGATGGAAAATCAATGTAAAGGTCTGCGAACTGTGTACACCCAGAGATATACCTCATGCACTAATTGTTCTTACACAGCAATCTCTTAATCTAGGTGGCAGTGTCCTGACCTGAATAGAGAAATTACTCATTTCATTTTTAATATTTGTTTGTTATACGGTGCCTTCCACTAATGACACTTCCTGTTATGTCTGGAGTCGATTGGCTTTGGCTGTGTGACCTGTGTGTGTGTGTGTGTGTGTGTGTGTGTGTGTGTGTGTGTGTGTGTGTGTGTGTGTGTGTGTGTGTGTGTGTGTGTGTGTGTGTGTGTGTGTGTGTGTGTGTGTGTGTGTGTGTGTGTGTGTGTGTGTGTGTGTAGTGTCTGTGCATGTGTGTTCCACATTGTTATGCCTTAGCATCAGGAGAGAGAAGAGTTTGCTGTGTTGGCTCCTCACACCCAGCAGCTGTGTGAAAAGTCTCACTTTCTCTCCAAACTAAGCCTTTTTCCCGCTGCCTATATTAGCACACTGACAGGCAGAAGGAAAAAGTAGAACACTGACAGGAAACTTTCAGCACTTTTAATTTTTTCCCCAACCTGGACCCTATTTTCATTTGTTTTTAAATGTATAACTAAGTAATGTGAACAGAAATCTTTGAAATTGATGCAGTAAGCACTAGTATTGACCAAAATCGCTTCAGTTGGCAGCCACTTTTAATGAGCATGTTTTGACCACTGACAGGACCAGATTATTCCAAAGGGATAGCTTCCATACTGCTCACCTGGCGTAATCCAAGTCTCCACAAGCCCTGAGATGTCACGTTGACTTGAAAATATGTCATTTACACCCTGTTCTTAGTTTAAATCTGCACTGTAGCCAGGTGGGGCAGCATCCCACATTGTTACTTCCAGCCCCTGGTGCTAAAACACGGTGTAAAATGACATATTTTCAAGTCAACTTCAGGGTGTGATATTGTCTTCATAGCAAATTCTCTATCTTGGCTTGGCTGAACAACTAGTTTTTCATCTCTTTAACCTTGTGAGATATAGAACATAACAGCATCAATAACAACTAGGCTTGTTTACTTATTATTTATTTATTTGTTTATTTGATAGGGACAAAGCACATTAATGAACATCAAACAAGACCGGATTTAGCAAGGATGCTAATGTCCATCCCTAGTCCCTAGGCAGGTAACTGAGAAAACATATGCATACAATAACACAATCATACAAAGTAGAAAAATGCAATATAGCTGATTATAACATATACATACCTACATACAAAGTAAAAAAAAAAAAAAAAAAAAAGTGGTCACAATTCTGGTCTGCCTTGAGCCTTTGTTTGAGATGGGTCTTAAAGGTAAACATATTGTTTGGCACTCCCTTATTGGCAGTGGCAGGTCATTCCAGAGACCGCTTGAGCGGTATGGGCAGTATTAAGGTACAGTCCTTGCCTGTGCTGGGCTTAGCCTGAATCATTTTTATTCATTTATTTTTATTTTATTCACCATTTGTAGGCTACTTTTATACTTTATTGGTAGGCACGCATAATGTGTTAAAAGCAACACTATATTGTTTAAGACCACTTTAAACTGAACATGTTACAGGCTTGCCCATAACGGTGTCTATCCCGTTCGTTTAATTGTCATTCTCCATTGAGGACATTTGTGAACAATATTGTGCATGTAAATAACGTTTTCTGAAACATTGAAGTTGCAATCTTTCATTGATAGACATCAATTTATACAACAGGATCTTAGCCAACAGAATAATTATTTTTGAGTTAGAAAAGAAACACTTAATACAATTGGCTGGTTCCTAATGACAACATATATTGTGCGATTTAATAGGCCAACGTACATACAGCCTTCACTGCACATCAGTGTTTCCATGGGGACAGCGTAGCTCATCTCTTTGTTGTTGTTGTTGTCTTTCCTGCAGCTTTACCAGTGAGCAGCCTGTGACTACAGAGATCTACACACAAGGAAAGCCAGCACACACACACACACACACACACACACACACACACACGCACGCACGCACGCATGCGCAGACACACACACACACACACACACAGACACACACACACACACACACACACACACACGCACACGCGCACGCACGCACGCACACACACACACACACACACACCCACAAAGAGACACACACACACAGGAAAGAGCTGAGGTAAGAGAGGGGCTTTTGGCATCCGTTCTGACTCTAACCCCCCCTCCTCGGCCCAGCCACCATGTCGGCGAAGGAGCGCAGCCCCCGCCATCGGCCGTGGTCGGTGTACCGGGCCAACACGTTTGATCTCTCTGCTGAGATGATGGGGTTGACTCTCGCAGGTAACCAAAGTAACCGCTGCCACGGCAACCTGCTTGCTCCATTTGATGTTGAAATGGCGGGGCTTTAAAAAAGGGGCTTTTCTCTGTCTTTCTACTGTCCTGTAGGCAACAGTCAGGATCCAGACGAGCCCGTGCTGGAGTTTAGTCTGGGTGAGTTATATTAGGCCAGGGTTGGGGAGTAACCAAATACATGTCATCTGTGACTAGCCTACTGTGAAACAGCACAGTTTGTCATCTCCTGCTGTTTACACTCTGCACCAGCCTGCAGTGAACTGGTCACTCCGGCTCTGGACCGGAGGCCCACCAGCTTTGTGGCAGTCAGCTGCACCACTCCTCCTCAGGCCTTCTGGACCAAGCACGCTCAGACTGAGATCATCGAGGTACGACAACGTCATCACTCCTTATTTCACTCTGTCTTTTTCTTATTCTTTCTTTCTTAGCTTGCAGGAGACAGGGAGAGATTAAAAATACCCAACACTGCACATAATATCAGTATCTCATCTCATCTCTCTGTGTGTGTGTGTGTGTGTGTGTGTGTGTGTGTGTGTGTGTGTGTGTGTGTGTCTCTCTCTCTCTCTCTCTCTCTCTCTCTCTCTCTCTCTCTCTCTCTCTCTCTCTCTCTCTCTGCAGGGAACCAGTAACCCTATCTTCCTGAGCAGCATAGCGTTCTTCCAGGACTCTCTGATCACTCAGCAGACTCAGGTCAAGCTTTCTGTCTACGATGTGAAGGACCGTTCCCAGGGCACAGTGAGCACAACACAACAATCATCTCTTACAACGCTACTCCACCATATTATCACAACAACACAACACAACACAACAATCATCTCTTACAATGCTACTCCACCATATTATCACAACAACACAACACAACACAACACAACAATCATCTCTTACAACGCTACTCCACCATATTATCACAACAACAACAACACAACACAACAATCATCTCTTACAACGCTACTCCACCATATTATCACAACAACACAACACAACACAACACAACACAACAATCATCTCTTACAACGCTACTCCACCATATTATCACAACAACACAACACAACACAACACAACACAACAATCATCTCTTACAATGCTACTCCACCATATTATCACAACAACACAACACAACACAACAATCATCTCTTACAATGCTACTCCACCATATTATCACAACAACACAACACAACACAACAATCATCTCTTACAATGCTACTCCACCATATTATCACAACAACACAACACAACACAACAATCATCTCTTACAACGCTACTCCACCATATTATCACAACAACAACAACACAACACAACAATCATCTCTTACAACGCTACTCCACCATATTATCACAACAACACAACACAACACAACACAACACAACAATCATCTCTTACAATGCTACTCCACCATATTATCACAACAACACAACACAACACAACAATCATCTCTTACAATGCTACTCCACCATATTATCACAACAACACAACACAACACAACACAACAATCATCTCTTACAATGCTACTCCACCATATTATCACAACAACACAACACAACACAACACAACACAACAATCATCTCTTACAATGCTACTCCACCATATTATCACAACAACACAACACAACACAACAATCATCTCTTACAATGCTACTCCACCATATTATCACAACAACACAACACAACACAACAATCATCTCTTACAATGCTACTCCACCATATTATCACAACAACACAACACAAGACAACAATCATCTCTTACAACGCTACTCCACCATATTATCACAACAACAACACAACACAACAATCATCTCTTATATTACAACACTATTCCAACATATTATCACATCTCCTGTTAGGAAATGTATACAACCTTATTTACTTGTCTAGATTAAATCCTCCACACTCACACTCTGGGTTAAAGGTCCCATCTTGTGTAAAACAGGATTTCCCTTGGCTCTTTGATTCTAAAGGACTTGGGCGTGCTATAGAAACATCATGCAAGTCTCAAAACACCAGCCATGTGAGGAGAAAAGGCCTCCAAATGAGCCGTTTTGACTTCCGTAAAGTAACACTCATTAAATGTGCCTGCTTACAGCGCCGTGGAAGACCAAAACTTGTTGTCTGTAGCATGGCTGCATAGTATGTTGTCTGTAGCATAGCTGCATAGTATGTTGTCTGTAGCATAGCTGCATAGTATGTTGTCTGTAGCATAGCTGCATAGTATGTTGTCTGTAGCATAGCTGCATAGTAT
>NC_139627.1:37799203-37801703 GCF_964638095.1 Poromitra crassiceps | reverse complement strand
GCAACGAGATTACATACGTACAATGTCAATGCAATGTAGATGAGATTTCATCCCGGATGGCGTATGGTGCGAGAGACGCCTTTTATCGCTGTGCGAATGACGTGTTTCTCGCCCCATCACCCGTTCGCTCGAGTTGAAATTTTGCCTTGGTGTGAATATGCACTAACAACCCGATCTCCAAAAAAATTGTAAAATAGCAACGTTTGTGGACATACGTTGGTATTTTACGATGTCGGCTAAGAAATTGTAAAATGGGAACGTATGCGTCTACAGCGGTGGGCGTGGTTTGGGCGTGTTTTACGGAGATTTTCTGTTTCTAACCCCTCCCCCTACTCTAATCCTCACCCTAACCACTCAGAACGTTACTATTTTACATTTTTCGAGCCGAAATCGTAAAATAGCAACGTTGGTCCATATCGTTGGTATTATACAATTTTCTAAGAGACTGTGTTGGCACTAAATATGCACACACACACACACACACACACACAAACACCTACACGACAGGTAAGAAATATGCTTTTTTCTTCAGGGCATTTTATCCCCTTAATCTGATTTTTAGAGGAATTTTGATTCTTATTGTTAGCAAATTTATTGAACTATATAACAATACAGTTGCCCTGCATAGCCTATTGGCAAATCATTACTCAATTTGTACCACAAAGACGTGGTATAATTTAAATCATAATATACCATCTGAAAGATACATTTTGCACTATAAGAAGAATGGGGTCAAAAACTCGCACAAATCACCTACGGTGGCCTACGTGGGACAGTAGTCACATTCACGGATGAAAGACAAGTCCGTGAAAAAAACAATGTGAGAAATGCAACAAAAAAAGGAGTACTCCTAATTGTCAGGGGCATTTCCACCCCTTCGTTTTTAATTTAATCAACATTTTATGAAATTTAAACATGTGTTTGCCACAAGTCCTTGTTCATTTGACCCTGCCAAACACACAGCTCACATTATTATCACTATCATTACAGCCACATTCTTACTGATGATACTAATGATGTTCTCTTCTGTCACCCTCCCCCTTCCTCCCTGCCTCTGCAGACTCGTCAGCTGGTGACGGTGTGCGACTCCAAGCTGCTGTCCTCGGCCATCTTGGCACTGGCTGCCGCCCGGCCTGAGTCCTCTCAGCAGGGCACCCCGTCGCCCTCCTCCTCCTCCCTCTCCCCCTGCTCTCGCTCCCCGTCCCGCTCGCCCTCCCGCCATCACCCCACCTCCCCGTCTCGTCCCGCCACCTCCCCCTCGCGCTACACGGACACCGGCGACGGGAGCAAAAACAAGCGCGCCTCCTTGCAAGCGGACTGGCACGAGGAGGAGGAGGAGTGGGTAAGGGAGGGCATGATTTCTTCCTCTTAAAATCTGGATGCATGTGTTTTTTCGATTCTACGTGCTGTGTGTGTGTGTGTGTGTGTGTGTGTGTGTGTGTGTCCCGTTTTGTGTAGCAAGGTTATAGTAAGTTAGAGTTTCGTTTTGAATTATTGTATTCAATTTCAGTCTAGTTTTAATTAGTTTTAAAAGCAGGTTTGCTAATTTTTTTGTTTTTTGAAAATGCTTACTTTTAGTTAATTTTTTGTTAGTTTCAGCTTATTTATTTTTATTTTATTTTATACAGCGTATTTGACAGGGGCGACATTCAAAAAGGTCAGAAAAAGTATTGTAATAAAAACCCAACCATACCATTTAAAAAGACATATTCACTTAGGACAGATGAACAACCATCCACAAAAGACAACTATAAAAGACGTGTCACACAGTGTGTTTATGTCATTCACCAGAATCTATCCGAAATACTAGGCTTATGTATGAAATAAATTGACAAAGACGAAAAATAAAGACATAAGTTAGTTTTAAACACACAGTTTGAGTTAGTTAGCGGTTTTTGTAAAGCCTTGTTTTGTTTTTTGTTTTTCAGTTAATGAAAATGTTTTGGGGATTTTTCACGGTTTTTGTTATTTCGTTAGTTTTCGTTAACGATAATAACCTTGGTGTGTAGGGGAAGGTTTGGCTGAACGTGGACAAGAGCCTGGAGTGTGTGATCCAGAGAGTGGACAGGCTGCTGCAGAGACACACGCTGCAGAGCGACAGCAGCTCTGAAGATGTCTTCCTGCTCGCTGATGAGGAGCCGGGGCAGACCAACAAGAAAGGTACACACACACGCATGCACGACATTGCAGCAAGATGATGACTTAAATATAAAGTATGCAAACTGACATATGTAAGCCAGGGGCGTAGGCAGAAATTCAATTATGGGTGGGCCTGGATAAAATTGGGTGGGCCTGGATAAAATTGGTGGGGCAATTGCATGACGAAATTTTGCACGCAAAGCGCGCAAAATTCCTAGATGTCATGAAGTTGTCATGCATTAGACTCTGGAGATCATGTGCCCTGCGTTTTTAAGCTACAAAACCATTAGCTAGCAAGGCAGCAGCAAGTTTGCCTCTAGAAAACAACCAATAAAAAAAAAAAAAAAAAAAAAGATTTGGG
>NC_139627.1:37654203-37794203 GCF_964638095.1 Poromitra crassiceps | reverse complement strand
TTAGAGAAGAAGAGCATGGTCATGAAACATGTCTACTCTAATGTCAGAACCACAATCTGAACTCACAAAAACATCTTGAGTTTCCCAAGCTCTATACTTTTTTTGTTTGAAACGTAAAATAAATAAATCAAGCTATCTTTGAATGTGGATTTCCCTGTTGTTGTTTTGGTTCTTGGATTAAGCCAAAGAAGCCTTATTTGATGTCCATTTCACCTGACCCTGCTTATGGACCTTCTTAGTCATTTACTCTAATGTCACTACATGTGTGTCCAGGTTTGGAGACACATCCCTCCAAGAGTTGATCAACGCAGAGAGCATAGCCCGCCTCAGCTCCTACTACGACCGCTTTAAAGAAGTCCTGCCAGACGACTGTGAGTCACACTGCATACTGTTGCCCGGCCCGACCATGATCCAAACCCAGAACTAAAAGCTCCTTCCCTCCTCTGCATCTCCTCAGGTCTCCCTCGCTCCCGCAGTACCACCAGTGTGCCCGAGCTGCTGAAGCTGCTGAGCCAGAACATTAACGCCAGGAAAAGCAAGAATGTGGAGATTCTTTGGCAGGCGGCCGAGGTAAACTCGTCACCCGTCTCGCATCGGCTTTACGCATAAACGTTTTTCTACCTTTCTCTGCCAGCTGTTTCCCCCTCTGCACCTCTCTTCCCCCTTCCTGTCTGTCTCCTCCTGACTCTCGCTCCACCCCCCCAGGCGTGTCGTCGTCTGAACGGAGTGCGCTTCACCAGCTGTAAGAGTGCCAAGGACCGCACGGCCATGTCTCTGACCCTGGAGCAATGTCAGATCCTGCAGCAGGAGCACGCTCTGGCCCCTCAGGTCTTCTCCCAGGCCCTGGACTGCATGCGCAGGTTGGCTGCTACAAACGCTAGCTAGTAGGGACAGTGTGTCAAAAAAATTCTCTTTTCAAAAGTAATATTATTATACTTTACTTATTACTCCCTGCCAACAGTAATTCGTTACACTACTCGTTATATTACTTCTACGTTACACCCCACAATTGGTAGGCGTCCTTTCTCATCAAAATTCAGACTTTATGTGTGCATATGTGTGAATATAGGCCTAATCGCTCCACCGGAAAGCGCAACTAAAACTTCAAACTACCAGGGTTTTTTTCTACAGCCTATGAATGAATCCATAAAGGTTACCTGCTTGATGAAGAGCACACCTGGCTCAAAGTGATGACAAGACACACTCTTTTGAACAGCTTATGTATTTAATAACCCAGAACTAAAATCTGCAACAGTGGCAATCAGGTAGACCCAAACAAAATGTTGGCAAGATGAAAAAGAGGTCAACAAGTGCCAACGCATTCTATCAATCCACAATGTACATGTTTGCATAACAAGTTTGTATTACAAATATCCCCTGCAGCATTAACCTGAGTCAGCGCTAAAACAAAGTGTGGGGTCCACACTTTGTTTTAGCGATGTGCCAACGCTGGAGAAAGTAACGCAGTAACTTGAAGTTATTTGGATTAGTAACTATAATCCAAATAACTTCAAGTTACTGCATTACTTACTTAATTACCGTCCAACAATGAGTAGTGATGAGACGATCTGCTTATCTCACAATACGCGATATGGGATTCATGATTTGATACAATGTAATAAATAAAAGTTCACTGACAACAAAGTATGACACAAATGTTTTCCAGCAACGGCATTGTCTTAGCTAACATTGTCTTGCTAGAATGTAAAGAAAGAACACTGTAAAAATGTCATTACAATGTCCATACAATATAATTTAGATGGAGCGCTTGAGACATTCTGATGGGCAAGCTGCCTCATTTGTGATTAGCACAGCAGAATGAAATGGAGCCGTTATGTCAATATTCATTACAATGCGTATTGGATTTCAATATATTGTCCCATCCCTACTCATTAGAAATTCTTATGAAGTCATATGTTTTTGTCCAAATAAACAACACATCACTCTGGTTTCTCCCCGTCCACAGTGAGGGCTGCAGGAGAGAGAACACCATGAAGAACGTGGGATGTCGTAAATATGCCTTCAACTCTCTCCAGCTGAAGGCCTTCCCGAAACAGTACCGCCCCCCGGAGGGGACGTACGGAAAAGTAGAGACCTAAGCAGACTCCCCTGTCTCTGTGTAGTAAGCCAATGGAGTGAAGAGGATAATGATGATAGCACCACACAAACAAAAATAATAACCCAACACGGAAGAGCCCTTTGTTTTGTGCTTAGTCACTGTTGATAAGGTTAACGTCCAAGTGCCAGTGCTACTGTAGTTGTTTTATAGCAGTATCCCTCTCCTCTCAATCTTGCTAGAGTCGCCGTGTTATCATAGTACATGACGTTGTGATGTTAGCCAACTCACGGCCAACAGATGTCTTACATTGTAATCAGAGTGCAGCGACATTGACAGTTGCTGCACCAGTAGTACTGTAGCAGCAGGAAGCTTACAGCCACTCTGGATTTGAGTCTTTTTGACTTTTCTCCCTAGGATAAGATGTGCAAATGTCTTGTCCTTAATAGAAGGACAATGGCAGGACACACAATATCATAGCTGTAGTACTTTTCTTTTGATTTTAAAAATATAACGAGCAGCTGCTCTTAATTGGTTTACGTTTATTTTTTCTATTGAAGCTACACTAGGCAAGGTGTTTATGGAAAATACACCCATGTTATCAGACTAAATCACCAAGTGGGGCTGCAACTGAGATCCCCACTGATTTAGATCCTGTAGATTCACGCTATTTGCCCAAATTAAGTTCTGGTGTTGGGTGTGGTCACGAAATACAACTGTCTCCTAAACAGCAGCCGGCGAGTGCTCATTAAATCAGTGATACTCAACCCGGGGCTCTAGAGCCTCCAGAGCCACATGCGGCTCCTTTATGGGTAGTTGTGGCTCTTTTAAGTCCTACTTAAAATAAATAAATAAATAAATAAATAAATAAATAGAAATCTAAAAATGTAAAAGGAGGAAAGTGACTTTTTTTTTTGCCTTTTTTGGGGGGTCAATGTGGCTCCTGATTAGGGCAAGTTTGCGTACCACTGGCTCATATAATTTACTAATGTACAGCACAGATTATTTCTTGGTACTGAAGTTTTCCATGTAATTACCTCTTGCTGTCATTTGGAGCAGCCAACATGTGAAGTTGCCTAGTGTAGCTTTACATCTACAGGAGTGAATGTGGTGGATGATCAGCTTTATCAAAAGAAATGCCTTTGCTTGTCAAAGCATTTCTCTGGACCTAAACTCCATTGTGGGGTGACAGTCAGTCACTGTCCTTTTCATCTTCGTTCAGTCACATAAATCATATCTCACTCTTCAACAAGCACAGAGAAAAATCCTTCAAAAATACAAATCTGACACTTCTATATTCATTAGTCTATTTGTATGGATATGATTTCCCATTTAATATGATTTCTGTGGTCAGTCCGATGCTACGTTGTAAACATAGATGGCTTCACTACATTCCAGCTGAACAGGGGGAACTGACGTCTTCACAAAGGACTCAAAATGGTGGGCTTTTTTCAGAGGTTGCAGATGTGGTCCGGCATATTATTCTATAAATGTAACATGTCTTCACATGCATTTCTGCAGGACTATATGCAGCACTGTACTGGATTCATAGTTCTTCTGACTGGTCTTATTTAAAGTGTGACATGTTCTCAGTTTAACATTAGTACTTGCTGTTTTAAAGTATGCAGAATTTTGTGGTGAAAATTGGACAAGGAGTTAATTACTTTAATGTGCATGAAGATATATATAAAAAAAAATATGCTCATATTATTGCACTTGAAGGTACCCGAGCATTGCACAAATGTTTCTAGATTTAAGTGAAATAATGCATATTGCATTATTGTAACATCAGCAACACATCACTGGCTACTGTGGTCAGTTTACAAACTCCAGGCTGATGTATCTTATTGTACAATACTTACAGACAGTGGAGTTTATTTTACAAATATTATTTTGCTTATAATTATTTATGCTGATATAGCCTACTGGGGATGTTGCCAAATGCTGTCATAGTTTTATCCATTGTTATTTAATAATTTATAATTATTCTGGTGATCAGTTGTACACAGACAGAGGTTGAACAGGGGACTTGGGTGACCTGGGGAGACACCTGCACCACCCAGGTATAAACTGCAAACTGAACTGCATAAATAAAGGCTTTTCAATGCAAAATGAACGTGTTCATTATCTGAGACGCCATGATGCCTGAATCGACTCAACCGATCAGGGGGGAAAATACCTTCCATGATAAGTTTGTCTCAGCTAAGTGCACAGCACATAACAGGGGACATGGATAAAGTGGTGGCAGATACAGCAACCTGAAATCAAACTACATGGACATTTTTGATTCTCAGATAGCATCATGGCACATTCATATTTATTTGTTTATTTATTTATTTCAAATTCTTAAGATTGTGACAGCTGCATGACTTTTAAGCATTACATTTTAAAATATTGAACATTTCTAGCACATATTTTAATAATTAAATTATGTGCTGAGAAAAAAATTCATAAACTAATGTTCAGAATCAGGGGGGGCGAAAGCGGGGGGATGTTGCTGAAGGCGGGGGGTGGGGTTTAGGGGAGGGAGGAGCGGGAGGGGGGGGGGTTTGGGGGGGGTGCGTGCGTGACCATGTATGTTGGCGAAAATGGGACCCACTTTAACTGACTCACCATGGCTGCTGTAGGTCCTAAATAAACTAAATGTATTTCTGGGTTATTTAGGTCAGTGGTTTAGATCCCCAAAACGGTCACCTTTTCATCCTATCCTGCTGTAGCATTTGAAGCAAACAAATTCTAAATGTAATGAGCTGTCCCTTTAAGAGGCGCATTGGTGGAAGATTAGTGTAAGTGACGTCTTCGCCGAAGATCGTCTACTTATAAAGATGCGTCACTTTATCGTCAAAAACCTGGTCCACTGCCCGGAAGCGATATTCTTTTCCCATGATGGCGAAGGCTAGGCGAAGGCATGACCCGCCCCTCTCTGCCTGTGATTGGCTGACTGTACTCGGCTGCTCCCACCTTCTTTCCAGGCGAGTCAGAAGTATCTCAGTGGGCAGCAGGTGTAAAACAATAATTAAATCAACAAGCATGAGATACTTCATTATATGGAATGTTACAATTGCAGATCCTATATCTGAGTTATTTAGGCCTACTTAGCCTATTGCACAGACGTGTAATTTTTTCTTGTCATTCCAAATGTAATCACATTGTTGCTCTGATTAAGTAAAAGTACAGTTATTTGTGTAAAAAAAAAAGACTGGTAAAGCTGATTCAATTTAATTACTCAAGTAAAAGGAAAAAAGTACAGGCTCTGAAATGTACTCAAGTATAAAAGTAAAAGGTTTTCTGTGCAAGGCGAATAGAAACTCACATCATATTAATATAATTAAAATACTATTCAACTTAAAATGTCCCTTCAAAACATATTTTAATATGCATAAAGACTATACTTTAATCTTCTAGTCTTAATCACTGTGACCCACTAGCTGAGTTGGATTGTTGTCTAGCAGTTTGGTGCTTGTGGGTTTGAGCCTCAGTGACTTTTGAGGTTGTGGGTTCGATCCTCAGTCACTTTTGAATGTCGACAGCCAGAGGAAAGAGTCATTTAAAGCCCTGAGAAAACATCATTCAATCAGTCTGACTTGGTGGCGCAGAGTAGGCTTGCTGCCTGGCAATATTGAGATCTCAGCCCCTTTTGCGGTCATGGGTTCGAGCCTCAGTCAGTTTTGAATGGTGACAGGCAGAGGGAAGAGACAAGAGTGCCCGGAGAAGAGCTATGAGTGTGAAGGGCAGCTGGTGGTGTGAAGGAATAATACACACAGAGACACCGGGGCCAGAGGTTGTGGGTTCGATCTCCACGTGATCCCACTCCATAAAGCTGCATTTCCCAATGAAGGGCTGGGCAAACACCACATACTGATACATATTTCAATTAAAATACATGTCTCTCTTGTGTTAGAATGAGTAAATGGGCATTGACAGTGTTTTTATATAACCCTTGATCAATTCTCATTCATCTTTTATCTTTTCTTTTTTATTTGTCTGTAGGCTACATACATGCACTGCCAAAGTAGCGGCAGCATTATAAACCAGAGACCAGACTATATCAAAAACATAAACACACAGTGGCGTCTTTCATGCATGCTAGTAGCAAGCGAAACTGGGGTCTGTCTGACCACAGACTGTAGAAAGAGACGTAGGATAGCCAAGCGAATGTGATTGGATGAACGTTTGACGCTAGGCCAATCACAGGCAGAGAGGGTGCCTCCAGCCTTCGCCATCATCCGAAAAAAAATATCGCTGCCCGGAAATATGGGCCAGGCCAGCAGGCCAGGCTATAAACAACCGGTTTGGTTCAGCAAATAAGCACAGACGTGCAACAAAATTGTTACAGTATTCTCTAAACTGGAAATTTGGTCCAAATAAACATGAGTTACACGATTATTTTTTTGGTATGAAGAAATGGCGGCAGAGTGAGAGCTCTGCACATATTCCTCCTCTCTGAGGTGGAACTGCATGGCGGCCGCTGCCCGACGTCTTGGAGCTGCAGTGACACCTCACATCTTCAGCAGCTCTGTGTTGAGGTGAGGCGAGGGACGAGAATCAAGGAGTTTACTTTGACAAATTTCTGTCAGGGGGAGTTAGGCGACGTAGTAGCTACATCTATCTCACTGATATCATTCATTGGCCCCGGGAGGGACTACTCTTGGAAGTTCTGGTGGCAAATTACAGTGCTCTAGCTAGGTTTTCTCTATTGTTTAGTTCAGTGACTGGTGGCCCTGTTGAGGCGAATAATTGAAACAGACAGACCAACAAGGCAACAGCATCACATTCAAGTTTCAGGCACAACACAACAGTGAAACATATTGCAAATAGATCAATAATAACCTATTTTGCAAAGGAGCCAAGTCACCAGTAGCACATACAATAAAAAACAATGTCTGCCCCTCCTCATGTGGAACGGAAGACTTCCAACTGCAAGCAGATATTAGATTAGATTAGATTAGATTAGATAGTAGGGGTGGGGATCACCGGCTGCCAGTGCCCCATGATACTATATTGTCATGATACGATATTATTGTGATATATTGAGTACTGCGATAATAGATAATAAATAATAGATAGATAGATATTGTGATTTTACCTTTTTTCAACTGCAAATTATGTCCCCAAACGAAAAGACTTTGTCAACATCTGTTTTATCTAATGAAATAAAGTTTCCAGTCTGTTCAGATCACTTCAATAACTGACCAACACTCATAAAAGCCTGTCATAAATGTTGCATGCCCCTGTCAATTTGTATAATAAAATATCACTATACTTGGCATTCGTGCGATACGATATATTGTCACACAAAATATCGCAATACTATGTTGTATCGATCCCCCACCCCCCCATCCCTAGCCTGGGTAAACCCAGCCTCCACGTGACCTCTATCTATGTGCTATCAGTTGTGACTGATAGCCCAGCCTCCACGTGACCTCTATCTATGTGCTATCAGTTGTGACTGATAGCACATATAGATAGAGGTCACGTGGAGGCTGGGTTTACCCAGGCTAGCCCATCCCTATATGATAGTTAAATTCAGTCTCACTTCCTTACCATTACTTGACTTCTCCTCTCTCTCAACATCTTTCCTCTCCTGCTGCATAAACATTCAGGCATTTGTTCCAGTCAGTGAGACGAAGAGCACTGGCCGCTACACAGTCCAGTTCACCTTTATCACACTCAACTACAGGTAGGAATAGTCTTGTGAAACGTGATTTATTGTCTTGTGTTCCTGTTTACTGGATTAGATGACTAGTCACCGCCTGCTGTTTTCCTGGGTTATATATATATATACGTCGTATATACATGATGTAAAAAAGGTATAACATAGCTCAACACAACTTTTGTTAGATTTCTGTGTCTGTATAATGGGGGAACAAACATAACAGGCTGAAAAGCTGGTTTATGGACAGACAGCCAGACAGATAGTAACGCAGTGCCTCTGTGTTCTCCCTGGTTTGATGTGTGCTCCTCAGGGTGCAGCATGAGTAAGAAGCTGCTGGTGGATGTAGACTGTGGGGTGGACGATGCTCAGGCCATCATGTTGGCACTGGCTGCCCCCAACGTGGAGGTCCTGGGCATCACCTGTGTCCATGGAAACACCTCCGTAGAGAATGTGTGCAAGAACAGTCTGCGAGTTCTGCAAGCCTGCAAGAAACTAGAGGTGTGTGCTGCGTTGTTTGTGTTTTATCACACTGAGATGGGTGACTGGTATCACAAGTACGTGACATTTACTGATTGGAATATGCAACATCATGTGACAAGGCTGCTGTTTATACAGCTGGTTCCTCAGTCACATGACTAGAGGCAGAATGAAGACAACCAGCATGACCTCGGTTAGCTTTAGTAAGGCAGTTTTGGCTCTGACAACTGTTGCAGGAATACAAATCATTGATAGGCTGCTGGATTAACACTAAAAACAAATGGGAACATTTCCTCTGGTTTTGGAAAGTTGCACTGAATTGACAGAAGTTGAAATGGCCAAACCTCCAGTATTATGTTCTTGTTATTTAATGGTCAACTGACTAAACTCTCTGATGTTGTGTGCACCAACACTATTCTGCCATACAAAGCTAAAGGGCAGTAACTACATAAGACCTTCATCATCTCATGTTCTGACAAAACTATTCTTGGTACAGAAGTGGATAGTACATATTGTTTAGTTAGTAGCACCTATGGGTCACTTTTTTGGTAAAAAATGAAATCTAAATTTGAGACACACTGTTTGACCTTGGGAACATTTACTGCTGTAAACATTGCATAAAGTCTCACCTCATAGAATGACCTTTGAATCCGATTTGCCATCATCAGCCCCTCACTTTTAGTTTATGATTTCTGTGTGGTGATGATGGACAGCTCCTTTTATCATTCAAATAAAAAGGGCTCTGAGATCGCATTATTTGGCCTCCGTACTGTTTATGGTTGGATGTGGGCATTTTTGAGATTTTCTAGTGGGGTACGAGTCGGAAAAGGTTGGGAACCGCTGCCTTAGAGCTTATGATGTAGGTGTGTTGTTTCAAAGGTAATAGTAGGGAAAACCACAAAGAGAATAAAACAATAAAGAGAATGTCCAAATCTGAGGCTTACCGATGCAGGAAAAATATTGTGTGTTCAAAGTGCCAAAAATGTGCCAAAATATTTGGGGTCGGTGAAAGAAGAGATGTTGGTATTATTACACCATCCTCGAACTCAGAGAGGCCCACCTGAAACAAACCTATAACATATATGATCAACCAATAGGATACTACAGTAGGTCATCACTATTTGGCTCCAAGCACAAAGCATGACAAATATAAGAAAGACCACAGGTCGTGTATCAGATGTATAAAATAAAGTCTACATGCAATACAAACATAACATCACTTGAACACATGTAAATATTTTGGCTGCATCAATAAGCCTCTGTTTTGGACATTCTCCTTACAGTTTTATGTCAGTCAAATTTTCCTGAAGAACTTGTCATATCTTAAGTGAGTCCACATTTCATCATATAGTTCTTAACATTACAATGAAGAGCAAAACTTGCCAAACATTTATTGGGGAGCCCTATAATAATAACAGCAGTGATACAGGACTGTTCCTTGTGGTGTGATTGCACTCACCTGGTGTTCGTTAATGTCCAGATTCCAGTGTTCAGAGGTGCTGCTAAGCCCATCCTTGGGAACGGCATTGATGCAGGACAATTCCATGGTCAGGACGGGCTGGGAGATGCTCCAGACCCCAATGCTCCTGGCCTGGACATGGTTCAGGAGGAGGGAGCTGTGTCCGCTATGATCAGGATTGTCAATGAAAACCCTGGAGAGGTGAGCACCGTGTGTGTGTGTGTGTGTGTGTGTGTGTGTGTGTGTGTGTGTGTGTGTGTGTCTGTCTGTGTGTGTGTGTGTGTGTGTGTGTGTGTGTGTGTGTGTGTGTGTGTATTATGTCTTACACATACTGTATGTGTCTTCCCCAGATATCTCTGGTTGCCACAGCACCACTAACCAACCTGGCTCTGGCTGTGAGGCTTGATCCATCTCTACCTGGCAAACTCAAAGGCCTTTACATCATGGGAGGCAACACAGAATGTGAGGAACACGCACCCCCACCCCCACGGAGCTACTTCATAGAAAGAAACAAGTTATATTCGCAGTTGAACACTTGCACTTGTGGTTGAGTGGAGTTTGCTGTTTGTTTTGAATTGAATTTGCCTAATTTTGAATTTGAACAGGTCATTACAGTTTGAGTGTTATTTCCCCCCTGCGTTCGAAGGAACTTTATGCAAATTCCGCATAAAAAGTGACAATGCTGCAGCAGTTAAATTTGTGATCAGTAGTTTTACGTGGTATGCTCTCTGTACGTCCTCAGCTCGAGGAAACACCACTGTGTGTGGCGAGTTCAATTTTGCGGCCGATCCAGAAGCGGCGTACATCGTGCTGAACGACTACCAGTGTCCCACCTACTTGGCTTGCTGGGAGTTTACCTGCTACAGCAAGCTGTCCTGGGTAAGGCCTTCTCCAAACAACGATACATTCCAACACAGAAGACAAATTGCAGCATGCAACCTTGCTGCTGTCACTTGGTTCATGCATCATGGAAAAAGATGTTGAACTGTTATGACTGTTATGTCATGTGTTGTAGGAGTTCTGTGATTCCTGGTTGGCACAGGACACGGAGAAGGCTCGCTTCATGGCTCGGATCTTCCGCCACAGCATCGACATGTCGAACAGCGAGCGCTTCCAGAAAGAGTTTGTCGCCGGCACAGGCTTCATTTCGTGCGATTCGTACGCCATGGCAGCCGCCGTCGACGACTCGTTCATCACGGAAAGCGACCTCTACCCAGTTAGCGTTGAGCTGACGGGAACGCACACCAGAGGCATGATGGTAGTAGATACCGTGGACCTGCTGAAAAAAACACACAAGGCCGTCATCATGAAGAAGGTGGATATGGAGAAGTTCAAGCAGATGATGATGGATGCTTTGAAATAATGGCTGTGAGCATGCTGTGGGGCCACAAGTGGCCACCGCCTTCTTCCTGTCCACATCCTTTGGTTTAGTATGAGGATGATCTACTGATTTCTGACAGATGTTCAGTCATCCAAACCACTGGTGTTTTAGTATCTAAGCCTAGATTCTGTAAATCACAGGTAGACTACTCTGAAAACAACTGACTAGTACACACTTTGTATAGCAGGAAGTTTTTACCTGATTTCGTAGTACTAGTAGTGCAGTGCCCGTTCAAAACATGCCTGTTCGGAATTGCTGCTTGCAGCTTTCTCGAGAATCGCTCACCCAAACAACTTCACACTCGACACCGTGCTTCCTTGGGTCCTGAGCAATACACCTGCCAAGTGTTTAGTAGATCAGATGAACGGTTCTCGAGAAATGCAAACGACATACAGAGTCCTTGCAGCGGTTCACGGCAGTTTATTCAAAGTTTATTAATACTGAATGAGTCACGTGTCCAAATTTTTAGCAACATTGCTCAATGGAATGACAAATTCTGACAGCACATTTTATCTTTATTTTCATGATTGTGGGATGCCAAAATCTTGATCACGATTAATATTCGATTAATTGTGTAGCCCTACACAGACACATAAACAGATTCCTTGCTTTATAGTACTAGTGCAGTGCTCGTTCGCCTCCCTGCTACACAGAGCGCTGTTCAATGGTTTATTCAAAGTTTATTAATATTGAACATATCGTGACGTCCTCCTTGGGTCCCCACTGCAACACACACACCAAGTGTGTGAAGTAGAGATGTAACGATATGAAAATTTCACATCACGATTATCGTGACCAAAATCATCACGGTTATCATATTATCACGGTTTGTTAAAATTTGTTAAATGTGTTGAAAAAGTACTAATACACTCTCAGAAATAATTTCACCAAGTTTTATATTGAAAACTCAGACCCAAAAAGGATTGATACACTGACTGATTTGACTGAAATCATGTCTCCAAGGCTGCGCGTCTGCATCTGGGAGACTGTTGCCAACTTTGGTTTATGATGGACAGTATTTACCATGTTTTTCAAAGCACTGTAATCATGGTAACACGGTAATCAGGATACCACGGTTTTAATAATGATAATTTGAAACGGTGCGGTTAGGCTATCGTAAGGAATTTTATCATGGTTATCATTAAAACCGGTTATCGTTACATCCCTAGTGTGAAGTAGATCAGATGAACGGTTCTCGAGATATGCGGAGGACACACACCAACCCGGTCTTACGGCAGTTCATGAAAAGTCACGTAATTGTAATCTATAGATTTGTGTACATGGACATGATTTACATTTTTGTCATGTTTTTAGCGGGGGGTTCCTATCTGGAGGAAACCCCAGGCGAGCACGGAGAGAACATGCAAAGTCCAGGCCTTTTTTTGACGACCCCACCTGACCTGGGCCGTAGCCACTGAGGACATGGGAGTGGGGACACACCCTCAGCGTCCCAGGCGGGAATCGAACAGAGGACGTTATTGCTGTGAGGCGACAGCGGTACCACTGCGCCACCGTGACTTATTTCATGAACTGCTGTGAAACACATACATAAAAACACTCACTTAGAGATTCCTTGCTTTATAGAAGTTACATGTTGGTGCCTAATGAAGATGACATCTAAGATACATCTACTACAGTACCTCAACTGTGTAACAACACTAATGTCAAAATACATTCCATTTGGTGTTTTACTGGAAATGTGATATATAAGTGTCTGTGTCAGTCACTCAGATGTACGTTTGATAACAGCATCTTATTAAAAAAAAGTTTGTTAATACTATAAAGTGTATGTTCATATCTTTATTGTATACAAGTGTTCATTTTCCATAATATGGCACACGCACACACAATATTCATAATACCACAATACATTAATAAAACGTTTGCAAGAAATCTGAAGCCCGATGATCCTGCATGTCCGAGCTCCAATGTTTGCTCATTACCGGGCATGTTGGCGAATTAAGGAGCCCGTAATCCCTTCGCTCAGTATGCTTGTCGTATGTCGTTTTTAAAGATGTGGTAGTCCCAAGTCATTTACCACAAGGTGAGAAACACCCCCTTCAAATGAGCACATTCAGCTGCACACACACACTGGCCTGTGAGCATTAAATTTAACTATTTACAAGTGCTCATCCAGCATTCCCTCAGCCCCATGGCAGCATCAACTGGTTCCTCAATATCCCTTCCTTCCTCTGAACCGGGACCGTGTGTCCAGCTGTAAATAGAAGATAACCATAGGTCAGTTTATGTAGGACTTCTTAAAAACTGAGTTCAATTAACTTTACAGAATGCAAAATCAGATTGGAAATATAGCCGCAAGCGGCGATGGGCGGGGTTCAAGCCTTGCGCAGATGACAAAGCTTCTGATTCTGACTAGGACATCCTCCTTGATATATCTGACAAGTTTTGCGATCATTGGACAAACAGGTGTGGAGTTACAGCCTTTTTTATGTTAAGCCACGCCCATTTCTGGCGTTTATGGCGCCCCCTTTTGGTCGAATTGCACAAAATTCGACAAACATGGTCTAGGATGGTCTCCGAAGACCTCCTGCAAGTTTCGTGAAGATTCCTTAATCGGTCATGAAGTTATGACAATTTACCTGTGAGGCCACGCCCTCTCACAACTTTAACGATCAATATCTCCAAAACGAAAGTAGATTTCAAAAATTCCAAATTCAGGATTGTAGAGCTTGCTCCAGAGAGGCTTCCTGGCGATTCTAGTGCAAATCGGTCCAACGGTCTAGGAGGAGATGTCAAAAATGTGTTTTCCAAACTTTTCCAAATATCTCAAAAACTTTCCAGGTGGACATTGAGGGTCCTTATGGCAAATTTGTAGAGCAGGTCCACCTGAACATCTGGAAAAAAAAAGTTTGAAAATCGGACCAACGGCGATTCGAAAAATCTTTTTTGAGCACCTACCAGCCAACAATATCTGTCATTGGGCCAAGTTTCAGGTCTCTACCATTTACCAACTTGGGGCAGATGAACAACAAGAAGAAGAATAATAATAATAAACCGGCACAAAAACAATAGGGTTTCAGCCCCTTCAGGGCTTGAACCCCTAATTACAGTTTTAATTTCAATGGGATGAACGCTCTTTGTAACATTTTGATGGTACTTAGTCTGAAACTGCTGCACAAGTCAATATCACACTATAGTTATAAGGTGATGTACGTATTTATCAAGGTTTTCACAAGGTGTTTATGAAACCTTGGAACTGTAAATTCAAAGATAACAGAGGGGAAGCACATAAATGATATGGCTATTTTGGTATCTGGTAAAGAACAGGGAAAAGGGCCGTTTTCACAACTTACTCTGAGCTGAAATCAGCTTCTTGCAAACACCTAATTGTTGGGTGTTTGTTAGCATTGTAAATAGCTCTTGGTCAGTTTGTATAACATGCACAAAGATCTTTTCTTTTTTTTAGAGGTGTTAACTGTTTTACATTCGTCATTTTGAATTGCAGCTTGCATGTACATCAGCAGGGATCAAACTGTGCTGACTGAAACCTCACTAAAATTGAGAAAAGAAAATGAAAAGACAATCCATGCCTCACTCAGTGTCTGTCACTGCCACTTTCCATGGAATACACCCTCGCCTGTCCTCATTTCCTCCTCTCCCTTTATGCCCGATAGGATGTTTTTTTGTCCTAGTTGTATTGAATCTACCAGTGTTATGCAAGTACCATTGACTTACCATTGACCTCTTGCACTCAAAGAACGATGTCTGCAGGGCTTTGCAGTGGCCTTCCTTTAAACACTCACTGGGCATTTTTCCCTCCTGAAAAAATATGAAAGGCAGATTAGAAATGGACTGGAGTCTTATGTCAGCATGAGAGAGGGGGGTGAGCAGAGGGTAGCTGCTGCTAATAGTAGATGGGGGTTGTGGAGGCATTGAACAAGCCACCAGTCCATCACAGAGCTAGAGGAGGATCTACTGTAATCTGTGAATACACTGGCTGGATCCTAGGCCTACTCCTTTTCCAAACTTCCTTCTCCTGGATGGGAAATGAAATGAAAAGATTTCCTGCCTGGGGAGGATACACCTGTGCATCCCGTTTTCTTTATACCTCCATGGTGCATCCTCTACTAATGGAGACTTGATGAAATTGATATTTTGATGGAAGTGATTTTCGAAAATATCAACTTTAGTATTGGTAGCCTACTACACAGCTGCTTGCTACCGCCTTCTGTTACTTGAAGAATTTTATAACAGCCGAATTGAATAACGTCTCCCAAATGATTCAAAAAAGTTGTTGAGTCACATTTAAATGGTATGGTTATAATAAAATAGGCAAGGCAACATTATACTGCCAGGTTTATGAATTGAATTTGGCGTACCGTTATCTCTGTACCTGGAGAAAAAGCGCAGTTATTGCTATCATGGATTATTAACGTTACTGTCTGGGAGAGGGCTGTAAACTCAAAACAGGTATGTGATGTGATGGAAACTTGTAGAGGACAGGAGCATTACATTAAATTAACTCGCCTTTACAACACAGTCGTGTTGAAGGAGACATGCCTTGAAGTCCTCTCGAATACCAGAGCAAGCCCTGGTATCTTCCTCTTTGTCCTCGTAGTATTTCGGCATTGTGCAAAATTCACTTCACAAAGTTTTGCATTAGTTGTGTAGTAGGCTACAGTACAATCACAAATGGAAGCGCTGGCTAACTGCAGCAATGACACCGAAGAGGTTGTGGGTTGTTGTGGTTGTGAAAGTGGCCATCATGTTTCAGGAACGGCATGATGGGAAAGCGGAAGTACTTGACGCAAACAATGCATTCTGGGAAGGGCTGTAGTATTTTTCATGTCAGTTCTGTTTATGTATGTATGTATGTATGTACGTACGTACGTATATATATATATATATATATATATATATATATATATATATATATATATATATATATATATATATATAAAATCATGCCTTATGCCATACCTGTCAGGTGGATGGATCATCTTGGCAAAGGCAAATTTGTGAAGTAAATTTGAGAGATAAGCCTTTTGTGTGCATAGAAAATGTCTTAGATCTTTTATTTCAACTCGTGAAAAATGGGAGCAAAAACAAGTGTTGCATTTATATTTTTGTTCAGTATCGATTTGTTGTTATAGTATTTGCAATGTTTGCACTTTGCAGCCAGGTGGCACCAAAACAGTGAGGAGTTAGAAATTGGAATTACTTTGCAGCACTGGTATTTCATAGCCGTTTTGAAATGAAACTGTCTGATGAAGCAGATGGAGCGGTAATGAGAATAGAACCAAAGCACAACACAGAAATGGGCATGACTTATATCAACTTTTTTCATTTATTTCAAAGATGTCCATGAAAATCAATGTCAAAATCATCAGAGGCAGACATACACATAAAGTTAGGTCCATATATATTTGCACATTGGCACAATGTTCATAATTTTGGCTCTGTACACCACCATAATGGACTTGAAATTAAACAATCAAGATGTGCTTTACTGTAAGTGCAGACTTTCAGCTTTAGTTTGAGGGTATTCACATCCAAATCAGGTGAACTGTGTAGGAATTACAACACATTTTATATGTAGCAGTGCAATTGGCTGCTCAGCTGTTCCATGGCCAGGTGTGTTATTTAATTTAGCATGATCAGCTAAAAGGTCTAGAGGTCATTCCAAACGTGGTATTTGCATTTGGAATCTGTTGCTGTCAATTCTGTCAATATGAAGTCCAAAGAACTGCCACTATCAGTGAAGCAAGCCACCATTAGGCTGAACAATCAAAACAAACCCATATGAGAGATAGCAAAAGGGTGTGGCCAAATCAACTTTTTGGAACATTATTAAAAAGATAGAACGCACTGGTGAACTCAGCAACACCAAAAGACCACGGAAAACAACTGCGTGGTTGACAGAAGAATTCTTTCCCTGGTGTTGAGAAACCCTTTCACAACAGTTGACCAGATCAAGAACACTCTCCAGCAGGAGGTAGGCGTATCCATGTCAAAGTCAACAATCAACAATCAGCGTGTGGTGATGTGGGTTCCAGACTTCAGGCTGTCATTGACTGCAAAGGATTTGCAACCAAGTATTAAAAGTGGCAATTTGATTTATGAATGTTAGTTTGTCCAATTACTTTTGGTCCCTTAAAAACAGGGGTGCCACTGCCACATATAAAATGTGTTGTAATTCCTATTTGGATGTAAATACCCTCAAATTAAAGCTGAAAGTCTGCACTTAAAGCACAACTTGATTGTTTAATTTCAAGTCCATTGTGGTGGTGTACACAGCCAAAGATTATGAAGATTGTGTCAATGTCCAAATATATATGGACCTAATTGTATGTACGTGATGAAGGCACATGAACTGATGGCAGAGTGGAGTTGTCAGGAAAGGGGAGAGATCCTTTCTGTTCCGTCTCCTATCCATTATCCACATGTAGCCTACAGCAGGGGATCTTGGGGATCACACAACCGCTGATGATGCTTTTGATGCTTTTTTGATGCTTCTGCATTCAGCCTCAAGTTGTGCATGAATACGTCACAAGGACCAGCAGCTAGTCTCACTTGGCCAGACTATCTCCACACATCGTTTAGCGCTGTAACAGCAGCCAATCTAAAGAAACGTACTGAAAGTCTCTTTCCCCTTCCAAACAACCTGTTCCACTCTCAAGTGGCTTGCTCTCATCTTCTCCCAATTCCTGAAACAACAAAATGTGTTGAAGAGGCAGAGAGGGAGCCACCTCAGACCTAAATACAGCTCTAGCATGGATGGTTTGATCAGGGAGTGGAGGCGCCTGTTCTGACCAAATAACTATACATGTGCATCTACACACACAAGATTACAGGAAAAAAAAAAATCTACCTTATAGCAAATGTTCCAACAAAAGGCACTTCCACTGGCCCCCTGAATTAACCATAAACATGTAAGATGAGAATGAACTTCAACTTAAAAAATAGATGCCTCTCCGAACATGGCTGCACAACAAACATCTTTTCATGTAAAATCATTTCATTAAACTATGAAGTGGAGCAATGAGAGAGAGAGAGAGCGCGAGAGATGGATGACACTCATTGCTTTTCTATATTTACAATCGTACTATGTAACCCCATGGTCAAATCTGCCTAGTAGCACTCTGTCAAGTGAAATGGCACATTAAAAAAAACGAGAGAAGGGAGGGGGGGTACAGTGTATAATATCCTATCCAACCATAAGCAGATATCTGGTTGGAGAAAATAAATATTTACATGAATTAGGAAGAGTAATTGAAAGTGAGAGTAATATGGGGAGATAAATTAATGTATGGGGAGTAGATTAAAAGTACAATAATGGATGTATGTGACGTTAACAAAAAAGGTGTGTGTGTGTGTGTGTGTAGGGGGGGTGACAGTGCAAACCATGCTGTGTCACATGGTGATCTGATACAATTTGCACTCCTGCTTTTGACACATATAGAGAGGCAAAGTGACCGCCTACTTCCTGCTTCAGCACTGTACCAGAGATTTTTTATCCGCCATTTATTTTCCCATAGACTTTTCATAAAATGCTTATAAAAATAGTTTTACTTGGTCAAACCAAACGGTTCAGCTATATTTAGAATCGGGAGACCATAGAACATTTCACTCGGACCAAAACTTAAACATCGAAAAAATATTTTCTTTAAATCTGCAATTTCTTTTACGTTTTGATCCGAGTGAAATGTTATGCGGTCTCTCCTGTAGGGGTGGGGGGGGGGGGGATCGATACACCATAGTATCGCGATATTTTCCCTGACGATATTGTATCGATATTGCAAAAAAAGGCCATGCCATGCCAGGCCACTGCGCATCTGCCCGAATCGCCCGATGGTGCAGTCCGCGCCTGCAGTGGCGTATTGAGTCCAGAGAAGCTTAATAATGTAGCCTACGTGTGGGGCAAAAACAAAACAAAAAAACACTGCATGTTTTACTTCTGGTGAGGTCAAGGAAAATGTAGGAAAAGGAGTTAGGAGTGACAATATATCCAAATATCGCAATATTCAATATATCGCAATACTAGCATATCGCAATATGTATCGTGACTCAAGTTTTAGCATCGTATCGTGGGCATCTGGTGATTCACACCCCTACTCTCCTGTTTCGAAATATATATGAACCGTTTGGTTTGAACATGTAAAACTATTTTTATAAGCATTTTACGAAATGTCTATGGGAAAATAAATGGCGGATGAAAATCTCTGGTACAGTGCTGAAGCAGGAAGTAGGCACTTCCCTCCATACCTCAGAATGACAGCTGTTATTCCTGACTTATCACATCACCAACCGGACAGAAAAGGTGTTTAATGTCATGTGGATAATATTGTCACTGATTATTACTAATCCGAGCCAACAAGGTGGAGGCAGAAGTGGGAGGGGATAATAATGGCGATTTCAAAGGACCTGGATGTAAGGCACATTTTTCCAATTTTGGAACAGAGTGATCCACAGCTCCTTCAATATAATTCATTCACAACTCTCTTACCATTTTGTTTTAGCGTTGGAAATAAATCATTTTAGTTACAACGTTTGGCTTGAAGAGATAGGAAACCGGTACAGCAGCTAGAACCGAGCTACCCGCACCAAAACAAATGCAAAGTAGCTGTAAAATTAAAAATTAAAAATACAATAGCAAAAACAAAATCCCACAACAAAACAGACCCTTAACTAGCATAAACATCTCTTAATAGAATAAAAAATATATTTTCTACCTCTTGTACAAATTAAAGATTTATTTCAAATAAATTAAATCACCTTCATAGATCGTCGTAGTTGTAATAATATAGCAATATAACAATATATCCCTTCAGGAAAATGACACCAAGGCAAAGTTTGATTGGCTTACTATAAATTGACACTGATGTCATACACACACCCTGCCAGACAGATATGGTTTCAATCTATTTGTTCATTTCTTGACGGATTGGGATAGTTGCCAAGAATCTGGCCTGCGGTTAATTGGGGTTAATTGTGTGACAAGTGGACTATACTTCATGGGCGAGTTGGACAATACCCCGGGAGTGAGGAACAACATTTCTGTTTGTCAGTATCGGTCTGGTGTTGAGCTGTAGAGAACAGAGAGCAACTGGCCATTAGTGATGACAACATTCTTCGTCATCGAGGGGCTTTGCTGTGGCGCTAGTGACAGTGCAATGCCCCAGCTTGCCCAAAGGTGTCAGCATAGAGCAACAAAGAGGAGTTGGCCAGGTGACTGGTTGTCCCCAGATGCGATGATTTGTCCCCATGCATCCACGTGTCTTTTGATTGTGTTCAAAGCTGCTGACCAACACAAACGGTCACTTTGCAAGCCGGGGCTGGAAACTGGTTTCTTCAGACACTCTGCTGCTGTTCTCTTTTACAGTAGTATTCACATCCACACAAACAAATTAAGAGCACAAGAGAGATGCAGAAAGAAAGAGAGTAATAGATGGACAAGACGCAAAATGACCAGGTGTAGCAGGAAGAGGACAGAAACACCATAGCCAGAGAGGAGAGAGAGAGATAGCTTTCCTCAGACAAGCTCAGAAGAGCAACTCTAGTGGGCTTTGATGATGCCACTGCTGGTTGCTAGGCGCCTGAGGGCCTGTGTTAGCAGTGGAGGAGGTTTTGGGACCACAGGGGCCGTGATTGATGTGGCCCCCACACAGTCAGTCAGGCCACTATCCTCTTTATATGGATCTGTGGGGAGAGAGCAGAGCACCACACGTACAGTATCATTGGATAGGAACAAGGAGGCAGTATATGACTGGACCAAGTGGTCTTTGGACAGGAAGGAGCTTACAGGTGCAGCAGCGTGTGATTGACTTACTTCGCTGACGATGGCCCACACAGCGGAGTCTTTGACAACGGAGAGCCGCAGTGCCACTATAGGGTTGAAGGCGGGATCTACAGCCCCTTCTGCCGCACCCTTCTCAAACTGACCTACACACACACACACACACACAGTACTGTACGTCATATCTACAAACAAAACAAAAAGCTAAGACACAAAAAGCACATTGTTGTTGGAACACGTAAAACAGGGGTTGCCAACCTTTTTTGGTTTGTGACCCCACCTTGCCGTCACAAAAATATAGGGACCCCAGACATTCAAATTCCGGTAGCCTACAACATCGGTAATATCATCAGTGACATCATCAGTGACTGCGTTTACATGGACTTGAGTATCCCGGTTACTGTCGGGGTTTTGGAGTATCCTGTTTTTGTGTTTGCGCATGTAAACATCATATCCCGGTTTCAGAAACCTGGATAAGCCCTTATCCCGGTTTTGAGAAAGCCGGTTATGCTAGGTGGAGTACTCCGAAAGAACCCGGGATACTGCTGCATGTATACACCTTATCCTGCTTTCTGACCGCAGCAGACTACCTGCGCAGGCGCGGCTTCAGCCAAGTCTCACTTCTGGAGCGATGAGGACATTTTTTGTTTTGCCGAGTTTTGTCTTTCGGTGATGAAAGAATTAAATGCTTGGCAGCTTAGATAGGAGAAAGCATCGAAATGCTGCCCTATTCAAGTCTGTAGTATACAGACTACAGGACGAAGGTGTTGTGACTCAAATGAAAGCAAAAGCCGCGCCCTGCGTGCAAATGGGGACACTCCACCATGAAGACGGAATCCAAGGGAATCCCACGTCTTGGCCCAAAAAAGGTAAATGACGTCACGTCACACGCACCCAATATAAGCAAAAAATAATAATAATAATAATAATAATGACCCCGGTTTGTATTGTAATGATCACAGGCGCCTGCGCAAATAGCATGCAGTGATCAGTAACCGGGATACTAGTACTGATCATGTATACAGGGATATGAGTAACCTGCTTTCTCTCTCTTCCATGTAAACGCCATATGCCGAATATGATCAAAACCAGGATAAGCCTCATAACCGGGATACTCAAGTCCATGTAAACGCAGTCAGTGATGTCACATGTAACAACAGTATGCTGACATTTTTTCCTCAGAATTCAGAATTCTGATGTTTTTTCCTGAGAATTCTGACATTAAAATCTGAATGCTGACGACCCCAAGGTTGGGAAGCACTGACGTAAAGGGTGCAAATGGGGAGAGAGCGGTGGCAGGAAGAGGAGGAAACATCAGTTACACTGTAAAGAACAAAGGAGAACATGTCTGGCAGAGAGAAAGGCTGTGGTTGAGGACATCTGACAATCTGTTTGCACACTGCCTATCAGTCTGAGGCAGAACCAGCGTGAGATAATGTAATCTGATCGCAGTGTTCCAGTGTGTCTTGGTGCACACGCACACACGAGTAGCTCATTGAAAGTGTAGCTGTATGGGTATGGAAGGAATGTCTGGTCCACTTACCGATTCTGTAAAAGCGGTCTTCAGTTCGCTTGTACTTCTCTTTGGTCTGTAGTCCAGGTTCCTAAAATGTGCACACAGCAACGGATGGACTTTAGGGAAAAACAAGACAAAAATGCCACAGAATGTCTATTTGAGCAGCAGCTGGACAGAAACCAGCCCCCTTGTCGACACTGTTAGAATGTCTTGCCTCTGGCAGAGCAAACGATTACAACAAGCTTGTGCCAACATTGCTGTCAATAATCAATCATTACGCTACACACATTATGAGTGACGGATCAATGACCTAATCCAATCAGAAAGGGCTTTTTGCACATCAGAGCAGAGAAGGGTGGGAGACTATCTTCAGTTGGGCTTCCCTACCGAGACGGGCAGGATTTCCACCGTGGTGTTCTCTATCCGGTCTCCTGGGTGCTCCTGGTTCCCACTGCGGAACAGGAACCTGCCAATCAAAGCACACAAGTTCATTCAAAGCCCCAATCAGTAACCTTTTCACCTTGAGAAGCAAACTGAGCACACAGGGGTAATCTAAATAGTTACTTTGACCGACTCAGTTTTTTTCCTAAACTTATAAAAGTGCCATATTAACTAGGGCTGGGTATTGGTTCAAATGTCAAGAATCGATTGGATTCCGATTCACAAGGTTCCGAATCGATTAATCCCGACCTGATCCGATCAGATTCCGATTAGATTAATTTCAATATCGATTTGATTTAAAACATGTTTTTTGAGCTGTAACCTGAATTACATGATTGTACTACAAAGATAAATAAACGTCAACTTGAAACTATTTTTCAACTACCAGACACAGCCTATAATATTATAGCCTATGTTTATTAAAAACAAAACAAAAAAAAAATGAATAAAAAAACCCGATCTCTAGACATATGAATCGATATCAAAGGATTAAAATAAAAATCTGAGAATCTATTTTTTTAACCCAGTCCTAATATTAACCCTTTACAGTGGTATAGCGCTCAAACGGATCTGTCGTGATCCTGGCGCATTGATATGAACGATAAACAGACCTGACTGGAACTACTTAGCTAGGTGTACATTATCACTGTACATTATCACAAATTAATGGACAGCCTGCAGCCAATCAGAATCGAGTATTCACCCAGACCATGGTATAACAGCTTTTTAGTCATTGAAGATGGTACAGTGACTTGTAACAGGGAGAAAGTCACCTCTATTGGTCACACACCGCCCTCCAAAGACCTCTCCTAGGACTAAGCATTTTTATGCCGGCGTCCCGGAAGCAGCCTGGAGCATGCGCTGTACAGCGGAAGCGCTGTGTTCAGGAAAACAAGGAAAATGACGTTTCACGTAACTATGGATTATTATTTAATCACGTGGCGAGTACCCAATGTCACAACATGTACATAGAGCTTTCTGGCGGTGTGTTTGGTTGACTTTGAATGGCGATATCGATACCGATGCTATTGCACCCAGAGGGCGCAATTTCTCCAATAGCCAAACTTGGAAAAGCTGCAGAATGGGGCTTTAAATTCACATCCATGGGAAACGCCATGAATATACATTCTCACACATTGCCCCCATGCACACGACCACACGCACAGTCCACAGTACTTCCAATGGACAGCTAACTGTTTAGTTACCCACCTGTCTTTATAGCATTATAAAGTAAGCAATTCATATAATTGTACAGTCTGCTGATGATGAATCCTGCTGAATAATAAAAAAGATCATAGACTGGCTGACGACAATGCCAAAGTTCACCCACCGGCTAAATGTAGGAAATTTGGATAGGAATCTACAACTGGTAGATGAGTGCTCTTCTGCTTCACTTCTCCTTGTGTATCTATTATACACAAGTATTTACGTCTAGTAGTAAACATTATAAACAACAGAACAGGGAGCAAGAAACTGGACTATAAAGCAGGGCATTCACCACGACTGCATTTCAGTAGGCATCCACTAGTCCCAAAAATTAGTGGACTAGTCGAATACTCACGGGGGGTTTTCTCTCTCCATCCAATAAAAATGATAAATTCTTGTCAAAAAGGTCTCAAAACAACTGATGTAGGCTTCCCTTGACCAACCTGGGAGGTATGTGAAATAGAGTCCGTGATGGTCTCAAAAAGGCAGTTTAGAAATGAGCTGCTAAACCCCAACAACTTGTCTGAGCTGGAGATAGCGACCGTTTGACTGCAGTAACAATACAGACGGCAGTCTTTCCATCTCTAAATACCTTCAATTCTGTTGACTTAATATGGCATAATGTAGAAAATGATTGTTCAAACAAATCTGTTAATGTATTTATTTATTAATTTATATTGTTTATTCCTAACCCCCCCCCCCACAGATGAACGATTAGTGGACTATGATGAACAGTGTCGACTAGTGGTTTTGATGTGAAGCCCCTATTATAAACTGAACAGTCGGAAGAGAGAAAAGAAAGAAAACTAACTCTACTGACCAACTGCAGATGAGACCTTGGCTCTTATCAGTAGAGTAATGTCACTCAAAGCACTTAAAGCCAGAAAGTGGAACGTCAGATGGTGAATAGGTGTAAGTGAGTGGCTGAGTGAGAGGCAGTGAACAAACTACAATTACAAGCAAGTCGCGACCACTCTCTCGAGAGGGGGGGATACGATCATCAGTCTCTAAAGTGCTTCTCCACACGAGCAAATATTAACAGCTTCTCCTCTTCAGCCCCAGTCCAAGCCCGCCCTTCTTCCTCCAAGTCTTGCTACTGGAGCCCTTTATACTGTCTCCCTTCCCGCTCTCCTCCAGCTCTGCAGAGTAGGAGGTTGGCCTGTGAATGCTTATTTTAGAACTCTCTCATTAGCTCATCCTGATCCCCGGAGACGCGCACGTGCACGCACGCACGCACGCACGCGCGCGCGCGCGCGCGCACGCACACACACACACACACACACACACACACACACACACACACACACACACACACACACACACACACACACACACACAAGCAGTGATACGCAACCTTGCCCTCCTCAAAAGCAACATTGACGAAAAATCGTCTTTGCAAGAGCCACAATAAAAAAAAGTCCCTTTCCTCCCATTTTTAAAAAGATTTGTACTCATTTATTTATTCTAAGTAGGACTTAAAAGAGTCACAACTACCTATAAAGGAGCCGCATGTGGCTCTAGAGCCTCGGGTTGAGTATCACTGCTCTAGAGCCTCGGGTTGAATATCACTGCTAGAGCTAACCCTGAATCACTGAAAGGGAAGAGAAAAGAAAGACTTGCATGTGCCAGTGTGAATGCCTGTTAAATGTCAAACTGTCAATGTACATGTTTGGCAATACCATCTACTCTATAATATTATTTGGATGTAAATTATGTCAGCATTCACAAACATACATGGCTCTTAGACACAACCCTCCTCTCTACACTGTACTTACTTCTCTATGCTGAGAGGTCTGTCAAATTTGAAGAGGACGTAGTCTCCTGCAGTGGGAGTGATGGCCCAGAAGAAGTCCTCTCCTAGGTAAGTCTTCTCCAGCGTGTGGCCCTGGTACACCTGCACAACAGACCACACATCTGTTTTGTCCTCTCTTTAGCATTGATTTCTATGCACTGATATATTAGCAGCTGGTATTGGACAATATCAGCTTTAAAATATCAGTACCAGTCTGATATTTTCACTGCCGATATTTGGTGGCATTCGTGTGACCTTTTTTCTTGGAGTGTGTCACTTAATACAACTGACAAATCAACGACAGATAAAAAAAAAACATCAGTGCGACCCAAGTGTTTGTACTCTTAGATATTCTCAATGGGACTCCCTGTGTAAATTCAAGATATTGCCATTTATTTACATACCGTAATTATACATTAAAGCTGCAGGGAAAATGTATGTCAAAGAAAATGGGGTTTCTTAAAAGCCCCCCTCCAGTCTATTTTGTCATTTTAAGATATTTCATATTTTAACCACACTGTTCGCAAATATCTTTGACAAACAAATTAATTTTGTGGTTAAGTTAAAAAAAAAGTTAGTTGCTAAAATGGGATGATCACATGGGACATACCAATTAGCAACTCTGAGGTAGCAGGGTGGATCAATGGTTCACTAAGGGGAAAGTAAAGCACTCCCCTCCTTCTGGTCGCTTGTGGAGGATTCTTGGGCAAGACCCCGTAACCAATAAGCCTCCCATCATCAGGGTTACGATGAAGACGGGAAAGAAACCCAAGAAAAAACCATGGCGGATCCAGACACCGCAAGATGGCACCCCCATCACTGGACTAGGGTGCGTAGGGCTAATCACTCGACCACACGAAAACACTCGATTACAGAAATGGCAATGGAGAGTACAGCTTTTCTCTTTGGTGGAGCTCTGGTGGACCCAATACAAGGACCAGTATGAATGCGAAGCAGCCCGATGCGACAGTTAGCGTGAACGGATCCCGTAGAAATAAGTATTAGTGCAACTATAGTTAGACGTATAACAATTAAATTCTGACTGAGAACGAGCTAGCATGTTAACTAGCTAGCTAGCTGTTAGCTACGTTAGCTAAGCCCGCTGCCTGCTGCAGTACTAAGCTACGTTGGGCTTAAAACACCGCTGACGTGATTGAAACACTAACTGGCTCGCAAGTACGAGTCACGCTTATTTCAATGGTACACTCCGTTTTGAAATCTGTTGCCCGGTTGTCAAGTAATCTGCAAGGTAATGCGGCTATCCCTTGTGGCTAAAGTGCAGAGGAACCTCTGTGAATAGTGTTTCTGGTCTGCGTAGCTTACGCTAATGCAAAGGGTGTAGCACAGAGTCAGATGACTTGCGACTATCAACCAGCACCCACAGAGTGTTTGAGGAAGAACATTAACCGTTAAACAGCCGTTAAACTGGCTGGAGGCGGGCTTTAACTGCTACCTTCATTGAAGTGGACACTTCAGCTGGTGGGTTGACATGCATCTTGTGGAGCAGTGGCTTCAGGAAGTCCTTGTCCTAGATAAAGAGAGAGGGGAAGTGAACAGTTGTAGACAGGAAGTAGCCGTAACACCACAAAAAGGGTGTGAAGGGGAATTCTGCTCACTCATATTTTTCTTGAAAACAGAACTATAGCTATTTGGAAGATAGCAGAGAAACAACGGTGAGCAAGTGAGACTCACTGTGAGTTTTTGTATCTTTCCAGCAAGCGAGGAATGGAGTCCCACATGTTGAAACAGAGAGGGTCTGAACCGCACACGCAGACTGGACTTCTGTCGCTCGCAGTGTTTCTGCAAAAGAGGAAAAAGAGGAATGATGAGATAAGAACAACACTTTCCCAATACACCCACACTCGTACCCACACAGTGTCCACACTCGTACCCACACAGTGTCCACACTCGTACACCCCCAGTGTCCACACTCGTACCCACACAGTGTCCACACTCGTACCCCCAGTGTCCACACTCGTACCCACACAGTGTCCACACTCGTACACCCGCAGTGTCCACACTCGTACCCACACAGTGTCCACACTCGTACACCCGCAGTGTCCACACTCGTACCCCCAGTGTCCACACTCGTACCCACACAGTGTCCACACTCGTACACCCGCAGTGTCCACACTCGTACCCCCAGTGTCCACACTCGTACCCACACAGTGTCCACACTCGTACACCCGCAGTGTCCACACTCGTACCCACACAGTGTCCACACTCGTACCCACACAGTGTCCACACTCGTACACCCGCAGTGTCCACACTCGTACCCCCACAGTGTCCACACTCGTACCCCCACAGTGTCCACACTCGTACCCACACAGTGTCCACACTCGTACACCCGCAGTGTCCACACTCGTACCCGCAGTGTCCACACTCGTACCCGCACAGTGTCCACACTCGTACCCACACAGTGTCCACACTCGTACCCACACAGTGTCCACACTCGTACCCCCAGTGTCCACACTCGTACCCACACAGTGTCCACACTCGTACACCCGCAGTGTCCACACTCGTACCCCCAGTGTCCACACTCGTACCCACACAGTGTCCACACTCGTACCCCCAGTGTCCACACTCGTACCCACACAGTGTCCACACTCGTACACCCCCAGTGTCCACACTCGTACCCACACAGTGTCCACACTCGTACCCCCAGTGTCCACACTCGTACCCACACAGTGTCCACACTCGTACACCCGCAGTGTCCACACTCGTACCCACACAGTGTCCACACTCGTACCCACACAGTGTCCACACTCGTACCCCCAGTGTCCACACTCGTACCCCCACAGTGTCCACACTCGTACACCCGCAGTGTCCACACTCGTACCCCCAGTGTCCACACTCGTACCCCCACAGTGTCCACACTCGTACCCACACAGTGTCCACACTCGTACACCCGCAGTGTCCACACTCGTACCCCCAGTGTCCACACTCGTACCCCCACAGTGTCCACACTCGTACCCACAGTGTCCACACTCGTACACCCGCAGTGTCCACACTCGTACCCGCAGTGTCCACACTCGTACCCAGTGTCCACACTCGTACCCGCAGTGTCCACACTCGTACCCGTACAGTGTCCACACTCGTACCCATAGTGTCCACACTCATTCCCGCACAGTGTCCACACTCGTACCCGCAGTGTCCACACTCATACCCGCACAATGTCCACACTCGTACCCGCAGTGTCCACACTCGTACCCGCAGTGTCCACACTCGTACCCGCAGTGTCCACATACCGCATCTTTCTCAGGATTGCACACTTTGACCCAGAGAATGTGGTCCAGCAGCCAGTCGATGGGCTTCTCCTTGTAGAACATGAAGATGAACTCAACGATGAGGTTTAGGTCTGGGGCTTGGAACATCTTGCCTGTAGGACAGAGCAAATAAGGTTTAGGTCTGGGGCTTGCAACATCTTGCCTGTAGGACTGAGGGAACAAGGGGGTTTGTAGAGGTCCATTGATCCTGCACTGAGGCTCATTAACAGCAAATTATTTGTAAAAGATATTATTAAACCTGATAGATTTAATAACTTATTCCACCCCTGTAGAGATCAATTTGATAACCTATACCACCCCTAATTTACTCCTCAAACTCACATATTATTATATATTATATTCTATTGGTTTCTGTTATGTGACCAGCCAGCCTCCTCCTTCTTGCTCTTTCTCTCCTCTCCCTCTGGAGTTCCTGCTCTACCTTAATTGCCTGAGGAGCAACAGGGAGCCAATCAACCCAAGGGTTTGGTTAAAAGGAGGTTGGAATGGAGAACATGCAGAGCTTGCACACACCCACAGCAGCAGCACCTGGAGAGGGTTCTCCTCTCCAGTGATAATTATTACTTTGTACTTAGTTTGGTTGAACTTTGTTCTGTTATTTTGTTTATTTGTTTAGGCTGAAGTCCCCGGTAGTTATGTTTTCGTATGATCCTGTTTAAACCTTTGTTCTTTTGTCTCTTCAGGACATCTAGCTGGCGTCGACGGCCCGAAGGGGTTGGCCCAGGCCTTTTCCTTAGTTTGGCCGGATCTTCAGCTTCCTTTCTTTATATCATTTGCTACTTTGGTCATTTTCTTCATTTTTGGTTAAACTAAACATTTGAGTAATTGTGCAACCTGCCTGGGGTCCTAAATATGTTCTGGTCTTCGGTTGAGCCATATTTCATGTGTTGAAGACCGTAACAGTTTCAATGCACCAAATGGTTTCATTTCTCATCAGTTAAATTGTCCCCTCCACAGATAGCGACAGGGTGTCTCACACCCCAGTTGACAGTTTCACACCCCAGTTAACAGGCAGAGTTAAGAAAAGCACCATGGCAAACACATTTAGGGAAGTAGTTGACAGCCTACCAGACAGTAATAATCAACTTGCGCCCCGGGGACCCAGGGTGGCCCGCGGCCATACCATATGAAGTGTCGCATTGGTTTTATTGTGAATGAGAATCTGATTCACAATGATAACTAATGTGAAATAAAGTTTGGCTGAGCGCCAGTTAACTTGTCAAACACTGCTGTCCAACAGTCATAATTGGTTTCATTTCATTGGTTTTCATTATCATTATTCATTATTACTTTTGTTATTATTATCTTTATTATTGTTGTTGTTGTTATTCAGTATTCATTCTATTTGCTATTCATTCTAATTGCTTTATTGATTCAAGATGAAATTTGCCTGATTGCTGACAGACCCAAAAATCCTTTGCCCTGGTCAACCCACAAGGCCTCAGTCAACTGAAGTGCATGCTGAGAGGAGTATTTTGAAAGTTGTCGTTTAACACCTCCAGATAGAAAGAGGCTGTATTCAGACTTATTGGTGGTTCAGTGGTAGAATTCTCGCCTGCCACGCGGCGGCGAGGGTTCGGGTCATGGCCAATGCACCATGCTGTAAGGTCATGAACTTGTGTTTTTACACTGTTAGATGATCTCCAATCTTAATGTTTAATAAATTGCAACATATTGCCATAATTGTTTCTGTATTAACAAATGACGCGATGTATGAATATTGTGTGCAATTTGGAAAGGACACCAAGGTCTCACTGCAGCACTGTAACTAAAATAGGACCCAATCAACTGGAATCATTACGACAAACGAGTGTCTGGCGAAAACCTTGTCTCTCTTGATTTTGCCCATTGACAACCATGCATTTTTCAGATCTTACAGTAGATTATCACCGGTTTGCCTCGTCCCACAATATGCCAACTGTCAATTGCAGTATAAACACTATGATTATCCACCTTACAAGGTTTTTTATCTTAGTATTTGAGTCTTAAAAAAAAAATATGCCAGTGGAATGAAATAATTTCACTTTTTTGAAGATTCTTGAGGAGGCCGTACCGATGAAGCCCAGCTGAGAGAACTCCAGGATCATCCAGTCCTCTGACGAGAGCTGCAGGGCAAAGTTCTTCATGGTGGCAAAGTAGTTGGGTTTGGCCACAATGTCATCCTCCAACTGAAGGGACACAGGTATGTATAGAAGGAAATGTGTCAGCCAGATGAGAGGGAGGATTGTATAGAGGGAGAGAGGGAGGGAGGGAGGGAGGGAGGGAGGGAGGGAGAGCAGGGGGGGAAACTCATCTACGGTCACACAAGGACGCACACTTTCAAAGTAGCACTCTGAACTGAGCTAAGCTACTGTATGTTGCTGGTACTAACTACACGCCACACTACTGTATAATATCAGTAGACGTCAGATAGGCAATACCTCTTCCCTCCAAATGTGAGCAGAGGGTGAAGATGGAGACACACACCCCGGTGCATTCGAATCAATACAAAAGACAGGCAGAAATGGGAGAGGAACAACACAGTTATAGTGGATTATGAATGGCTGCCGGTGCCCCTTTCAGTTCAGTATTTCAGTTGTGATGAGAGTAAACACATCTAAGAGGATTAGGCTGAGAGTAAGTGAAACTGGCTCTGCTCTGAAAACATGTCACAACCTCCCAGCTCTGATGAAAGCCTGTGCCATACAACTCTTACAGTTTGAAATGACCCTTTTTGAAGTACTCCGCATGTTATAATTGGGCGTGGCATGCTCCAAACTGAAAGCACACCAGTGTTTCCCTAGTTTCGCTTGCCAGACTATCTCTGTTTCATGCTGAACCAGTGCAGGAGAGAGTCTGGCTCCTCTTACTCTCACTCTGGTATAGCGGGGGGAAAATGCGCCGTTATCTTTACAACCATCCACCGAAAGTAGCAAGCAGGCCTGCATTATTGCACAATCCAATTCTTTGTCAAAACTTGCCATTATCAGAGTGTAGGTTGCTAGCTTGCTAGCTAGCTAGCATAGTTGTCGTTTCACAGCGGCAGAGGTATTTGAGAGCGGACACGCAGAGTAGAGAGCCGAAAGGGATTTCCCTTCGCTCTGACTGAAATGGTCGGAGCCGGGGCGTCCTGGTGGCTCACCTGGTAGAGCGCATACCACAAAGGCTAGTCCTTCGTGCTGCCGACCTGGGTTCGAATCCGACCCGTGGCCGCATGTCATCCCCTCTCTCTCTCCCCACCATTCCTGTCTGCCCACGGTCCTATCCAATAAAGGCAAAAATGCCCCCCACCCCCAAAAAAGTTGGAGCCAATGGGAGAGCCTGCAGGGAGCAGAACGGGATTTCCCTTCTGCTCAGACTGAAATGGTCAGCGCCAATGGCAGAGCTTATACCTGCAGCCTGCTTTCAGTGAGTCAGTCTACTGTTTCCCTAGAAATAAGCTGACATACTTAGTGTAGTGTATGTGTGACTCTGTCCCCAGCCCTACTGAGATGCATTGCAACAAGTTGCTATGGGAACAATCATAAAGTGCTGGCATAGGTGTGTGTGCTGTGCTAATATATATATATTTTTTACAGGGACATACCTGAACATAATAAACTCCTTTGCTGACTGCATACATCATCAGGAAGGAATAGTCCAGATTCTGCTTCGTCCGCCATCTAAACAAAGCAGAGATCACAGAATTATACATTTCCATTGTAACTATACACACTCAATATAGACTCTCAAGTTATCCTCAGGTACATCGCACATGTAGAAATTATCGAGGACAAATTGCATCAAACTTGAAGTTGTGTACAAACAGGCATTCACATATGTTCCACCAGCAGAACCGGGCTTTCTCCCCAATTGTACTTGGCCAATTCCCCCTGCTGGCCAGGTTCTAGCTCCACCCCCTCTGCCGATCTGGGAGAGTTGTAGACTAGCACAGGCTTCCTCCGATACATTATGCACGTGCCTGCACATGCACACGCACACAAAGGTGTCCCAAATACAACAACACTTTTACACCATGGCCATGTTGAACCAGACCGTAAGACTTCAGTTTACCCTCAGTAGCATCTGCGCTCGCAAACAAACACCCCCCACACACAAACAATAGGCCTTTGGGCCCGAACGGCATTATCTGAGTAGATAAGTAGCCGACACAAAGCGCACCATAAACAGATTCCTAATGAGGCCAGTTGTTAGCTGACTATAAACAGCAGATAACTACAGGGGAGAAGGAGTGAGAGACTACCGAGAGATAGAGGGTGCTGCTGCAGATGACCTTGAGCTGACTTTGAGGAATGCCTGTGGAATACTAAGTACCCAGGCAGCCTACCTAAAAGCTCTGGCTCCATCTCTCTCTCCCTCCCTCACTCTCTCCTCCTGACTCATCCTTCCATGTCTTTTCTGCAATCCTCATCACAGCTCTCAGCATCTCATTTCTCTGAGGCCCCCGGCTTGTCCGTCATTTAAATAATGACTGTCTGTCCTCCACTTGGACTAATTCAAGGTCAGAGCGTCGACCACAGATGTCATGCCTGTGTGTTTGTTTTCTCACTTGACTCTCTCTCTGGAATCTCCAAAAGTCTCTTTGAGGTTGGTGAGTTCGGGGTAGTAGGTGGCCGGAGGAGAGATCACTTCCAACAGGCCCGAATTAAACTCTGTAGAAAACCTGGTGAAGAAAGAGCATCAATGAGGTCAATGTGGAAACACAGACACACACAGACACATTTCTCTCAGTAAGAGTGATGTTTGGCCCCTCCCCTTTTTCTGTCAGTCTGAACATTTTAATGTAGAGCAGGAAACACACGGTCAGGAAGGTTTGCGTGCGTCTGTCAGGAAGTGATGAAGTTTACTCACTCTTTCTCCAGGTCGGCCACCACACTGTGAACATACTCTACGTCAGTCTGCAGGGACAAAACCAGACACACACACACACACACACACACACACACCCACACACACACACACACACACACACACACAAACACACACACTTACTTTTTGGTATCATGGGATTGATTGTGCAAATGCATCAGTGCATGACTCCGTGTATGAGAATAGAGCTCACCTCCCCCACGTAGACAATAATGACGCAGTCAAGTTTCTCCTCAGCCGACAATTTGTCTATGAGCGAGTGCAGCGTCTCCGACAAATACGACTTTACCTTCCGCTTCACTGTGGGGATCCCCATCACCATGGAGACTGAGGAGGAGGGAGAGAGAGCATGGTGACAACAAGTACCAGTGGCTGACACTCATTCAGCAGCCGTAATGCCCTAGCCAGCCGGTCACGTGAACTCACATTTCATTTTGTTCTACCAGACCGTCTGGGCTCAACTCTGGGAGGGCTTTCTGCAGAAACTGCAAAGCGGACGAGCCAATCAGCGACCCGCCTCGTAGTTGACATCATAACCGGCCAATCGGGAATGTCGCTAGGAAAACAGTAATGGCCTGCCTCCTTGCCTGTCCACCTCGAGGAGTTAGGGTTAGGGTTAATGTCTGTCAACGTTTGACTAGTTTGAACAGCCATAAAGTGCAGTTATTGCAGAAATAGACTCAATAACAACAATTAAACAAGTACAGGAGGATGCAACAGCGGAGTTTCTGGGCGGAAAATATGTTTTCGCCGTTCTCCCGAGTGGATTTGGGTTTGACTGGATCCAACGCTGATTGGCTGAAGGAGTTGTCTGTCAAGGCAAGTACACCCGCCCAAATTCCGCCCACTGCAAAGAGTGGGTGTAAGCTTCAAGCCAGATGTGAACGAAGAACGAAATGAAATGTGAGTTCACGTGACCAGGCTAGTAATGCCCTTCAACTGATGCAGACTTGTCACCATTGTTAGAAGTTTCTTAAATTAATAAAAGCAGGTATAATACAATCTTAATGCAGGTACTAACCAGTCTTATTGACCTTATGAGGTATATGTAGACCGTATGTATATGATGTATGAATATGATGTTTGCCTGCCAGATAATAATTATGTATACTATCCAACCTTATTCCTAGGTGCCATGATGCCTTACGTGAAATATGGGCGAAACTACTGTTTCAACAACCTAGCAGTGAATTAAGTTCATGTTTGTGCTACTGCCATCCAGTTTGCTATCTAGCTCAATCAACTAACTTAGCTAGCTGATGTTTGGCTTCTGCCCTGTGTCCATACAATACAGGCTCTCACAATAAATCCATGCTGCATATCATTCAATCCATATCAGCCTTGACTCCTTATTAGAAAGTTAAAAATTAAAACGTTGCCAAACTAATGGATGGTGGACCGTCAACAGCTTTTCACTCTAGAGATGACAAAACAAAGTCGTAGCAGTGAGAAGAAGGAAAGAAATGCTAGACAAGACTGGGTCTGGGCCCCAGTTAACCACACCGCCCAGCTGAGAACAGACACGATGGCAATCACGGAAGTGTGAGAGTTCACTTCAGATTAGAAGGTCACTTCAGAAGTGAAGTTGAACCGAGGATAAGAGAAACAACAATAAGAGATGGATACGGAGGCAGAGAGAGTGGCTATTGTTGCCTCATCCATTGTTCCTATTGTATGAGGCTTAGAGGCCTCACTGTGCAGACACACTGTTCTGTTGACCGGGGAGATTCCCCGCAAAGTACACGGCACCTTTAATAGACTGCTACAGACATATCACACTTCATTTTACCCACTGTGACACAAGGATCACTTTCACTGGGAAGAGAGGGACTGAGAGTGAGTGAGTGAGTGAGTGAGTGAGTGAGAGAGTGAGTGAGTGAGTGAGTGAGAGAGAGAGTGAGTGAGTGAGAGAGTGAGTGAGAGAGAGAGTGAGTGAGTGAGTGAGTGAGAGTGAGTGAGTGAGAGAGTGAGTGAGTACAGCACACTGGTGTGACTAAAAGCAAATGGGAAGATGAGCATGTTACCAGAGTGGTTATTATCTGACACTGAATCACTCTGTTTTTCTCTTGCCGGGGAGAAAATAAGGGAAGACATTAAATTAGACTATTTGTTTACTTGTGTGGCCTCTCTCCGATCTGCCATGTTTCCTTCTCAAATCTTTCTCTCTCATCCTTTACGCATGGTGTGCTTGTCCTTCACTGAATTCAAATCATAGGGTCATAATACAATTTAGCATGTGTTTTGTATTAAATTGCCAATGCCTTCCGGGAGAAAAGGAAAAACAAATAGTGATGCCTTAATGGAAGTAAAAAAAAAAACACACACACACACACACACACACAGGGACAATGATGTCTGTGACGTAAACGGGCCCGTGCTGCTCCTACAAAAAGGTGTGTGCGACGCGGAGTAGCACATTTATCGGGCAGATGTGGGCCAACGGGGGGGGCCTCCACAAAAGCACGAAAACAAACTTGCGATGCAGAATGCATAAGCGGCGAGTTGGACAAGAGAAAGAGTGCAATCCAATCCTCCAGAGTGATCCGTGCAGCATGGAAAATCTGTCCCCGTTTTTTCTTTGTGTTTCTCTGCGCTGTGAGCCCCGCGCCGTATAGCGACACCCGCTACCAAGAAAGTAGGTCGAGGATGAAAGGAGAGTGTGGGAGAGACTGACAGAGAAGGGGAGGGTCGGAGAGACAGTGACTGCATGCAAGTGCAAGTGCAAGTGCAAACCCCCCCCCCCCCCCCATGTGTCCCCTGATCAGCCTGAAGGACTGATTTTCTATGCCACACAAAGAAATGGAGATGATTGTGTATATAATATAATATATATATATACTATATATATACATACTATATATATATACATATAATATGTGTATGTGTGTTTATAGTGTTTGTGTTGCCTTGCTGCGTCCAAATGTCCAGCACAATATTTGTAGAGATTCGGGGGTTAGGGCTAATCATTATTTAGGGTTAAGGTTCAGACTTATGCACATCAATGGATCATTTTCACAGCTTGGTATATTCAAGGCTCCCACACTCACCAGTCACGCACATTCAATTCAAGGGCTTTTCAATTACTTTCAAAGGTCTTGTTGTTTGGTGAAATTCAAGGACTCAAAACGGTCATGTTTTGTTTTGTGGTAAGACATGACATTGGTCAAACGTAGATATTAAAGAGGCCTCTGTTTTGACTTACATTCTTTTTTTATATATATTTTTTTATTTTGCAATTTTCAGAACATAGGGAACAAACAGGCTCAGACAAAAAACAAAAAAAAACACGTCGTCAGCAACATTCCAATGTTACCACTAACCAGCCGCGTCAAGTGCTCGTAGGCACAAGTAGGTCAGAAACGGGTCCCAAATAATTGAGAATTTCTTAAGCGAATTGGTCCTCAGGAACCGGAGTCTCTCCATACGTATAACCGAGACCATGTCCGTCAGCCACAGCTAAAAAGAAGGTGGAGAGGACTTCCACTCCTTCAGAATGAGTCTTTTGGCGACAGTCATCCCCTGTGTCAGAGACTGTTGAACAGCAGCAGGAGCAGAGAGGATTCTGAGCAGCCGAAGATGGTGAGTTCTGCCTCCGGCTGAAGAGTTATTTTATAGGCCTTAGAGTACCAATCAAATATTTTGGCCCAGAATCCAGATAGCGAAGGGCAAAACCAAAAAGCATGGGATAGTGTACCCTGACACCTATCACATAGCGGTGAGACAGAAGGGTAGATCTTGTGCAACCTAGACTTGGAGTAATGAAGACGGTGAGTTACTTTAAATTGGATCAGCTGGTGTTTACTTACATTCTTGTCAAGTAATCATCATGGTGAAATCTAAAACTGTAACTATAGCAACGCAAATATCATCCATTAATTTTCAAGCCTAATTTTATTCTTCTCAAATTCAGACTGTGTGTCTGTGTGTGTGTCTGTGTGTGTGTGTGTGTGTGTGTGTGTGTGTATGTGTGTGTGTGTGTGTGTGTGTGTTAAAAGCTAAGGAGTGGCCTCAGACAGTAATTAGTGTAAGATTAGATTTTGAAACTATGCGATATACGATCCAGTGTTGAATAATGGACTGAGACCACAATTTCCAACGTTCTTTCTACAGTACTTCGTAAACAACAGATTCAAAGCTTCATCATACAACACCCAGCAAATAAAGCCACAAAGAAAACCAACCAACACCGGGTTCATATTGTCAATTGATAAAAGTGCTGTCAGACAGGCTTCACACCAAACATTTCAGACTCAGAGGGAGTCTCTGCACTGTTGCTTTTTCCCATAATCCCTGTTCAATCCCAAGTAAAGTGGCCTGATGTCCTAATTTACACAGCTATAATTATCCCAATGTCAGATACTTAGATCAGCAGAGAAAAAGGAAGGACAGTAATACAAAAGAGAGAAAGAGAGACAACCACAGAGACAGAGACAGAAAAAAATAACCTAACAAAGATGGGGGTTCTTGAGGCTGTGAGGCTGACGTTGCCGGTAGCTTATCAAGTGTACCTAGAGGACCATCTGTCTGTTGAGTTTCTAGGCAGTACAATCAGTAATACAGTCTGGAGATGGACAGCTACTACAGCTGCCCCGTCTCCCACAGACACGGCAACAAACAAACAACTAACCTCAGTGACTGTAACAAGGCAGCCGGAAGACGTGTGTATCTAGATTGGTGGATTTCCAAGAGAAAAGTCTGTCTGCAGGTAACAGATACCTGTCTGCTTGCCATAAAAGGGGCCAGACGGGCAGAAACAGATACCCCTCTGCTTGCCATAAAATGAGCCAGACTGGCAGAGAAGTGGCGAGATGAAGAGATATGTCTGGCCTGTTCTCTTGCTTCCAGAAGGAAAACCTTATACTCGTGGATGGCTGGACTTTGATGAGACTAAAGAGGCCGTAGGCCAGCAGGGATAAGACAATCTGTTTGTTCCCCCTGTCTTCTCCCTCCTCCTCCCCCTTCTAATTTGTCTTGGGCCTCTGTTCTTGCCCTCAGTCATTGTCACTAGGAATGTGGAAACGCCCTTTGAGTTGTCCTGCTCCTCAATTCAACCCCTGGCCCCAAATTTGCTCTGTCTGTCACCCGCACACAGCGAGATACTGGAGGTAATCCTCTTAGGCAGAACTGGATACGGCAGAGGTCACCATGCTGTGTGCCGCTGCAGGAGGGCTGGAGGGAGCAAAAATTGAAAGCTAAAAATTAGGCTGATGAAAATAGAAATGAATGGGAAAATAGGGCGAATTAATCCATGCAGGAGGGTGGGGAGGGGGGGCTCATGTCTGACAGCAGCTTTCACAGAACACCTTACCTTTCTGTAAACGATGCAAAACATTTGCTTTTGTTTTGTCTACACTGCAGGAAACTACCTGGTGTGACAGTTTCAGTGTGAGTTATTGGGAGTTGAGCCAGAACATGTTTTGTTAATCTTATGCTTTTAGACACATTTTCATAAATGACTGGAATAGTTAAACAGTTCCACAGTGGACTGCCTGGCCAAAACAGGATAGAGGGGCAGGTGTATTGGTGGATGATAGGCATCATGTTTCTGAATTAACCTATTGAGGCAGTTCATGAAAGAGTTCATCGTTCTGCAGGTACCACCATGAACTGCTACCATCATGAACAGTTGCATTATATAGCACTTTTGTTTACAACAAAGTCACAAAATACTGCAAAAATAAATGTGTCAAATAAATGGAATGAAACCAAACAGCTATAATGAACGGGGAAATGTACCCTGCTGGATCTACGTAGGCCTGTAGCTCTTTAATATCAACTCGGCAAAATTAAGAAACCATAACTACCACAAACTGATGAAAAAGATTACTTCAGCTTGAGGCCAAAAGTTATCAGTTAAATGCAAGTTCATAAAGATTTGTGATTGTGTTTTCTTAGGTGGGTATTTCCCAAGTTTATGGCACCGCTATATTAGGTATACTATTTAATTATCTTAGAGGTTCTGTTGACAATGTTCCATCCAGAGGGGGATATTTGCTGTGAACCAGGACCCAACTGAGAACATGTTGAGAGGCACGATTCTGTCCCTGGTGTAAATGGGATCCCTGCAGTTTTGAGTGTGTGTAGGTAGGTGTGTGTGTGTGTGTGTGTGTGTGTGTGTGTGTTTGTGTAGGGCAGGCGTATACTAGAGAGAATGTCTCATAAATCAGGGGCATTGTGATAGAAAGAGAACTTGCAGAGCTCTGTGTGTGTGTGTGTGTGTGTGTGTGTGTGTGTGTGTGTGTGTGTGTGTGTCTGTGTGTGTGTGTGTGTGTGTGTGTGTGTGTGTGTGTGTGTGTGTGTGTGTGTGTGTCTGTCTGTGTGGCGCGTGTGTAGGTGTGTGTGTCTCACCTCCGGTACGGCCCAGACCAACCTGCACAGCAGGGTGCAGGCTGCCCTCATTGTTCAGTAGATGAGGCAGGTGGTGGTAGATATTTGGCACCTGGAGAGGTTTCCGATTGGCCAGCTCCTTCAGCAGTTTCTGTGTCTCGTCTGAAAGCAGACACAGAGAAACCAGTTACATTGATTCCTCTCCTCGATTTCAATAAACAATAAACCTTTGTAAAAGCAACAGGTGTGGGGGGGGGGGGTGGTTTGGCTGGAGGATGCATTATTGTAGTGAGTGAAATGTTCCTGGTAGGTGCAGCCTAAAGACTAAAGAGTGCATAGTGTAATTCCCCTAAGTGCTGCGCATTGCAAATAGCTAAATGATCGAAAGAACAAACGAGCACCTCATAAAGCGGGCGGGAGGCATTGCGACCTGATGATAAGATGTGGACCTTTTCAGACACTGAATTCTGGGGATCTAACAAAAGAGCAGAGCAACAATGAACTACTAGTCTTTGTCACATCTAAGAGCGCAGCATGGTGTGTTCGGTTTGGATTCTAACAAATTTGAAGAAAGTCGACGCAAAGCTACAGCCAGAGGGCAGTACTACGAGTGAAAGGTCAGGGTCCATTAGACGAAAAGAATTTACAACGCTCCAGATTCCACAGACTACAGTACACACTACCACATCCATTGAGCATAATATACTAAAAGCTTTCACGGATTCCTTTGAACCACGGTGTTAAAAGCTCAGTTGGAGTGTCTTTGCACGCGTCTCCTCCTGTGTCTTTAACGGACCAACAGTGTATCATCTACCTGAGAAGTTGGTGAGGGCATCTTTGCTGCCATTGGTCTCGGCGATGGCGCGTCTGAACTGCTCCAGAATGTTGTTGAGCTCAGAGGAGCGCTGCAGCGTCCGGTGCTCCGCCACACGAAGGCGCTCTTTCAAGGCATGGAACTCCCGCTGGTACGCTATCAGCTTCTCTACGAGGAAAAAACACAGGAAGCAAAGGAGGATGCATTAGCAGGCAACAACAACAACATACACACTAGTAAGACTCTAATACTGGCAAAGGTGCAAATTAGTGAGTTAATCACATTGGTAAATAGTGCTGATACATTTGACCATATTTGGGGCTTACATTTCACTCTCTCATTCATTCATGGTTGAAAATCAAGCAGCAGGTGAAAAGTCAGTGGTGTGCCACTATCTTGGACCAAGCTAGCTGAGGCAGAATATCTCTGGTGTGTTAACACGCTACCTCAAACTGTCAGAGCCCACTACAAGCTTGGGACTCGCATACCAAACTACAGTAGAGTGGCTGTGAGAAGACCAAGCTGCACGTTGGGAGGGAACATCAGAGGATGCATCTATTACTTATGTTTATCCAGATGGACAGATGTTGACTGAATATGCGTCTCTTTTCCAGCAATGTCCCATCTCACTTTCATACAGTTGCACAATTGTAGAAATTCACAGCAGGGAGCTGCACGGCACCAACCCGTTGGCCACTGAACAGTCCCACTGGAGCAATATGCAGCAGTTAGGTGCCTTGGTCTCTAGGGCACTTCAAGAGTATTTGTGAAGGGAAGGGAGACTAACTTGTTCAAGTTCCCACCCAAGAATTTCCCATCTGGTTCAGGGATTCAAAACATCAGCGACTGACCTGCTTATCTAACAAGTATGCTCCTGCCGCTGCCTCATACATACCTATTGTAGATGGTGATACAGCAGCATGCGGTGTTTTGACAATACCAGCTGCTTTCTTATTTTGCTTGTGCAGTTTGGTGGGACTAGGGCTAGGCTATATATTTTCAGAAAGCCTGTTCCTGGTGAACTCTTGGTGAACAGCAGAAGTTGACAGAGGGTGCAAGGCTTTATGAAGAAGAGGAGCGGTAGTCAGATGAGAAAGCTGTATCGTTCCCTCCCATATTAGTAATGTGAAACCAGGTGCATGCATGCATCTGGTTTATACACCTTGCATATACATTGTATATGTATGTATGTATGTATTTATTTATGTACAGTATGTGTCTCTATCCACCTTATTTTTGGCGGCCATTTTTGCCTGATCTGCTGATGGGTGCTTCTTCCGGTGTGATCCTCCCAGCCTTGTTGCTGACAGCTTGACACCCGTCTGGGCGAACGGAGCAAATCACTAATCAGGTCCAGCTTGGCAAAAATCTCGTCGATAAATATCCCTTTAAGAGCGCAGTGCATTCATGGGTAATCGCCTGCTGTGGCCAATATTAACCATTTCGAGTAACACTGTTTCCATACGGATCACCGGCGTTAGTTTGTTGTTTATAACGTGGCTATATTCATAACGTTTTCTATCTCGGATACGTTATTTCGAATCGCACATAGGTTACGCCAAACCCCACATAGGTTACGCCTCGAATCCCACATAAGTTACGCTAAAACGCACATACTTTACGCCCCGAATCGCACATAGGTTACGCTAAAACCACCACCGCAAAGCGTGTGGGTTTCAGGACGAAACAGACTTGAGCCACTAACGTCATCACAATATTCCTGGGATGCAAGTTTAACTAAACAGTTACATGTCCTCTACATTCTACATAAAATTAAGATATTACGGGTTGTTTTATTTTGTATGTTACATACTTATTGACCAAGTTATGTTCAATTCAGCCAGGGTACAAGAGACTGAGTGTAGGCAGCCATCTTTTCAAATCAAGTAGAATACACAGGGCCGATCCTGGCCATTTGGGTGCCCTAAGCGTAATTGTTCTGTGGTGCCCCCCCCCCCCCCCGTAAAACTTTCAATAACTGTCAAACGAAAGACTGCAAAATCATTAATTATGAACGATACTAGTGTATCTCACATTTCATTACATGTGGGAAACAAACAATTGTTAGAATTACTGTACATGTCAGCAAACAAGTGATTGTTAAACTGTACATGCAAGCAGGGGCGGACTGGGATCATAATTCAGGCCGGGCATTAGATACCAAGCAGGCCAGGCCGATACAGGCCGACGTGCGTGTATAAATTGTAAAAATTTGGGCTGTTTGAAGCCCAATTTGGGCCGTTTGAAGCCAGATTTTGGCTGTTTGAAGCCAGATTTGGACCGTCTGAAGCCCGATTTGGGCCAGTTGAAGCCAGATTTGGGCCAGTTGAAGCCAGATTTGGGCCGGTTGAAGCCAGATTTGGGCCGCTTGAAGCCCAATTTGGGCCGTTTGAAGCCCAATTTGGGCCGAGTCCAATTTTACAATGAGATGCACCCTGAATAAAGTAATAAAACCACTAGTAAACCAGTAGACGGCGCCTGGCCTGCTGTTCAGTGAGTGGCCTGACTGAGGGCACCAAAAAAAAAAAAAAAAAAAAAATTTTTTTGGTGCCCTCAGTCACGTGATGCCCTACGCAGTCTGCGTACTCTGCGTAATGGGTTGGAGCGGGCCTGAGAATACATTAGGAAATGGCAAGCTGCAGCAATAGTCACGTTAAACCGGACCTTGTACGCACAATTATTTTTTACAGTGGGGCATTCAAAAATAAGGTGGATAGCATTCATTGACCCACCTAAATGCAAGACTCAGGATTAGCACCAAAGTACCCAATTCCCTTGCATAATTGATAAGGGTCTGAGGTATGCAAGATTGCAGGTAGAAAGAATACAAAGAGCATGTGACGTGTGTGTGTCGGGTGGGGCGGTGGGTTTGGACAGTCTCGGTCTGATCTTCTGCTGCTGGTTGCATCTGTGCCCTTTTGGAGAGCCCCTCTCTACAGCAAAACCCACAATGCCTTGATCTCCCTCTCTGCATCTACCACTTGACTCAGCTAATTGTCCATCCACTCTGCCCTAGCTCCTGTTTCTCATAGCAGCATGTGGTTCCTCTGGACTGTTGATCTCTAAGACACACAGACAGATGCTGTCATTTGGCCCAAGCCTTATGAAAAGGGCAACTCCAAACGCAACCCCAGACTTTCATCTTCACATCAGCCTTTGATTGTAGGAGGACCCCATCCCCACTGAGATGAAACCGCACCTGTAATCCCACTGTGCAACCAAACAAGGCACACGGAGACAGGGCACACAGAGACAGGGCACACAGAGACAGGGCACACAGAGACAGGGCATTCACATCACAGGAACCAAAAACAATAACACCAACTGTATTGGGGTAGTTATTTAGCTATGTTTTTCCTATTCAGAGACCTAGATGCGGTGAAACTCAAATGCCTCCCCCTCGGGAACAACTGGGCATTGTATTTATTCTCGGATATGTTTGGCAGTGTTTATTATAATGTCTTGACATCACATTTGTGAAATGTCACTCCAGACACAGCTTTTCATCCCCGTTTAAAACCATTGTTGACCCTGCTGTTAAACTACAAACTTTGCTGGATTCATTGACAGGATTTTTCTTCTTCTAATGTTTGTGTTAAAAGCGTATAAGGGTAAGGTGAGCACATTCTACTTGCATAGGGCAATTACTGTGAATAACTATGAATACGCTAAACCCATTAGCCAATTAGACCTACCTGGGGTCTGCAGCACAGCTCTACAATCTCATTCTTCTTCACTTGTGCTGTGTACAGCGGAGAGCAGATAGAGCAGGTGGGGGAAGGGCAAAGTGACTGTGAGCTTAATGCACTGACAGCCTCTCCCTCTGCTTCTTCCCTTCTGCATTCAGCCATTATTTTTTTGCCCTTCTCTCATTCTTCTCCCTCCTTTGCTCCTATTTTCATATCGTTTTTTTTCTTTCTTTCCATATTTTCACATCCTTTAGGGTCCTATTTGAGTGCCCAACCATCAGAACAACCATCAGAACAACCATTAGAGACACCCCCCCGGTCCTGATTCCCATTCTTCCATCTCCTGTGACATCTTGCCCTGAGGTGTCATCCTTGACTCCTTTGCTCAGTTCATCTGATTTATTAATGAATATGTGTGTGTGTGTGTGTGTGTGTGTGTGTGTGTGTGTGTGTGTGTGTGTGTGTGTGTGTGTGTGTGTGTGTGTGTGTGTGTGTGTGTGTGTGTGTGTGGGGACACTAGACCTTCAATGACTAGCCTTCACACAGACTCAAGGGCTCATTTATGAATGCACACACACACACACACACACACACACAGTCTCGCCTCTCACACACACAGTCACACACACACACACACAGTCACACGCACACACAGTCACACACACACACAGTCACACACACACACACACACACACACACACAGTCACACACACACACACACACACACACACACACAGCACTGCTTGTTCTGTGGAAATGCGTCACTCTTCCAGCAAAAGAGGTGCATAAACCATCAGCAAATGTGCTTCCTCTGACACAGCATTTGAAGTTGACACGTATATCTTCTCATCTACCAAATGCCTGAACCACAAAAACTCGAGCCAGTGTCAAGAACCAATTTCATGTTAATTGTTAGGGGAAATTTTCCTATATATGCGTCCATTAATAGTTAGGATGTAATATGTTAATCTGTAGGCACATCTCAATCAGACACACACACACTAGGGCTGGGTATTGGCAAGGACCTCACGATACGATACGTATCACGATACATGGGTCACGATACGATTGATCGTGACCCATGTATCTTGTATCGTTGCATCTCTTCCTCTCATGAGATCATAAATCATTAAATATATTCAAGTAAGCCGATTCTCTGGAACTTTTACCTTAATTTATTCAACATTAATCTAGTGCTTTTTTTTTGTTGTTGATAAAGTTATAGATGAGGATGCAGTAATTGCAAAGGTCTGCCTGCACCTTTGAGGGTTGTCAGTCAGCTTCCTTCCTTCAGACATAGCCAGATGTAGGCTGGCAGCCAGCTGCCTGGCAAAAAACTGGAGGAAAGGCTGATTGACTCACAACCCTGAGGACAAATGACATCATTAGTGGCCAGCAGACAGGCCAGATTACAGATGATATCACCAGTGATGTCATCAGTAATACACATCATGCTGCCTGGCATAGAGCGAATTCAGGTTTTCCTCGTTTTTTGCCCGGCAACTGGCTGCCAGCCTAGGTCTGCCTATTATGTCTGAAGGAAGCTGACTGACAACAAAGGTCAGAAGGAAGCTGACTAATCGTGCATTCCTTTATAACTTGGAACTGGTAATCTTACGACTTCAAAGGTCATGAGCTGGGACGGTGACGTCACCAGAGCTGGTATTTCCCATTCCAAACTCGTAGGAGCCTAGCAGCCCCGACCTAAAAAATCCAAGATGGCTGCGCCGCGCAACAACAGTAGTTATAATCGTAGTAATGTTGTTTAGCACTTGTTTTGTTTGTGTCTCATTAAATCAGCTGTACACACAGCACTGCATATCTGTGTGGACATGAGGCTGCAGTGTTTGTATGCACAAAATGCCGCAAAATGCCATGTTATCAACTGTTATTGCTAACAATGGCTAGCCTGGCTAGCGACTGGATCTGACCAATGAACAGTGAACTTCCCAGCTCAAGTTTTCTGCAAATGGAATGCTAACAAAACGGATGTGATGTCATTTAGCCTCAACATCCCAGTTATTTTGCGATAAAGGAATGCGCCATCAATGCTCAAGTGATGACATCACCATTGTTCGAGTGGCATCACTTGGAAGGCTGACTGATTCACACCCCTGAGGACAAATTATGTCATCAGTGGCTGGCAGCCAGCTGCCTGGCAAGACCAGTAACCAGTAACCAGTAACCAGTAAAAACCAGTAACACTGGTTACTTACCTGCCTGGCATATGGCACCAGATTCATGCCGACCGCTTGAATCTGAATGTACTCAAATCATAGGCACACTTTTTTGGGGTTCTCTCATCAGTGATGTCACTCAAGCAAACTGTGATGTCATCAGTGATGTAGAACCGTATGATATCATCAGTGACATCAGAAAGTTAGCTTTTTTTATGGTGCATTTTAAAAGACCCCATCATCCCAAGGGCAATTTAGATTTTTTTTTAACGGGCAAATTGCCCGAGTCCCCGCTAATTTCCCACCCTGGATGTCATCTGTAATGATGTCATCAGTGATGTCACTCGAGCAATTGTGATGTCATCGGTAACTTGAACAACGCTAATTTCCCACCCTGGATGTCATCTGTAATGATGTCATCAGTGATGTCATTGGTAACTTGAACAATTGTGATGTCATCCGTGATGATGTCACTCGAGCAATTGTAATGTCATCAGTGATGATGTCATCCACTCCAGCTGTTGCTGATTTGTGGTAACACGAGCACACACCTACACTCTCATGCAAAATTCGTATAGCTTCTAACTGAATCTCTGGTTTGAGACTGGCTGTTTCACTTTGTACTTCTCTTCTGCTTCATTTGACCATTTCCTTATAGACCCCTTATACAGCTGTCAACATTGGAGCTGCGCGCGCATCGTGAAGGCAAAAAGCCGTGAGCCCAGCCAGCATTGACAGACACAGAGAGCTGTGTAAAAGCCGCCGGTGTCAGGACTGCTCTGTGCCCACATCTGTGACCCACAGTTAGATTTTAGTTTTAAAATGCAGTTCTCGGCTTACTACAACAGCTTATCGCCTAGTGATAAGTAATGTTATGCATTGAAATTAACGTTGGTTAATGGGATACGTCTTACAGACCCATACGCATATCAATGGATAAAAGACGAAATGGCCAAGCCTAGAGTGGCCAGCAATAGGCTACATAGCGTAGAGTTATTCTGTAACTTGCAAAGATATATTGTTATGTTGATAATGCACACAACTCAATAATGACATTATTTAACGTTACTTGGTTGTTAACTAACCAAGCGATGACAGCTACAGCTTACCTGATATGAAATGGCACTGCAGCAAAGTCGGGCATTTTTAATGATTTCCTCTTTCGGCTTGCAACCAAAGACGCCTACGGTTATCATTAAAAGGAGTATGAGTTGATGGGATTCGGTAAAACTTTAGTCCTTGCTTTGTTGATAGTGTAACAGACTGTTCAGTGTTGTGTTGTGTTGTATTGCATGTGTATGGGAGGCTGTGTATGTTCCCTCGGGGGTTGCCGTGGAACAGGATATGTGGGGAGAATGAAAGTGAAGCTTGTTGTAACGTTACAGCCTGGCTCTGTCGTTTATTATTTTGTTAACCAAGTGTGAATATGCAGACCCGGGTGCTCGGCTGCAGTGGCTTTCCGATTCTGGCGTCCCACTGCACAGCACGGGGACGTGTCTGGTTTTCCAGCCGCGGATCGGCTGCTTGCCGGGGCTGCGCGGACTCTGTCTTTCTGCCTCCGTCATGCGCATCGACGCTGCGTGATGTCAGTGTGACGTGGTCGTATAAGGGGTCTATCGCTCTGAGCAGTCTACTGCTACGCTGATGAAAGCATTTCCTGTCGCATGCTACTCCTTCAAAGTTTAATCTTTCCACTGACAAACCAACAGAAGGCATTCATTTTATTTTGAAGGACTTAAAAGGAAATGCAATGTTTATCCACCTTTTCTGGCTACGTCCTGGTCGGCGGGGGTCTGTGTTCATTGTTCATGTGCAAGAGGCCCTTTGACCCTTGTCCTAATCTCTTGGGTGGCCGCTCTTGAGAACAGGACTCCTTAGTAACAGAGGAACTTCAATTGGGAGGCTCACAGGAAACAGAGGAGTTTGAATTGGGAGGCTCACAGGAAACAGAGGAGCTTGAATTTGGAGGCTCACAGGAAACAGAGGAGCTTGAATTGGGAGGCTCACAGGAAACAGAGGAGCTTGAATTTGGAGGCTCACAGGAAACAGAGGAGCTTGAATTTTGAGGCTTACAGGAAACAGAGGAGCTTGAATTTTGAGGCTCAAGGGAAATAGAGGAGTTTCAATTGGGAGGCTCACAGGAAACAGAGGAGTTTCAATTTGGAGGCTCACAGGAAACAGAGGAGCTTGAATTGGGAGGCTCACAGGAACCAGAGCGAGGCTCACAGGAAAATATGAAATATCTAGATTGTTTTCTGTTACAAACTTGTCGATATCCACATCCTCAGGAAGGAATTCTTTCCAGCTGAGGCCCGCATCCCTCCACATGGCGTCCACCTTTTTATGACTCATTCCTTTGCAGAGCAGGGTGAGGACTTGAACCAGAAGGCCTCCAGCTTGGCCCAGAGGGATCAAAGGCTTGGAGATCTCCCTGAAGAGCTGTCCCATGGGAATGCCTTCGTCGTGGAGCATGGGGGTGATGAGCTCGGCCAGGTACAGCCAGATGTGAGGGATGTCTATAGCCAGCTCCTCAGCCACCTCCAGGATCTCTTGAAGTCCTTTGTAGTACTGTTGTGTTGGTAGGCCACCGGTCTTGATGAGCTGTTGCAGCAGCATGCCCATGTGCTCCCTTGCAACGGTGCTGCGGTCCAGCATCGTCTCCAGGCCATTCCGCACAAACACAAACAGCATCTGGGGGCTGTTCATCTCCTCCACACACTGCAGCGCCTCCTTCATGTCGTTATTGTTGAGGTACTCATCAATGATGGCTCTGGATTTCTTTTCCAACTCCTCCTCGGTTAAGGCAGGCTTGGTGGGGGTCTGGGGAGGTGGAGTGGTGGGAGCTGAGTCTGACTCTCGCTTCACATTCTCTTTGCACCTGGCTTGGTCTCTGCTGCCCCGGTCCCTTTCATTGGTCATGCTGTCTACTCGGCAGACGGGGTCGGTAGACCCACGGTGGTCTCTTTCCCAGCTCCACTCAGTCTTCCAGTTGAAGCTGCGATTGGTGACCGTCAGTCGGTTCCAGTTGTACCGCCGATCATCCCGCCGGTCGTCCTGTCTGTCAAAGCGGTTGTTGCTGAGGTCTGAGCGGTGGAACCGGTTACTGTGATCTCGACTTGAGCTGTTTCTCTGAAGCACTCGTCTGTCTGAGTCCAAGGAGGGGCCTGAAAAGAAAGCAGGCTGCTGCAGGGCTGAGAACCTGTTCAGAGTGCTGGTGGCCGGACGGCCACCTGACCCCAAGCTGGCATATGCAGGCTTAGCACTGGTGCCACCTCTGCTCCCTTTACACCAGCTGCGCCATGTGCCTTTACTGCCGGGGACAAGCAGCTGGTTGTTTATGTCAAGTACCGGAGTCTTGTTGATCTTGCTGGGGCGGCAGGTGTCAATGGGTCGGGTCTTGGTGGAGATGGGCACTGTGTTCCAGCCCTCATCCTGGGGAGTGCTACCGCGACACCAGGTGTGAGGGCCTCCGCGGCCCCCGGGACACCCTCTGCCCATCTTGCCCCCTGGGCCTCCGCCAGACTCCTTCTTGGAGATTAGGGCCTGCTGGACCTCGATCTGCTCCCTGTGCTCCTCCAGCTCTGCGTCTCTGTGGATCTGGTCGATGGTCTTGGGGCCCTGTTCGCCTCGCCTGGGAATCCAGTTGTTCCGTCTGAGGTCCAGCACATCCTGCAGCATGAAGTGGATCCTGGAGGAGGTCTTCCTCTTCTTGATAATCTTCTCCATTTGGTTGAAGTACTGGTTCATACGAGGCTTGGCCTTCTCAAAGTCCAGATCCTTGCCGATAGTGGACAGCAATCTGCACAGGCACTCGAGGTACTCCTCATCGTTCTTTAGCAGCTTTACAATGCACTCGTGCATGATAACCTCGGTCAGCATCTTTACTTTGAACAGCTCACCGATGAACTTTATGTTGCCCAGTGAGCGCCTCCTGGCCTTGTCCTTGGACGCCTCAAGCTCCTCTCTGAGCTGCTTCTCCTCATCCCCTGATGCAGCATCCAGCTCTTTCTGCTTCATCTCAAAGATCTTATTGTTGTCCTTGTCCTTCTCAAACTCCTTCTGGCAGCGGTTGAGTAGCAGCTTGCGGAAATTCACAGTTTCTCCCGGCATATCTGTGGTGGCGACTTTCAGCTCCATAAGGCAGTGGCACATCTTGGCGTAGACCACAGAGAAGTTTGACTCGGAGATGGCCTTCTCGAAGATAAGGTCTATGACTCCTTTCATCCTCTCCTCTGTGTCTATGGGCAGCTCTGTCACCTTCATCACCAGCTGTTTAAACATCTGCGGGGTCAGCTTGTTCAGGATGCTGCGAATGCGGTTGAACAGCTCCTGGGTCTGCTCAGAATCCTCTGATCGCCGTGTGCGGCCCGGCTTCTTCGCCGTGGGCTTCCAGGCCTTCTCAGCCTTGTTGAGCTGCACCTCGTTGTCGGGCGTCAGGCTGGTGATCTTCTTCGGGTCTTTCCACTGACTCTGTTGGGAACGAGGCAACCTGCCGACTCCAATGCCCATACCTGGAGGTGGTCCTCTGCCTCCTCCTCCCATGCCAGGCCTGCCAAAGTTCGCAAAGGAGGGTGTGAAGTCAGGCACACAGTTTAGACGACTGGGGTCCAATTGACGCAGAGGAGTCTTATTAGCCTTGCCTAGTACAACATCACTGATGACTGGCAGACCCTCAGGCTTGTTCATGCTGGCAGAGATAAACTGCAAACCCAGAAGGAAGTCTCTGTCATATTGCTTCCTCTCCCCTGGGTAGAGGGGCTTTGATTGCTCAACATGGAAATGTCTCTCCATGTTTACTTTTTTTTAAACATAGAGACCGTCTCATTTATACCACCAGCAAGGGAATGATTTATGACATCACCGATGATGTCACAATGGGTAAGTAGCAGTTATTCGCAAGTAGAGAAAGATTTATGATCTCATTGATGATGTCACAATGGAGGAAGATGTCATTATTATAATATTCCTGTATAGTATCTTATCTTCTATCACTAATGCGTCATTCCACGGAGGCGACCCACACTCCTTCAACGGGTGCCCTATTATCTTATACATATACAATGGGGCAGATTCTGTGGCGTGGTAAGTGGTGTATAAAGTACTCGAAATCCATACTTGAGTAAAAGTATAGATACTTTACCAGAAAACGACTTGGGTAAAAGTCAAAGTCATCCATTAAAATATTACTTGAGTAAAAGTCTTAATGTAGCTAATATTTTCTGTACTTAACTCATTGAGTGCCAAGGACGAGTATGTTCGTCAATTCAGATACTAACGTAGAGTGCCAAGGACGAGTATGTTCGTCAATTGCGTTTTTTGACGGTGGGACGTGGATCAAAGCCTCAGGCATCTCCTGTACAAATATTGTAGCTATTGAAGGTGTATAACCCATTTTACGGACTCATTAGGTGGCGACAGTGCTCTCCAGATTAGAGAAAGGTCCGGAAAACAGCAGGAAAAAGCCCCGTGATGAAAGAGAAACCGCTCATGCTGCAGCCAGAGCCATATAGATTGCTCTGTCTGCAGCTGACGTTGGCTGCGAACAGCAGTCAATCCGCGCCCACAACTGAGCCCCTCTGCCTCTGTCTGTCTGTCTGCATAGTTTCTCCACACGATTAGCCGCCAGAAAGGCAGCACCCGACGCCGAAGGGCCAAACCTTTCCCTGCAGTCCGGTTTGGCATTTCCGTGTCGCGCTGGGAGCCGGCGCACAAAAACGGAGCGCTCCGAAAATAGACTGGGTGCGTGTTAGGCTGTGTGTTAGTGTGGGGAGGAGTTTGCAGCTGAGGGGGGAGAGGGGGGTGGGGCACGCAGGGCACCACACAACTACACCACGTCACTACATCAGAAAATATTAGCTTCAGACTCAGTGAATGTGCTTGAAATGCTTCATTTCACAAAAGGCGGAATAACTCAGCTTCTAATTTGAAACGTGTCTTTTTGCTCAAAACAACCTATCTTCTCCGGCTCATAACTAAAGAACGGAAAATGGTATCAATAAACTTTTTTTTGCAAATGATAGAAGAGAGTCTCATCGTTCTTTGTGCGTGTTCGGTGTTTACATAGTAATATCACACAATATTCTGTGGGCCTCGAGAAATCACTGAAAACGCTCTGAAACTCTGGCACTGGGAGCATCCGTTCTCCAAAAGTGGCTGGCACTCAATGAGTTAAGTATCAAAAGTATTTTTTAAATATTAAATGTACTTAAAAGTATTGAAAGTAAAAGTACAAGTAAATCCTGTTTATAAGAAAGCAAGCGGTCTGAATTTTAAATTTTTAGCTTTACATTTGAACTGACTGCAGCTTTTGGCACAAGTGCCTGCTTTAGGCTATCATGGCGATGAGATATCTCCATGTCAATGGGAAATATATAATCATCATCATCATCATCATCATCATCATTATCACCATAGATCATGGACATCTCCTTCATATAGCTATATGCCTGGATATTGTCACTGCCAGATAAACAGTTAATCAATGTAATCACTCTATAGAAATTGAAACTGACGTTACCTTTCTGAAACACGACAGTATTATTGGGCTGTGTCAAAACAGCGACTGTTACACCAGATAGCAACGGAAATACCATGATTTACTTTCAGAATAAAATGCTTCTCACCTTTGGAGAAACAAATAAAGCATTTAGGATTTTATTTTGAAATCCTTAAGCGGAAGACCTATACTTTTACGTTCTGGCTGCGTGGACGCTTGACCAATTTGAAGCTTACCCCAAGAGACGCTTGGTTTCTTGTTTTCTGGTGGCATATTACGTCATTTTGGGTCAATTGGACAGAATGTAAAGACAATTTAAAGTAATTACCCGTCGGATTTCAGCCTGTGGGAACTTGTAACATGGATGAAAAGACTTGGGAAGCGCTCATGGTAAGCAATTGGCAAACGCAACTTGCAACACAGAAGCACTGATTCGCTAGCCAGGCTACTGATTCGCCACAACACCAGCTGTTTGTTTATTTTATAGTAACGAGTAACAAAGATGCTTTTGGGAAATGTATCGGAGTAAAAGTATAGATTTTATTACGAAAATGTAGTGGAGTAAAAGTAAAAGTTGAAAGAAAAATAAATACTCAAGTAAAGTACAGATACTCAAAAAATATACTTAAGTACAGTAACGAAGTATTTGTATTTCGTTACTTAACACCACTGGGCGTGGTGTCCAACTCGAACACAATCAACATTCACCATCCTTCAAATCAACAATCGAGTGTGGTGGCCAGAGAAATTACGTCATCGTTGAGTGGTCGGTCGCCAGTGGTCACTGATGTCATACATGTCATACCCACTGATGATGTCATGCCCTAAAATCCACAAGCTGCCCAAGTGACTCTTGACATTGTGACATCATCTGCGCACAACTGCTCATGCTCAGCCGAAGTGATGTCAATGAGTGAGTCATCAGTGAGTGACACAATTGCTCAAGTTGCTCGCGTTGCTGATATCACTGATGGTGTCAGACAACTGTGATGTCAAATGAGCATAAATGCTCGGGCGATGACACACACACACACACACACACACACACACACACACACACACACACACACACACGATGACCCACAAGATAGTGGGAAGATTGTGAAAGTTGTAATTGTTTTTCCTCATCTTTAGTTAAAATTGGCTAAGTGGGTGGTTGGTGTCTGTGGGCTCGGTGTGGCTCAGTCAGGATTGTGATGTCATCAGTGATGTCACTTGAGCAATAGATACAATCGGTCTGTGTGGGAACGCACACAAAATGTTACTACGGCTGGCGCAAGACTAGAAGGTGGGGGGAAACCCCCTATCTCAATTAAGGCTGTGAATCTTCACTGGCCTCACGATTCGATTACAATTCATCTGTCAACGATTCGATTCGATTCCACGATGCATCTCGATACAGCTCAAAGTATGACAGCTCCAAGTATCAAATCCTCAATTTTCTATATTTTTACTGCACATGGCTACTTTTCATCAAGTAATACAAGCAGTCAGATAAATATGAAGTCCCTTTTTTACTTGAAAGTGCATTAAAATCTGAATGTCAACAGAAATTTAAACAAACGATTCAACGATTCATCTGTCAACGATTCGATTCACACGTCCGCATCTCGATGCATCGATTAAACGATTAATTTTGACACCCATAATCTCAATGGGCTGACTCACCAAAGGACAGTGCTGCGGCTCTACACTACAGGATTGGGGATTCTAGAGCAGGTACATAGACGTCTGTTCAGATGTGCATTTACTGCGGTGGTTGAATCACCGATCCTGTCTGCCTGGGCTGGGCTAGCAGCTAAATGCTAACTATGCTGAATGGGGCGAAAGGGAGATTTCCCCCACCCTGACCACGCCCCCAGCCAGCTACCCCAGCATATATTACCGCGTTCATGTCGTTAATGGTAATCACAGAATTATCTATCTATCTTATCTATCTATCTATCTAATAATTCCAGGCGTTCATGTCGTTAACTCATTCTCTGCCAAAGACGTACTCGGACGTACTTTTTACAATGGCGTTCTGTGCCAAGGACGTACTCGGACGTACTTTCATGTTTTGCTTGTTTACATTAGATCAGACCCTTTCCCAGCCTGTGACATTGTTTCAAGTCAAACTGATGAAAGGAAGCGCTAAATCACGTTTAGTATTTATAGTATAGTCACCCATTTAGCAGTAAACAGAGTCCGTTAGTGAGTGACGATCATGAGCGGCCATTTGTGCATTGAGCAGCATTTGCGGCCATTGAGCAGCTGCCTGTGATTCCTGTGTGCGTGTGTGAGAGAGAGAGAGAGAGAGAGAGAGAGCAAGAGCGAGAGAGCGAGAGCGAGAGAGAGAGAGAGAGCGAGAGAGAGAGAGAGAGAGCGAGAGCGAGAGCGAGAGAGAGAGCGAGAGAGCGAGAGAGAGAGAGAGAGCGAGAGAGAGCGAGAGAGAGAGAGAGAGAGAGAGAGAGAGAGAGAGAGAGAGCGCGAGGAGCATAAGGGTTCATTTGGTCCGTCCAGTCTTGGACTATCTGGTAAATAAGTTCCAGGAAGTAAAAGTCAGTAAAAACTTTTTTTTATTTTTTATTTTTTATTTTTTTGGGAAAACAAATACTGTATATGTCTGATGTGTCACTGAGGCAAAAAATAAAAGGCTCAAAAGAGAGTTCTGCTTGAAACGGTGTCGTTCACTAAAAACCTATTTTTCTCCTATTTCTGTTACAAAGGAGGGCATTTTCAGTGAAAACAAGCTAACTTCCACTGCTTGTAACTAAACAAGGAAACATGGTCGAGTTTCAGTTTTTTACAAGGGGTAAGAAGAGAGTCTCTGCTTTATTGTGAGATATGTTGTGTAATTTTATTCCTAGCACAGAATATTCTGTGGGTCCTGGAAGATCAGGAAATATGCTCAAAATCCTGGCACTGGGAGCACACAGACCGAAATGACCCTGGCAGAGAATGAGTTAATGGTAATCACAGAATTATCTATCTATCTTATCTATCGATCTATCTATCTATCTATCTATCTAATAATTCCAGGAGTGTCTGTCTGTATGTCTATGTCTGCTGCAATTGTGACTTCATCAGTGAGTGATAATTCCAGGAGTGTCTGTATGTATGTGTCTGTATGTATGTATGTCTGCGCACATCATTGTGATGTCATCAGTGATGCAAAGTTGGGCAATTGTCCGCAGACATACTATGTATGTATGTCTGCGCACAATCATTGTGATGTCTTAGACATTGTGACATCAGTGGGACAAAAACAATATACCCATGGGACTGTACTTGCATGTCACCAATGCCATCACTGATGACATCATCATAGAGTGCTTTAGGGTAATAATTGGGAGAAAGGGAGGGAGGGAACGTCATAAGATGATTTTGGTCAATAATGATTTCACTGATGATGTCATGATGTCATGACATCATCAGTGGGACAAAAACAATGTACCCATGGAGGGGGGTGAATGGGGAGACTGTACTTGTATCTCACCAATGCCCTCACTGAGTGCTTTGGGGTGCTGTATGTATTTATCCACTTGTTTGCCTTCCCCCCATTCCCCCCATAAGGTGTTCAATCTAAATTGTCATCTTAGCTCACGTTAACTATAAATGGTCTCGGTCCTTCCTCCTCCTCTCTAAAGCATAGTGACTTCTTTAGACTGAGACCCTAACCCGGTCCTTCCTCTTCTCTAAAGCATAGTGACTTCTTTAGACTGAGACCCTAACCCGGTCCTTCCTCTTCTCTAAAGCATAGTGACTTCTTTAGACTGAGACCCTAACCCGGTCCTTCCTCTTCTCTAAAGCATAGTGACTTCTTTAGACTGAGACCCTAACCCGGTCCTTCCTCTTCTCTAAAGCATAGTGACTTCTTTAGACTGAGACCCTAACCCGGTCCTTCCTCTTCTCTAAAGCATAGTGACTTCTTTAGACTGAGACCCTAACCCGGTCCTTCCTCTTCTCTAAAGCATAGTGACTTCTTTAGACTGAGACTCTAACGCGGTCCTTCCTCCTCCTCTCTAAAGCATAGTGACTTCTTTAGACTGAGACCCTAACCCGGTCCTTCCTCTTCTCTAAAGCATAGTGACTTCTTTAGACTGAGACTCTAACCCGGTCCTTCCTCCTCCTCTCTAAAGCATAGTGACTTCTTTAGACTGAGACTCTAACCCGGTCCTTCCTTCTCCTCTCTAAAGCATAGTGACCTCTTTAGACTGAGACCCTAACCCGGTCCTTCCTCCTCCTCTCTAAAGCATAGTGACTTCTTTAGACTGAGACTCTAACCCGGTCCTTCCTTCTCCTCTCTAAAGCATAGTGACTTCTTTAGACTGAGACCCTAACCCGGTCCTTCCTTCTCCTCTCTAAAGCATAGTGACCTCTTTAGACTGAGACGCTAACCCGGTCCTTCCTCCTCCTCTCTAAAGCATAGTGACCTCTTTAGACTGAGACTCTAACCCGGTCCTTCCTTCTCCTCTCTAAAGCATAGTGACCTCTTTAGACTGAGACCCTAACCCGGTCCTTCCTCCTCCTCTAAAGCATAGTGACCTCTTTAGACTGAGACCCTAACCCGGTCCTTCCTCCTCCTCTCTAAAGCATAGTGACTTCTTTAGACTGAGACCCTAACCCGGTCCTATCTCCTCCTCTCTAAAGCATAGTGACTTCTTTAGACTGAGACCCTAACCCGGTCCTTCCTCCTCCTCTCTAAAGCATAGTGACTTCTTTAGACTGAGACCCTAACCCGGTCCTTCCTCCTCCTCTCTAAAGCATAGTGACTTCTTTAGACTGAGACCCTAACCCGGTCCTTCCTCCTCCTCTCTAAAGCATAGTGACCTCTTTAGCCTGAGAATCAGGCAGTTTGCCAGAAGTTCCATTAGTCGAAATGACTTTTGCCATAATTTTGACATCTTTGCTATCTCAGCAAACTGCATGTATCTCGAAGCACAGCCAATTTCCCTCAAAAACACATCAGCTTTCATGCACACCAGACTAGAGCAAATACAGTACAACAGGCTCAGCCATTACAGTCAATGGTAGGCATAGTATGAGATTTTGACGGTATGATAACTTTAGGCAGAAATACCAGGGTTTCACGTTAAGCACCTCTGTAATGTGTTATTGTAAAATCTGTGTAAAAGAAATACCAGTGAAGAAAATGTATTTTATTTTAAAATAACAGAATATGTGTAACATTAGTAAACAATGTAGACCTATGTTAAGTTAACACTATGTTAGGTGTGGTAAATTCCCTGCCTACCAAAACGAGGGTAGCTGGTTCACGCCCCCGTGTTACCTCCGGCTTGGTCGGGCGTCCATACAAGCACGATTGGCTGCGGGTGGGAAGCCGGAGCGGGGGGGTGTTCTGGTCGCTGCACTAGCACCTCCTCTGGTCGGTTGGGGTGCCTGGTCGGGGGGGGAAGGGAACTGGTGGGAATAGCGTGATCCTCCCACATGCTATGCTGGTGAAGCTCCCCCTGTCATGCTATGCTATGCGGCTGGCAAGCGGCTGGCAACTGCACGTGTCGGAGGACTGCTAGTCTCGGCTCTCCCCAGATCGGCAGAGGGTGGAGCAGCGACCGGTGCAGCAGGGAAGGGGGGAATTGGCCAAAGTGGAATTGGGGAGAAAATGGAGGGGGAATTTCAGAAAAATAATAATAAAAAAAACACTATGTTAGGGGTTATAGTATAATACATAGAACATAAATGATTGAATTATTTTCTGAAGACAGATGGTTTGTGACTGTCCTCCATTATGAACTTATTTGTAGTGGCATGTGGCGGCCTGCACAAAATACCGTGGGCATGTACATACTGTACAGGGAAAGGATTGTCACATCCCTAGTCAATGGTGAGCCATTAAACCTCCGTTATGTTTGCTGAAAACTTGCTACAGGTAATTTAGCCTTTGCTTATAGAATTTGTTTCTAAATTCCACCTGCCAGACTAATGTGAATAAGATGCACATGTATGGGTGTGCAGACTGTGCACATATAAACACGCTCAAGTGGTGCACCTGATCTGTCACCCACGTGGTTCCACAGTACACTGCAGCTGCCTTGAGCAACACAAAGCGTTTATACGCTGCTATATCTTTAAGTGGGGCAGATGATGCAAAGCATGAACTTGAGATTGATAGAAGGACAAAGACAGGAATGGAAATAACATGTTGGATTTCCTTCTGTTTAGGGAGAAGATTGCAAAGTTCAGAGGCGATACAATTTTAAAGGTAGTCCAACTATTCATAGACATGGGTTTCACAGTCACTACTCAGAAGTTGTCTCTTTTTGACCACAATCATCTGAATCATCTGTGAAACCTGGTTGTGCAGTCTAGAAATACCGCCTTGCGGTTCTATGCCTCCGCCAACAAGTCACAGTTTACATCCATGTCTGTCCAGCAGTGTTGTAGTACTCGAGTCGACGACTCGGACTCGAGTCCAATTTTCAGGAATCGACTTGGACTTGAGGCACTGATGACTCAGACTTTGACTCAAACGTTCATGCATTGGGACTCGGAAATTGGAGACAAGGACTCAGACTTGCTAATTGATAAAGACCGTTTTTTGTTTGTTTAGTTAGGTGGACTTTTCCGCTGTGGCGCGTGCACGCGCACATCCGAGCAATTAAGCATGAGATGGGAGCAAGCGCTGATATTCGCCTCATGTCACCGACTCACCCCTGCAAGATTCAACTGACTTCCTGGGATTATTTGACTTGTTTCTCACCTTTTTCCTGTGCCATAAATCTAGTTGCAGACAAAGCTGCTTTAGAGTGGAGGAGGTCTCAAGAGCCAGTCCTGGTTCAAGTCACCCAGAAGAACCAGTTCGGATTAAACAAAACTTGTTAGAATCTTCCCCAGGTCTTCAAGGGCCGAGTTCGGCGGAGAGGGGGGGGCGATAGACACCTGATACTGCAAGGTGAGTATCGCCTCCCACACAGATATCCACGACAATACATTCAAAACATTTAGGAATGAAGGAGGCTGTTAAGACATGAGCAACTAAGTTGTCTTTAACATAATTACAACACCTCCCTCCCCCTTTAGCCTCCTATCTATTCTAAAAAGGTTGTAACCGTTTATGGATACGTCTGAGTCAGGGACTCTGCTGGAGAGCCATGTCTCAGAGATGATAAAGATGTCAGGATCTGCATCATTAATCAACACATGAATAAAATCCAATTGGGGCAAAGAGATCCTAACATTCAAGTGTAAGAACCTGAAACCGCCAGCAGCTTGAAGCTCCTGTGGGGACCCCTAGTCAGCAGCGCTAGAGTTAGTGCTAGAGTTAGTGCTAGCCTGAGGAGCAGGAGTTAGTGCTAGCCTGAGGAGCAGAGCTAGAGTTAGTGCTAGCCTGAGGAGCAGGAGTTAGTGCTAGCCTGAGGAGCAGAGCTAGAGTTAGTGCTAGCCTGAGGAGCAGGAGCTAGTCAGCAGAGCTAGAGTTAGTGCTAGCCTGAGGGGCAGGAGCTAGTCAGCAGAGCTAGAGTTAGTGCTAGCCTGAGGAGCAGGAGCTAGAGATAGTGCTAGCCTGAGGAGCAGCAGTTAGTGCTAGTCAGCAGAGCTAGAGTTAGTGCTGGCCTGAGGAGCAGTAGTTAGTGCTAGCCTGAGGAGCAGGAGTTAGTGCTAGTCAGCAGAGCTAGAGTTAGTGCTAGCCTGAGGAGCAGGAGCTAGTCAGCAGAGCTAGAGTTAGTGCTAGCCTGAGGAGCAGGAGCTAGAGTTAGTGCTAGCCTGAGGAGCAGGAGCTAGAGTTAGTGCTAGCCTGAGGAGCAGCAGTTAGTGCTAGTCAGCAGAGCTAGAGTTAGTGCTAGCCTGAGGAGCAGGAGTTAGTGCTAGTCAGCAGAGCTAGAGTTAGTGCTAGCCTGAGGAGCAGGAGCTAGTCAGCAGAGCTAAAGTTAGTGCTAGCCTGAGGAGCAGGAGCTAGAGTTAGTGCTAGCCTGAGGAGCAGGAGTTAGTGCTAGCCTGAGGAGCAGGAGTTAGTGCTAGCCTGAGGAGCAGCAGTTAGTGCTAGTCAGCAGAGCTAGAGTTAGTGCTAGCCTGAGGAGCAGGAGCTAGAGTTAGTGCTAGCCTGAGGAGCAGGAGTTAGTGCTAGCCTGAGGAGCAGGAGTTAGTGCTAGCCTGAGGAGCAGGAGTTAGTGCTAGCCTGAGGAGCAGGAGCGGCCTGTACAGATCAAATATTCCCCATCACAACTCCCCTCGGTCTTGATGCATGGCGAGGAAGTCGTGTATAGGGGCTTAAAACAACACTGCTATTATTTACAGAGTCACCAGTACAAGTAAAATCCTGACCAAAACTAATTCTAGGTAAGGACACATTACTCGTGTCTGGGTCTGGTAAGATAGAATTTGAAAAAATATAACTGGAAAAAATTGTAATTTGAAAAAGTAGAATTTGAAAAAATAGTTTGATTGGAGCCCAAGCCCAGACTGGGGGCAAGACTGAAAATCTAAAGTCTGATGGACTGGGGGGCGTGGGCTAGGTACACTTCATTTGTTATTTTGCTCCCATCCGAGAGAGTCCAGGGCATATTTTATGTTTGAGGACATAGACACTGCAGCTCCTAATTTTACATACTTGGCGACATTCAATTCCGTTCAAATTTTCCTGGGGTGTGACAAACTCAAAATACATATTTATTTTTGGTTTCCCGGGACTTTAAGGAGCATGAAACGGGCGGTCGTGAGGTCACAGTGACCTTGAACTTTGACCACCAAAATCGAATCAGTTCATCCTGAGTCCAAGTGAACGTGGATGTTTGAGCCAAATTTGAAGCAATTCCATCAAGCCGTTCCTGAGATATCACGTTAACGAGAATCGGACGTACGTACAGACGGACAACCCGAAAACATAATGCCTCCGGCCACGGCTATCACCGGGCGGAGGCATCATAATAACGTGTTTCTTCCAAGACCAAGTGATACAAGATCTCATTCATGGCTCAACATTATCACTAAGCATAAAGCATGTAACACTTATTCTCACATGGGGGCGAAACATTAACATGCTCATCAACGCATATAAATAATATTGCATAGAGTACGCACAGAGCAGTAGTATTGACCTTGGGTGGTATTTTCCTGAAGGGAACTGCAAGTCGACCCAGGAGTAGGTTAGTGATACTCCCTGAATGCAAGGAGAGAAAACTTACACCGTGACCTTTTTTTAAAAAACATGAACCCATTCTCTCCATTTCCCTTGTTCAACAAGCCCCCCGAACACATTCACTTAACAGTAAACCCAGCATCGCTTCAAAAAAGGCCAAGGTAACTCATATGTTACGGTACCCCCCTTGGCCTTTTTCCAACCCAGATTCTTAACTTCCCTTCCTCTCCACCGCTCACTGTGGGCCCACTGTTTCTCCTGACCTCCACCCACTCCTCTTCCTCCACTGTGCTGTAAGCCATGAGTGTCTTTGTGACAGAGCGAGCCGTGTGACAGCGCTGAGCTGACAGCTTGGCCCTGCTCCCTTTACTTCCACTCCTCCTCTGGCTCCACTTGGCGCCTGTACAGCTGAGCTCTTCACTATGCCACTCTTTTTTGGAAAATCCACTTTTGGAGGTGACATCGATACATCTTCTAATGATATACTTGATCTTGACAGTCTCACATCCCTGCAGGCTGGTTGCTATAGTTCCATTAATAAAATGGATGATGTGGCAGGCAGGCAGTGCATTATATCAATGTGTTCCTAAAGAGGTCTAAAAACAGGGGAGTACTCCCTTGGGCCTTTAGAAAAATAACTAAAAATCCCGATGGTAATTTGAAAGAAGGACTTGTAACCTCTGACTTTCTAGGGCCATCCAAAGGTTTTCCATGGTATTTTACTCATTTTGTAATTGTTTCTCATGAGAGTCTATAAATATCCTGGTTTTCCAGGATAAATTGTGATCCTGCTCTAAAAATGTAAATATCACAGGCTTGATGCATGTGCGTGTGCAAGAACATTATGCACACAGTCATCATAGACAACCCAACACACACACACACACACACACACACACACACACTCAATCATACAGAAAGCTTACTGCGCATGTTGGATGAGGGCTTAACCAACAGGGGACAGTTAGAGCCCAACAATGGCCTTGTTCTCCTCTCTGACAGAGGAGAATTTGTGTATCCTCGACCTTGGGGGAATTTTGACCAGCAGAAGTAGCATGGCTGAATGAAGAGCAGTGTGGCATACAGGAAGTGAGGAGAAGCATGGCTGAATGAAGAGCAGTGTGGCATACAGGAAGTGAGGAGAAGCACGAGGAGGGAAACAACCATGATTGTGAACCTGCTAATGAGCAGCTGCGGCTGGTGGCGCCTGTTCCTGTTTATTGCAAAAACAGAGTGAGAGCTGTCTGTGTGTCTAGGCAGGGTAAACACCCACAAGAAACCTTTCAGTGTCTCAACTAGGGCTGCACGATATTTAAAAAAAAAACGACATTGCAATTTTGCCCTGCAGCTCGCCGAGCTGGCCCTGCATCTCGCACGCAGCTCGGCCACTGTGTGGCCTCACCCGCAGCTCGGCTGCTGCGTGGCCTCGCCTGCCCTATTGGCATGTGCAGCGCACAATTGGTCAACTTTGCATCACTGATGACATCACTAATGATGTCACAATGCCTATGACATCATCAGTGATGTCACAATGCACAATTGCTCAAGTGACATTACTTCCAGTTGAGTGACATCACTTCCAGGACAAAAATAGCAGAGATTGCCCCCTTGCTCCCTTTTATTTGCCCTCATGACATGGCATCAGTCATATGACATCACTGATGACATCATCAGTGATGTCACAATGCCTATGACAACATCAGTGGGACAAAAATGTAAACAGAACAGACAGAGAACAGACAGACAGAGATTGCTCACTTGCTCCCTTTAGCATGACGTGTTTGAGTTAATTTGCCTTACTTGACATCGCACGTCCTGCTGCGATGTACCGGTAGTCTCTTAAAACAGACTGTCTCATCTACATCCGGCGAATGCAGCTATACAGTCTGTACGTTACACCCCCAGAACATGCACAAGGAAGTTGGCAAAAAAAACTTCAGACTGGAAGGAAGTTCGGCAAAATCTGACCAATCACGACACGTGTCCACGAGAAAAAATTCTGATTGGACTAATGAGCGGAAGACCCGCCTTAAAAAAATTCTGATCGGACTAATGAGCGGAAGACCCGCCTTTCTGCTTCCCATTCCGGTTGGTGCATCCCCACGAAGTACAGACGGTATGGCGGAAGCATTTGAAAATTGCGGAAGCCAACTCGTCTGTTCTAAGAGATTAGCTGCGATGTGACTATAGATAGTATTCGATCAGTGTCGTCATCACGGCCGCTACGGCCATGTTGTTGACATAGCCCTGCAGCTCTTAACTAGTGACAACCTATGTGAGAGCAGCGCTTATAGGAAGCTAGCCGCCATTAGCGTTACCTCTATCGTTCCTGTTGTGTTATTAGGATGGTGGCCTGCGTTATACTGTACATGGCTGTAGTAATGACAGTAATTAAGCCCCCGTGGTTAGTTTCTATGCTATCTCTACCGTCCGCAGATGTGAAGGGAGCGAGACTGAGGATACGTCAGCACAGGAGAGATGTGTGGATAGTTAGGAGAGACAGGTGAAGCTTTCTGCCAGCTCCTCACAGCAAAGTCTGTTCACCTAATTTTTTCTTTTGTTTATTATTACAGGCATTAACGGCAGCATACAAACGACAACTCTGGGGTTTTTATTGCTGTCATCACCATCGCTATTTTGTAATAGACCTTAACGCAACAGAAACGTTACTAGTTGTCAGCTGCAGCGCTGTGCGTGCAGGACGGTATGTCAACAATATGACCGCGGCAACCGTGATAATGCTGATCGAATACTATCTATTGCACATGCGTACATCGCGATGCCGATGCTGGTACGATATATATCGTGCAGCCCTCATCTCGACCTGGGTTTGTTTGTGTCAGCACTCTTCCCATCCCCTTCCTCCTCTCTCAGTCCTGTCTCATCTCTCTCTCTAAATCTGAACCCTTGGCCTCTGTCTTCCCCTCCCTCTGGGCCACTTAGCACATGTCTGGCACGCTGCCTGCCCTCTCCCTCGGTCTCAACATCAAATGAAAAACTGATCACCACAAGAGACAAACTAAAGACTAAATGCACAAGCGGATATTCTCTCCCATTCAATCTCTTATGCAGCAAAGTTCTGCCCTGAACACCACTCCTTTTCTGCCTCCACGCTCGCCCCCTCGCTGAAATCACTCCCTCCTTGTGCTATTTTTGTCCCATTGTGTTAAGAATGATCTGATGATGGAAGAAAACCATCCTTTAAACAATGAGGAAAGGGAATGAAGTAGTTCACGAGGAGAACGGCTAGGAGGAGGAAGTCCTATTTTCTAACAAGGAAGGAAGAGTACAGTAGTATTGTGTGCCTGGTGGTTACCGTTTACTCTCAGCAAACTGACTGCTATGGACCCATTTCACAGCAACCGTTTTGAGGTGGTAAAAGCGGGAAGTAAAGCAGCTATAACTAATACCATTAATTATGCTTCCATTCTGCTCAGGTGTTTCAGTGCCAGGTGCCCTCATTAATGCTAATGATTACATCTGCGTTACTTCTTGCTTTACCACCTCAAAAGGTTGCTGTGAAATGAGCCTATGAAGCGCCTTCCAGCCATCTCAAGCCCTGACGGCATTTATTGGTGTTTATCCTGCCAGTCGACATTGTTAGGGTCTACGTGAGAGACAGCCATGGAGATAGTGGAGAGAGCAGTCTCTCACTGACAGAGAACACACAGTGGAGAGTCATTCAGCATGGAGTGTTTGGACAGCTGACTGGCCCCGCCCTCAATCACAGCAGTCAAGTGACCAGAAACGCGACAGGCAAGGGTGACTGCCGTGAACACAAGATTACACAATGAAGAGAAATTGAAGTCTGTACCTTTGGATACATAGTTGAACTGTACACATTTACAAAAACACTTTCTCTGTGCATGGTCAGTAAAACAGGATTTGAACTTTTCATCTTCACAGTGACTCGTCGCCTGTAGCCCAGTAGACTCTAGCCACCCACACCAAACAGCATTAAGAGAACTAATCTAGAATCAGAGGGACAAAAAGGATAAGGATGATAATAACAATAATTAAACAAAAACAACAACAACAACAACTAAAAGATGTCATGATGACACATGAAACACTGAAAGTAGGTACAATAAGTGCAAGTGTTAAAGAGGACATGAAATATTGTGGAACTGGCTGACATGGAGATGTTGGTGGGCCGTATGCAGGGCGCTAAAGTAGTCAATATTACGTCATGAAATGCATTCATTGAAGTCGTGCGTGGGGACCATGGACATCGCCATGATAGCTAGATTGCGTTTGTCATTTCTTTGCTGTGTGGTAGAGACTGTTCGCTTGTTGATTCTGCCTGTGTCAATATGATCTGTTGTCAGCTAAATATCTTTGTGGGTAGGGGGGTCCTGTGGGGAGGGGGTTATTCTGAGTGAATCTGTTTGTGTATGTGTATGTATAGGTTTTTTTGTAGATGTTTGTGGTTTTTATGTTTTTCTTCCTTTATTATGTAAAAATATTTACCAATAAAAATGTATCAAAACAAATTGAAACATTGGATGATAGATATGACTAGTTTATTTGCATTTCACATCAAACAAGACAGGACACTGCTGTCAAGTCTGAAATTTACAACATAGATTTGCTAGAAAGATGAACATTTCACCTTTTCACCAACTAGGGTGCTGCTAGATGGTGTCACTGTCACTGTAAGGTACAGTACTAAGGACCACAATCCACGTCAGAAACACAACCACAGCCTAGTTGGTGAAAAGGTGAAGTGTTGTTCATCTTTCAAGCAAATCTAGGTAAATTTCAGACTTGAAAGCAGTGTCCTGTCTTGTCTGAGGTGAAATGCAAATGAATTAGAGTCATATGACCAAATGTTTCATGTCCTCTTTAAGCTTGTGAAGTTGATGAAAGTCAACCTGTCCTTTAAGGCAGCAACACACGGATAACAGTTTTACTTACCCCAAGATTAATACACTGAAATCCAGGCTACATGTGTGTGTATACATAATACTGTATAGTTTGCTCTAACTGGGGACCATTGAAAAGAGGAGTGTGTTAAGTGTCTAGATCTGGTTGTATCTCAAACTCAGGATAACTCTTTTATGTTTGACCCCGTCACCTTCAGAAATTCAACAAAGTAGCAGCAGAGTGATGTGCCTGCCTGGGGAAAGTAGCAGCAGAGTGATGTGCCTGCCTGGGGAAGGAGACTTTGAAGCATGGAAGCAAAGCTACGTGCATCAGTAGCCTTCACATAAAGCAATGCTGCCCACAGTGCCCAGAGTTTACGGTATATACTGTAAATCAATACCCTGGGAGTCCAGGACAGAGCTTCTCATTATTGCAGGCACTCCATTTGATTCTTCTTGCATTTTGTTGTCAACAGATTAGTTCAAAGATATAGCCTATATACTGTATAGCCCAAGCTGAACAACAGTGTGATTGTTTTCAGTACCATGTCATAAACATATTATACTGAACCCAGGCAGCTTCGGGCAGCACCAGTTACTGTGAAACAGCAGCAATAGTAGAACCTTGTTTAGCCAGTCATTTTGGAATTTAGGTTGCTATTCGGGAAACATCTTCTGAACCCTGAAAAGTTATTACAATTCCAGGCCAAAATGCATTCAAAATGAAGGCGGATGCATTTTGTGACATGCTTTGTACAATCTAAGCTATTGTTCAAACTCTCTCATTTGCATGTATTTGTTTAACACAAATCCGAGCCTTTAGGCACAATCACAGTCACCCCAGGTTTTCAATAAGTCTGAAATTGGGGTGGCATGAGCGAGCCTACAGCTAAAACGGTTTTCTTTTCTTTATTATTTTGCTGTGACCACAAATATTAACTAATGATCTGAGGAACAAAACTATTTTACTTTTAAATGTAATATCAACATTGTATGTCTATTTGTAATGTATGTGTATTTGTAAATGTTGTATGTGTTTGTTGTGTATAAGAAAAAGCTTTCTCTGTGCATTCTTGTTGTTACACTCACGGCCGTTTAATAAACAGACCATTGAAATAATTTAATATCAACATCTTAACTAGTTTCAACAACAGTGAGCATTCTAAATTAAATGAAATATTAAAGCTGTTCCACAACTGAAAATGATCAATTATCGAAAGACAGCTATGAAGTGCAGATAAAGTGGCTCCTAATGAACAGCTTTTTAGACAATCCAGAGAAGTATGAGCCAGTTATTATGTTCACACAGCTAGTGTCAGTTTAAATGTTTAATAGACCCGCAGCAGCTGGTCTTCATAGCCCCCTTCGGACTGTAGACCACAGCAGGATAAAGCCCGCAACAATTTTAGCCAGCAACAATTTTAGGGTGCGGTTGTTTCACCTGGTTCTATCAACAGGTGCAGACAACACCCTCACTTGACCTTGGACTTGCTTATCAAACTCCAATACAACGCCATTGATGGAACAGTCTTGGTGGCCCGCTGTAGTGGTGGAACTCATTGGGCTCCATTTAGAGGAAAACTACTCATTGACCTGATAAGCGGCACTGGGTAAACACGACATGAAGCCTTGCCTTGGAATTTATCTAAAGGCTGCAATTACTTACACTCTGCTGATAACTAGTCACTAAGGCCCATAGCCCTCCCCATGGCCCACACCCTGATATCAATAGTATGCTGTATGGAGCATTGTGCAATAGGCATATGCACAGATATTTCACAAGACAGGCCTATAGCTAAATCATTGGGTTATGATTGATTTATAATCATGTTGATATTGCAGTTTCTCGGAGAGGGGAGCAATCGCTCTGGAGTTTCCAAACATCCGAAGTGCTTCAAAGTGCACTGCCTCTGGTGCGTTAAATTGATTGGGGCATGTTAAATGATCTCAATTGATTGAGGGTGGTTCGAAATAGAAAATTATAGAGCGATGAGCAATGAGCTGTCGAAAGAGATACAGAGAACAGATACCAATCTAATCTGCTGCCTTCACGCTGAAAACGGAAACATCTGTGGCAATTACTTGCCCTAGTCAAAACAACAGATTGAATGTATTTTGAAGGGCCACCTATCGTTATCACTACCATGTAACGTTATGTAACGTCGGCTCCGGCACAAACGTCGCACGACTCGCACCGTGACAATACAGCCAATACTATTGGCTGCCAATACCCCCAATAGAAACCGAAAGAAAGAGGACGTGAGGAGGTGCATGTTAGCAGCTGCTGTCCCACGACATGTTCAGCATCTAACGTTGCTGGTTAGGCCGAAAGTAGTACTTTACCAATGTCAGCCTGGTGTCTGTATGTCAGCCTGTCAACCTGACACGAACCAGCCTTCCAACTGTCATATCCCAAAACCACTCAGACCCAATTAGACCGTAAAATAGCTCTCTCTCTCTCTCTCTCTCTCTCACACACACACACACGCGCGCGCACGCACGCAAACACACACACGCACAGACGTGATTTTGGATCACGGTGATGTTGGGGATGCTTTGCTTTGCCTACCTTTACCATTCTGCCACGCTGTGTACCAAGACAGGCTGAGGAACGACGTGAAGAAAATAATCGCAGTGGCCACAGTTCCATTTCTGAGCCTCATCTCATTTCAGCGATCCCTCTCCTCGACTGTCGGGGGCCCCGGGGCTGCCGTGCCGTGCCTCCCTCTCCGCCTAGGATGCTCAGCCGAGCGTGGGCGTAGGCATACGCGTCCAGACGGTAGAAAGCACTCCCGGGAAGAAGGCAGTGAGCAGGGACTTCAGTATCGGGAGGGTCTAGCTCTAGTTGTGTGTCTTTTTTCTCGTTGTTCAGATTAGAACTGGCTCCTCCTGTGCTGCCCTACAGAGATCAGTCACGAGTCAGCCCCAAGACCGAGGAACAGTTTACATGGTCGAGTAATAAAGACAAGCCGACAGCTGCCGCTACAGGTTAGACAGCATTTCGACAACTGTCCGTCTGTCTGACGGTTGATCATCCAGGGAGGCTGTGTGGTCTCTGGCAAGGCTACGCCTCCCCTCGTTGATTATGTCTGTCTGGCAACAGATTTTAAAAGCGTGTTAACTAGCCCCCAGGACTAACGTTATATCGTTAACGTACCCAGTGAGTTTTATCTGGAATATAATACATGCTAGCCAGCCGATCTGCGACACAATACCAGTTAGCTAGTGAGCTAACATGAAGTCGCCTGGGCTGAAACTCCAGTCAGACTCGCTCCGTCAACCTGCAGCTTACCAAAACAAAAGCAACGACAAAGACGCTTCCGCTGCTCGGTGCAGAGTCTGCAGACCGTTTGACATGCAGCCTGCCGACGTCTCACGCCTTTTAGCAAGTTATTGGCGACTGATTGTTACAGAATAGATTGAGCTGTGTTGTAATGTAAGCGTTTCTGGAACTACTGCCAAGCTAGCTATAATGTGATTTAGGTCTTCCGGTCACAACTTTCAAAATAAAAGCCTTGTGCTTATTGCAGCTGTATGTAGTACATACACGTGTCTTTGCCTGAGTCAAGACCATTGGTAAATTCAGCCTGGCGTGTCGGGCGGAATTTCAGATTTCTGTACCGCCCTCTGCTCTGGTCACTACCATTAGGTCACTACTAGTCTCTCCCCAGTCTCAAATATTACGTTGAATCGCTGCGCTCCGAGTCTGTGACACTTCACAGTCACTGCTGGTTTTTGAAGGCGGGTTGAAATTGAATGAGTGACAGGTCGTAACACCGATGAGAGAGCGGTTCGAAAAATGGGCTGCGCCTCCCGTGTCTTCTGATCGCAAAGTCGTTACTGATTGGGGAGGACTGAATCCATCACTGGCATATTACTGGTCAAGTGAACGGTTCCCTCCCATAACCAGCCGGCTGAGGGAAAGTGTCCCAGACCCAGAGAGAGCTCTGTGCTCTGCAGCATGCAGTACCGTAATGTATCAGCGTCAGAACTCGGGTCTGGCGTTGAGACAGGTGAAAGAGCGACGAATCTTGTGTTCCTTTTTAAACGTAGAAAGCGCGCCATCTTGTGTTCATGCCTTCAACCAGCAGCACAAGTGATAACTGCTACTATCCAGTGAATTAAATAATAGTGAAATATAAATTATTCCTTTATTTTGGGACCCCCCTGGAATCCTTGGACGCCACTTTGATCACAGTTCCAGTCGTCATCCATTTTTCATGGTGGACCTTGAATTTCTTCATAAAACCTGTCCACACTACTCATATATTGAAAAACTACTCTCCAAATATAGATTCAAATTAGATTCAACATTTATTTATTTGAGCAAGTGTATGCACACAGTAGCCTAAAATAATTTATATCAAAGCATCTAGCAAATAAGCTTTCATGCTTTTACCATTCACATTTCCACACAGTTCCAGAAATCCCACATCAGCACTGATTAATGGCCATTTCAGCCATAGGTGCTATAGTTATAATCATATAGTTTAAACATATAAATATTCAAAGATAGAACAAATCTACAATGTGTAATTGCTAAATTATTGAAAACAATCTATAGTTTTACATTCAGGTTTTTAATACCGTTTCCTCATCTACAAGGACACATTTTTGACTGTTGATGCAACACATTGGCATGATGTATGACATACATCATGCCAATGTGTTGCATGCAAGCTAAGTATGATCACATAGATTCTATGTGATCATACTTAGCTTGGGGCCTGTCAACTTTGCCTCATTTTCCCCCCCAAAAAAATCAGGGCCAGGTGCACTTGTATACGATAGCCAGAGAGTAGTGGTGTGAGATGCTCTAGGACCTAGAGCATCTCCTAGAGTCTAGCAGCTAGCGACAAATGCTAGAGCGCATGGGTTTTAGTCTCCTCGCTAGAGTGATCACTTCAGCGACCGCTTCCCATGCCAGAGGTTCTGAGTTTGATTCCCAGCTGTGGGGGACTACACAACACGGGTTACACACTGACACACCTCAGATGTTTACTCACAAATTAAATTAATCAATAGAGCAAACAGCAGAGGCACCGCTCTGTTCAACCTTAAAGTCGAGCTGAACCAAAGAATGACTTTTCTTTTAGTTCAAATACCTGGGTATGCAGTGCACCTATTTAATAATGTATGCAAAACAAATCACAACAATCTAATTTCTTTATTTTTCACACTTTTTCACATCAAAAGTTCGTTTTTCAAGATTTCATTGATAACAGTAATTTACAGTTTGCTGACGTCACCTAGTACTATCAAATTTCTACCCCATTTCAACCAATCATTTCACGACATGCAGCTGTCAATCAAATCTTCATTTCAGGATCATTTTCTCTTCCAAATGAAGGGGAAAATGGCGCCTAGTGCCTGTCATCTGGCAGAGTTTCTAGCCCATAAACTAACTACTAACTTGAGCAATTATGCAAACTAAATCAAACGGTAATGTCTAAGAATGCAAAGAAATTTAACTGGCTCGTTAAAACACGCATTCTAGGAATATTATTCACATTTATAACGATAATGGCAAGCGCCTCCGAGCCTGAGTGACAGCCTCCCTGGCTGTCAGGGGTCGTCTCTCGGAGATTCCAGGCGGGCGGGCAGCACCTATGGATCGGATTGTCCGCTCGCTCCGCACGAAGCAGCTGGCTCCCTGGTACTCTGCGGATCCCACTCGCGTAGCATGACAACAGGCTGAATCCCACTCGATTTGGGGGTGGAACACACGAGGATTGGCCAATGCCAAAGCCAGTCCTCAGAATTGTCAAATCAAATCATCGACACATATATGGTCCGCCTCTCAATTCGTTTTCAGTGTCCGAAGCTCGCGCTGGTGCATTCCGTTCCGGTTCACTTCGACTTTAACAAAAATGACAATTTCCCTGTGCAAGTTTAAACTGACTGGACTGAGCAAATCAAGTTCCCATAAAATGTCTTTCTGTGAATACCTGTGGCTATGAAAATATAATAAGCTAACTAATTTCAAATACATGGACACACCAAATACAGGAGGCCAGTTGGTATTGTGCAAAACAAAGTGGAAGGTCAAAATAATAATAATAATAAAAGTATGTAGGCTGCAAAGGGTCTTCACTAACCCCAATTAAAACAGCAATGGCATTTGAGAGAGATTTTGAACTATTCCTAGCACAATGAGGCTTTGGGGAATCTCACCCCATATCAAGAGGACATCTGTTGTGTAGAGACAGCTGGACGATCTGTATTTATGGGCTGAAATGATGCAGAGAGATTTTCAGAAGGGCGTGGCTTTGAAGTAGTCCTCCAGTGGAACAAGCGCCACTCCTCCAACCCAATCCTGCAGCCAGACCTGGATCAACTCCAGCTTCATGAAGAACCACTTGTGTCCCACTGGCCATTTTTTCATCACAGGATGTCTAGAAATATAATAGGTGATGGTGATGCATGCACAAACTTAACTCCCCATTTGCAGCAGTGAAGCCACCATGCATTCATACAGCAATAGACCCTTCTCACGGGGGCCATTTTGTGTCGAAAAGGCAGGGTAAACAGTAAAGCTGCGTTCACACCGACCTATTAAAGTTTTTCGCTGGCATCGAGTTTACATACAAAGTCAATGCAAACGAGCAATTGAGCGTAAAAAAATTGAACGCCCGGGAGAAAAATCGCTGGGCGTTCGAGCGACAGAGACAGAGCGATAGGGAGAAAATACGCTTGTCGCCCCAGATGAAATATCCCAACTTCAGCGAAAATACGCTGGCATCAGTCAAGGAGTCAAGGATCACACTGGCTTGGAACAAACCGCTGGTTTATTGTGTGGCAACAAACCGCATTGACAGGCTGACAGCTGACATGAAGTGAAGTCTGTACTACCGGTATGGAGCTCGCATTAGGAGCACGCTGATAGGCTTAGCTTGAAAACATCTACGGTGGCTCGTAGTGGACAAACATCATGACATTGCGTAACGTTATAGCCCCCACATGTCCGTCAATTCGTGTGCCTGTTGATGAGCGATTTAAACAGAGCGACAGAGCGATTCCAAAGGGTTGAATCAAGCGACAGAGCGAAAAATAAATATCTCGGTGTGAACACAGCTTAACACAGGTGCAAGCAAAACACTAATGAGGGTTTCAAACTTCCATGATTGGAATTTGGAAACCCTCATTAGTGTTTTGCTTGCACCTGTGTTTATTCTGCCTTTTCGACACAAAATGGCCCCCGTGAAATGGGTCTATTGATCCGATATAATCCCAGTCAGTCACCTTGAGAACATAGCCTCCTTTGCGAACTCCAGCTCCTCTGGGGCCACCTCCACCATCTTGCCTGTTAATGTGAGTCGAGCACATCTTGGATCCTCTGGATCATATATCATTTGCCTTGAAATAAAGAAGACAATTTAACCAACACACATTTTAGGGGGTTTGACTATAGGCTTTTTTTTTTTTTTCTTCTAAATTTTTTCCACGGTTTTTTATCCCATTTTTATCCCCCATTAGTGCTAATTCTATATATTTATCCTGGTTGCTACTTCATCCTCTGTCGCTCAGGGAGAGCCGAGACTGATTCCATGCATCCTCCGAGACATGGGCAGTCAATCAGCCACTTCTTTTCACCTGACAGGGGAAGCTTCTTCACCGGTAGGACATAGTACGTGGAAGGGTCACTCTATTCCAACCAGTTCCCCTCCCCCTCAACAGGCGCCCCTAACGATGAGAGGAGGAACCACACTAGCAACCAGGACAATGCATGTTTTTTGTGAAGGGGGTTCCTATATGAAGGAAACCCCCGGGAGGCACGGGGAGAACATGCAAACTCCACACAGAAAGGCCGTTTTGCCGACCCCCACCCGGGCGATGGGGGCGGCACTCGAGGACATACGGACGGGCACGCATTCCTTCAGCGCTCACCTCGTCCCCAGGTGGGAATCGAACCCACGACCTTCGAGCTGTGAGGCGATAGTGCTTACCACTACACCACCGTACCTCCTTGACTATAGGCTTTTTGAGTGATCAGTAACTCGGTGCTATTTATGTGGCAGTCGCAGAGTGCATCAAAAGTTGGGGCTTACCTGCAGAAGTCTCCCTCAGCCTCGGAGAATGTGAGAGAAGCATATGGGTTGTTTTTCAGGTCTGATACACTATTGTCCATTGCAGTAACATAGAAATAGATGACTCCAGTGCTGTTGTCCAGTGGTCCATCACTGACGGAGAAGATGTTCCCAAAGGGGAGACCCTTGATCTGTGCAAGAAAGTAAGACGTTTGACGAAGACACATCCAGTTACAGAGCAGCATGCAGAGCAGATCAATTATATAATGCTCAGTGGTGTGGTGGTTTAGGAGGTGGGCAGAAGGGACGTGGATGTATTATGTGATCCTACGCATTTCACTGGTGATTAAATCAAATCAAATGGGGGATATACTTATTATCATATATGCATGCATATATCCCTGACTTCATGATTGATGGTGCCATTAGTGAAAGCTGAGCCCAGCCAGGAGTGAAGGCTAGTGTACACTGAATTACAGGGGCACAGAATTTATTCATATGCTAATTAATTCATACAGTCTAATCAACATCTGTAATTCCAACCTACAGACTTGTCAATGTCTGTAAACACTGGCAATTCTATCCCAAAACCAGAAATGTTAGAGTTGCGATTAAAACAGTGTCATGATATGATTCCTAAACAGTGTTGGGAAAGTTACTGAAAATTGGTAATTAGTTACAGTTACTAGTTACTTCTCTCAAAAGGTAATTTAATTACTTTAAAGTTACCAGTTACTTCAAAGTAATTAGTTACTAGGGAAAGTAACTTTTGCGTTACTTTTAAAAGTCCGCTTCGATTGTTATTAATGCACACATTATGTTAGTGTTGCTGTGCCACAGTGTGGCATTGAACCTTCGCTTATTGGGGAGGCTTATAGCCTATCAAGGTCATTAGCCTCTGGGGCTCTGGCTGCAGCTCTCTCCCCAGACTAGGTCTGAGGATCAGAAACTGGGTAATCCTCTGAAGTTGTCCGTTATTTTCATGTCCTAAAGTAACTAGTAACTAGCCCAGTTACTATTTTAGTAACTGTAACTGAGTTACTGAATTTGAAAAAGTAATTAGTTAGATTACTAGTTACTGAAAGAAGTAGTTAAGTTACAGTAACTAGTTACTTAGTAACTAGTTACTCCCAACACTGTTCCTAAACATGAGAATGACTTTGTGTGCCTAGAATATAGATTAAATCACTCTCATCATTTAGTTAAATTCATTCTGGGCGATATGTTGATTTTTACAGTCAGAAAAAACAAACCATTAAATTGGTTGCCCCGTTTACTACCTTGTCTTGAGTTGAGATGGTGGCCAGATGTCCCCAGTCGCTGTAATGAACGATGTATCTGGCGGTCCTAGCTGTCTCCTGGTGCGGTGGGGGGGTGGTGTTGGCAGACTTTTTCACCTCCTCCATCCGATATGAAAACAGTCGAGACGAGAGAGGGGCAACATTGTCGTTTTCCGACTTGACCAAGTCTTTGGGGCTCTCCACACCGTCTCCCAGCACCTGGGATGACGGGTATGCCTGCTTCCATAAATCCCCCAGCAGAGCGGGGGCCACCTCCTCTGATATCGCGTCCAGCTCTCCCTCCACCACAACGTCGTTGGAGGAGACAGCCCAGGAAACCGGGTTCCTCAGGGTGTAGCTCTGGCACATACACAGCACACGGGCAAGGACTGCCAGCTGAAAGTAACGGGACCTCATCGAGCTCGGAGAATGGCCGTACTTCCACCAGAGACCTCCTCTGCCCACTCTTTCGCCCCTCCACTCACTCTTGTTTACAATCTCACGTGTATTCGCTTTCACAACACGGGAGATTATTTACAAAACTAGACAATAAGCCTACAGCGACACCCCTCGGGACGCCAAAGAACTGCATTTCTTAGACATTTTAGTCAAGCCGCCTGCTCTTGTTCCAATCATAGACTGTCAAAGGTTCCAACTTACCGTTACGTGGTGGATAAAAGCACCACATTTTGCATGAGGCTTCCTGAGGACCCACTGAAGGATTTTAGCCTAGGAGCTCACCAGAGATTTTGAAAATCTCCATACAGAGCACAATATTCACCGTCTTTAAATCAACAACATCTATGAAAAGAAACGTCAGTTTTCTTGAGTCTTAACAAGAACATTGATGATAATTTGCTCTTTTTAGGCCACTGAATAAACTGAATCAGATTTTAATTTGTGCACTGACCAGTGGACCTTCCAAATGATAAGTGTAAAATAGAGTGCCATGACACCTGGTACCTGGCTGGTACACCTTCCAAAAGTGGTGCTTTTATCCACCCAGCAACAGTAGTAAGTAAGTAGGCTATAGTAAAACACTGTGGTATTTATAATTTATTATAAACACCCAGTTGCAACATATGAGTTTGATGGCACAGTGGCACCAATGAATGACACAATGTCATAGTGAGTGTTATTCTGCATCATAGAGCTTATATCACTGGAGCCATGCAGCTATGTCAGCCCGAAATAGAGAATCGTATCACCCAAGGCAGGTGCCACAGGTGCTGGGTAAGCTCAATAACATCCTGTATGAGCTAAGAGTGTTGCCACCACTTGGATGGTCGCTGTAAGTAGAAGTGAGTATGATTTTATGTTCTTCAAATCTACCTCCAACAATGGAAATGTATGGGCTGATGAATGGATGTGTAATGAGAGCTATATCCACTGAGGAAGGACCCCCCCCCCCCCGCCACCAGCATTTGATTATGGAAATGTGTACATGCTAATAAATGTATATAATGTTCTTTTTCTCCAACTCTTTCCCTCCATTTTCACCCCATTCTAAGTAGCAGGAGATGCCTGCCAGCTCTGCGAAAGTCTGTGAGCTCATTAGGACGTTTCAGTCAGTGCATCAACAGGGACCTCTGCTGTAACCCTATCATAGTAGGACTAATTATCTAATTATTTAATTTGTTTTAATCTAATTATTCTGTCTTCTAGTCTAGTTATTTAATTATTTCTAGTCTAATTATACAATCTCTCCTAATTATTTAAGCCATCCTATTCAAATGATTCTATTAGTCATAATCTAATTATTTACTATAAACAATTTAAAAATACATATAATTATCTACATTTGTTTTTATTTGAGTCATCTATCATTTTTGTTTTGATGTTGTATAGACGGTTTTCCTGGGATTGTGTTGCCAGGGAACAGTTTGAAACATATAGCTATTTCCTGTCAGCTATTGTATTGTATTAGCAAACACTGCAACAGGAAGTAAGCTATAGAATGTTTATGTTGTCAAGTTGAAACAAAACCCGTCAGGACAAGGTCAAGACCAGGCCTGCAGGTGGAGCTGTAATCAGAGTTCCCAAGTAGTAAATTTCCCATGAAAGTGTTTTTGTGCAGTACAAAGGACGAAAATAATATTTTTTGTGCCACATTTGAGGAGACAAGAACAGATCAGGACTCAAGTGGCTCAGACTTCCTTGCATTGACCTCAGTACTGACCGCTCTCCATGTTGGAAGGTCTTGGAGAAATGCTAAAATGATTGTGATGTTTGGATTGATTTTCAGCAACATTCCACTATTCACCATTAAAATGTTTATGGTTGAGCTGTTGTTTGCTAACCTGACGCTGCCAGATGGATGTAAGTTCGTTCACATTTGTGAGGTGGATTGTGAATTTGTGGAACAATGCCGCCCCCGTCTGGTGGAGTCAGGCTAGTTGTTTGCTACTTTGCAGGTCACAACAATACAAACTATCTTATTACATCAAAAGAAACAATGGTTGACATCATGTTCACAAGGTATCGCCCCACCTTAATTGCATGCCTGCCCCGGTTGGGGCGGCTGTGGCTCAGGAGGTAGAGCGGGTCATCCACCAATCAGGTCACTGGTTCGATCCCCGGCTCCAGTCCAGTCCACATGTCGAAGCGTCCTTGGGCAAGACACTGAAGCCCAAATTGCTCTCGATGGCTGTGCCAGCACCCTGCATGGCAGCTTGCTACCTTCGGTGTGTGAATGGGTGAATGTAGGCGCTTCGGATAAAAGCACTATATAAATGCAGTCCATTTACCACTGTCAGAGAGCAACCCAGCTTCTTCAGTCAACAGAAAGTGAATTCCTGCATATTTTCAGCAACATTAACAACATTAAATGACATTAGTCATTTAATATCGTCACATAGGAGTTAGCTAATTTACATTAAGGCACTAAACTACTGATACAAAAACTCAACATTAGAATTATTTTATTATTACATAAACATTGAGCTAAAACAGCACTGAGACTTTGAATCACATAGTGTAACAATACAGTACATGGATACCCAAAGTATTATAATTTATGTACGGTAGATAAGATTGGGTGGTGATGGAGGATTATATTAAAATTAGGAATTTTCAAAATGCCAATGACATCGACTGTAGATCTACCATGGTTGTTAGTCCATTGTCTTATCACTCCAGGCCATTGACTTCCTCTTGGCCAGTTCCATCCAGGACGGCTGGCCGCTGTCAGACATGGACTGCAGAGGGAAGGACAGTGTTGGCGACGAAGAGGGTGATGAAGATGACGGCATGTTTTTTCTCAGCCATTTGTCCTCAAGCTTTGGAACTTTGGTGGGGCTTGACTCTGAAAGAAAGCCAGTCTATGTCAAGTCGCAGCATATGGAGGTACTGAATACCAATTCAATAGTTCTACTATTATCATTCTATAATTACTGTATCACTGTAATCCATGGATATCAACACACCTGCAAATTTGACCCCTTGCCTTCCCTCAGGTTTTGTGTCTCTGCTTGAAGGTGTGGTGTTGGGTAAGGCAGGGGTTTCAGCTGGTGTCCGTGCTTCTGACTGGGTTTTCCTCAGTTCCACCTGAACGAGTGAGAATTACATCATTGCTGAGGATAATCAAGCTGTTTAAGTATATGCTAGTTAGTTGATTTAACACACTACATGAAATAAGTTAAAAAGGGTTAGGGTTAGGATTCTGTATTGTGAATTTCAATCTATGCGAGTAGGTGTGAAGTACCTTGGTTCCGGGTGGAGCACTCCAATCTGTCCGTTTCTCCAAGAAAGCAGCCCGTCTTTCTGACAGGGATGAGCCTTCTTTTCCCTGGAGGACGGCAGCTCTTTCCCCTCTTCCTAAGGCTGGAACTGGAGCTGGGGTTGGTGAAGGGGTAGAAATTGAGACAGAGGCCTGAGCAGAAGTTGTGGATTTGAGCTGGTTGGCAGAGTGGAGACCTCGATTGCTCCGGGGGGATTGCTGGGGCTGGGCGGTGGTGGGTTGTTGGTTTAAGGAGAGGTGAGATTGGGCAAGAGACTGAGTAGCACTCCCTTGTGCAGACTGAGGTGTAATCTCCAGTTGTGGAGAAGAGCGCAAAGGTGATTGGGTCACCCATACGTTGGGCTGTATGGCTGGAAGAGTAACAGAGTGCGAGGCAGACTGTGCAACTGGCTGAGTTGCGCTTGGTTGCCACGGGACATTGTTGGTTTGTTTTGACATCTGTGGTACTTTAGAGGTGTTTAACTGACTGCTGGATGGTGTTGATGTCCTCTGTTGCCCTGTAGGTGGCGTTAATGATGGTGTGGCAGTCTGTACTGGAGTTGCACTTTGCGTTATTAGTGGTGTGGCGGCCTCAGTTGATGGCTGCATTGTTTCCTGTACTTGTGGTGAACTATGTGGACTTTTGACAGTCTGCGTCTGCATTTGTGTCCCAATCTGTGTCTCTGATTGCATCAGCTTCTGCGAATGTGATAGGGTCACAGTCTGCCCTTGATTTGTTGGCTGCACTTGTGTCTGTGGTCGAGCAGCAGTCTGCATGCTTGTTAAATCTCTGGGTAATCTACTACTGAAGAGCTGTTGGAGGCTTCTGGTCTTCAATATTGCCAGGCTCATCCAGGACACCTCAGATGAGGCTGACTGGGGGGCAGTCGGGGGCTCCTGAGGGACTGAGATGGCGGTTTCTAGTTCCTCTGGGTTTGAGCAGAGTGTCTGGCCTTCTACATGTATATCCAAGGAAGGAATGGTGTGAGGATCATCAGCAGCTGGTGGGTTATGTTTGGCCAGAAGTGTTGACAAACCAGATGGGGTTGGAGTTCCATCTAAGGAGTGATGCAAGTCAGTTAGATACATGTGTGAAGCACTGTTATAGACATAGTCAGCCTGGCTGGTATTTTAATGAGCACAAAGGTCCCCTGGGACCAGTAACAACCATATCATTCTAGACTAATTATTTACCGTGTGAAACTTATCTCCTTATATAGACATAGCATTGAATGAGGACAACAATGTGGACCTGTACAAACTCCAATGAAAAAGCTGGTGCTCTATTCCTTTCTATTACCATCCTGGAATAGCAGCACAATGTGGAATGAGCAGAGATAATAAAGTGCTATCTTATATTTATCTTGTAAAGTTTTTCATAAAACACATAAAAGTGAACATGAGTTTATATATTTTCTACTTAATGAAATTAGTAAGACATTTCAGAGCAAATCTATACTCACCTGTCTGTCTGAGGTGTCCAGAGGCGGTGGGGTTACCGGGGATGGTTATGGGCAGTTTTTTAGACATAGATCTGGAATGATCAGCTATTTCCTGTCCTTTGTGTTTGGTACGTTGCTCCTCAGACAACACAGACTTTGAAGGACGGCTGTAAGGGGCAAGTGAAGGGATTAGCGAGCCCATCTCTGCACTATGACGCTTAACCTTGGAATCAGACTCGGCAGCACCCACATCGGAGCGACATTTCACAGACAGAGATGTGGAGCGGAGTTTGACGCCAAATGTTGTTTTCTCCTCCTCCTGGAACTCCTTTGCTTCTAGTGTGTCTTCCGCTGCCTCCTGGCTGTCCTCTACTCCCCGCCCTTCTAAAGCACCTATATCCGTGGCTGCTTGTTTAGATGGTATCACTGCTTCTCCCTTTTTGAGGCTGTCTCTCCTGTCCCATGCTACTACTGGGCCTTTATGTAGAGCTATCTCTTCCCTAGGTGTTGACTTCACCTCAGCTCCCCCTCCTGTCTTCAGCCTGGCTCCAGCCTGTTCCACCACTCCCAAGAAACTGCCTGATCGGGGTCTCTCTCCATCTCTGCATTTGACACTGGCAATGGAGAACTGGAAGGACCCGGATCCTGGTCTCGTTATTCCTCCTGTGTCCTCTGTCTGAGCTTGAACCTGCTGGCGAAGAGAGGAAGACCTGAAAGCCACTACTGAGCCCAAGGTGGCTGAATGCTGGTTGGAGGGGACAGATACTTCTTGAGAACCTTGCTCTCTGTTTGATTTTCTATGAATCATTCCAGACTTGCTTATAGTATCCCTCTTGTCATGGGACAAGGCCTGTATCTCAAAGTCTCCAGAGCCTTCTCTTTTTTCTTCCAAGTGTGTCTGGGGCTGTTGACTGATCATTACATCCACAGGTCGGTGAGGATTAACTGCAAGCACCTGGGAGGCCACAGAGGGAGCTCTCCCAGGAACAGTGAGGTCCGGTCGGGCTGGCCGATGGGAGAGGGTTGGGCTGGATGCTTTGGGGGCTGCCTGTGCCTCGGAGGGCTCTGATGTGATGGCTGCAGGTTCTGGGGATTTTACAGGAACACACTGAGATGTAATGGGGATGCTGGCCCCTCCTTGTCCCATTTCCAAAATCTGGGCAGAGTCAGCAGCAAGCTCTTCTTGCTCTTCCCACTTCTCAGACACTGGCTGGTCGATGTTGTCTAGGATGTTTGAGAGAGGTCTTGGGGCAGTCTGAGAAAAAAAGAGATGAGGTGTGTTGGTGTATTTTTCTTAGCATATCTGTGTGAGTGACAAATATGAGGTAATGGTCACTCACTGCGAGTCTCTTCCCCTTAGTGCTGGCTCTCTGGTTTCTGGGCTTGACAGACATACGGTGGCGTGCAGCAGAGGTATCCAGGCAGGGGTTGAACTGGGCTGGAGAGCTGAAGTCCAAAGCAGGGGCGGCAACAGTAGGCGGGGAAGTGGAGAGTGCAGAGAGAGGCGAGGAGAGGGATGGAGTCAGGGGCGCAGATCTGGTTGGTGCAGGTTTGGCGATGGGTGAGAGTGGGCGAGAGGATGGCTGGGATATGGCCTGAGGAAAGAAAACATGACACTGGATAAATAAAAGTTACACATGAAGTCACACAGAAGGAAGTCACTGTGCAAACACACACACTCACATGCACACACACACACGCACGCACGCAGGCATGCACGCACGCACGCACGCACACACACATTTTTGCCAGGCAGCTGCGGCCTACATCTGGCTCTGTCTGAAGGAAGCTGACTGACTGACAACCCTCAAAGGTCAGAAGGAAGCTAGCTGACTAAATGTTTGAGTGACATCACTGATGACATCACTAACTGATGACATCACCTACTAATGACATCACAGATGACATCACAATCGCATGGATGGATTATGGATCAATGACAACCAAGGACAGGGTACGAGGAGACCATGGGGAGGCGACCAAACCAGCTGATTACAGGCAAGCAGCTCGCGCAGGGATCACTCCACTTTTCCAGCTCCATTAAAGATATGAGAGGGCTAGTCTTCTGACAGACACCTCACTCTGCCAAGGAACAGGAAGCTAACTATCACTTCAAACTGCCACCCGGCCAGGCCACACATCAACCTGCTTTCAAAATATCCCAAAGTTCATTTCAAGTAATTGGTGACAATACCAAAAGGCCAAGATGTTTCAGGAAATTAGCTCACACCTCATGGATATGTATGACTACCTCTTGGCAGGAATTGACCCACGGCTGAAGATATATCCACTGATGCAGAGTCCTGTTCCCATGACGACCATACTGCTGTGCTACCTGTTCTTTGTACTGTACCTTGGACCTTGCATCATGGCCAGTCGCAAGCCCTTCCAGCTAAAGGAAGCCATGATCATCTACAACTTTGCCCTCGTGGGCCTGTCCACGCTCATCGTCTACGAGTTCCTGATGTCTGGTTGGACCACAACATATACCTGGCGATGTGATCCAGTTGATACCTCTGACAGCCCTGAAGCACTACGAATGACCCGGGTGTCTTGGCTGTTCTGGTTCTCCAAAATAATTGAATTGATGGACACGGTGTTCTTTGTGTTGAGGAAGAAGGACAGTCAGGTCACCTTCCTACACATCTTCCACCATTCCTTCATGTCTTGGACGTGGTGGTGGGGAGTTGGCTATGCTCCTGGCGGAATGGGATCTTTCCATGCCATGGTGAACTCCACTGTCCACATCACCATGTACTTCTATTATGGCCTTGCTGCTGCTGGACCACGCTTCCAGAAGTTCCTCTGGTGGAAGAAATACATGACTGCCATTCAGATGACCCAGTTTATCTTGATATCTCTTCACGCTACCCAGTATTATTTCATGGACAGCTGCGACTACCAGTTCCCCATCTTCATCCACCTCATCTGGATGTATGGAATCTTCTTCTTTGTACTCTTCTCCAACTTCTGGGTCCAGGCTTACGTTAAGGGTAAGCGGTTGCCAAAGCAGGACATTAAGCCAAGCCTGAACGGCAAGACGGTGTGCACCAACGGCAAGCACCACGAGATTGGCACCAGCAATGGTATCAAGCACGGGGTCGTCAATGGCACCAGCAACGGCTCTACCCACCACGAGAACGGCAGCTCCCATATGGGCAAGATGAAGAAGGCCTAGGGTCTTTGGACAGAAACATCCAAGATGCATGACGGCGTGAGCTGCACAAACTACTACTATGGATTCCAAAGACTATTTTGGATGTGTTCCTTTTCACTTTTTTTTATTTTCAAAACATGGGGAAATAAGATGGTTGATGATTTCCACAGTTGGGGTCCCACGTTCGGTTGTTCTGTTAAAGCAGCTATGAGCAAGATTTTCGATTGTTATTAAACAGTCTAAATTTAATATCAATGCATCACATCTTACCTCTAATAGTAGACGAGACCAACGCAGAGTAGTCTCGCTTGAACCCCGAGTGAATCGGCCAGTGTTAGTCTCTCTGTGGCCAGGGCAGATCAGGAAGTGAAATGAAAAAGGTTTGCAGCAGCCACTTCGGCCATAACCACAAAATAACGAAAATCTTGCTCGTAGCTGCTTTAATTTCTTCTTTGTTTGAATTGGGAAACAATCTATCTGTATGAAGAGAATATGTTTTTGACATAATGTTATCTTCACAGATGTTGCCAACAACCTCATGAGTCAATCTGCCCATATTATATATGCCTGGCATATAGCGAATTTGCACTTGCTATTGTTACACTGGAGAGGACATTCTTTTACTCACTCACTGTTAACCGTTCCACAATATGCCTTACTTTACCCTAAGGCAGGGCTTCCCAAACTTAAGAATGCCAGGGCCCACTTTGAAATCTGAAAATCCTCCGGGGTCCACCCAACCCTTTGATCACAACTCTGATCAGCACATGCGACTAAAATGATGTATATTTGTATTTAATCAACAGAGCATGTGAACTTGGGCATACAGCAAATTAATAATCCATCCACATACAAAACATTTAGGCAAAATACCCAAAAGGCAGATTGCCAACATTTTCTCCCCCTTACTCATCAGAAATATTTGCGTGCACAGGGGTTATAGTGGGATTTGGCAGGTGATTTTGAAAAGAAAATGCACACACATTTCACTTCCTACCACCCTTCAAACAATGCACTCCAATTTCCTTTGTTTTTAGCTCGATTTAATTCAAATTAGCCTGACATGGTTTGAAAGGCCGCAGGCTGGGGTAAATCATCCAAATCACATTAGTAATGTTACTGTCACAATGTTACAATTAGCTCAAATGCTAAAGGTTTAATGTATGTGGATGGAGTATGCTAACACCATTAGCGCCAAGTTCCAGGATGTATAGTAAAATAAAAACACTGATTTGGGTGGTCTAACGTAGTTTGTTAGTGTATTATTCAAGCCTTCTAATCAAGTATGGTCGATTTGGTAATTTGTATTAAAAAAAGAAAAGAAAAGCCCCTGGCGGCCCACCTGCAGTACCTCCACGGCCCACCAGTGGGCTGCAGCCCACACTTTGGGGATCACTGGTATACCTAATCCTTAATCAATCTCAACCCTAAACCCATGTCCATCTTTCTATCCTTGTGAGGACATTTGGTCCTCATAAGGAAGGAACTATAGAGGAATGTAATAATGAATCACCTTGCTGGGGGCTGCCTGGGTTGAAACGTCGCCCCTTAAGATCTCAGGGGGGCTGCGAGGAAGACTGTCAGCCTCTGAGCGACTGCTGAGGTCGTCTGGACGTTTGACTGGCAGAACCAGAGGGGGCGGGCCCAAATGCATTTTCTGCTGCTGGAGCTTCATCTATGACACCAGAACACAGACTACTGTTATTTGACAGAAGTTATGTAAAGACCCAGTTCCCTACACCTACAATATGCCTATATTAAAGCGCTACCTGCAGAGTTTTGATCTTGCTGTGAACATTCTCCTGGGATAAAACCCTGTCCGGCTGGGGGTCGGACAGGACCTGGTCACCCTGGAAGATGCTGTCATGTGACAAAGCCCGTGAGCCCAGCATCCCTTGGGAGCACCTGAGGATGGAGGAAAGAGGAAAATCGCAACACAGGTGAAAGAATAGATTAACACAGACAGAAAGTAGAGGACAGATAGCAAACACTGCAAAATAATTAATTGGTTGACATAATTAATCACAGACACTCACACCAAATCTTCCTCTGACCCAAGGCCCTTTCCTGCGGTGATGTCACTGGCAGACTGGCTGAGTTTGGTGCTTTCCTCTCCATCTGCTCTCTTTGTCCTTCCAAAGAGGCGGGTTTTCAGAGACTTCATCCTGGACTTTTTCTTCCCTAATGGAGACAGACAGGACCAGGTCACAGCAGCACACAGACACACACACCTGACACAACATCCTCTATGTGCTCTATATCCTCTCTGATCTTCTCTAATTGTTATTGCTATAAATATATAATTGCTATTAGTTTGCACATTGATTATCTTACTACTATAATAAGGCGGCATGGTTCCGCGCTGCGGCGCACAATTGCTGGAGTGACATCATTGATGACATCACAATTGCTTGAGTGCCATCACTGATGACATCACAATTGCTCGAGTGACATCACTGATGACATCACTGGTGACATTGCAATTGCTCACATAGACAGAGTGACAATGTGCCTTGGCATAGTCTCAATGCCGCCTGAGAGTCTTTATGCTGATGATACACTACGTTACTCCATGCTGCAAATCTCTCTCTCTGGGTCTGGGACACACCTCTCTAACTCCAAACTGCTGTTGGATTCCTGGCCAGTGATTGGCTCCCCCAAAATCCTGGGGGCACCAATCAGTAACGACTTTAGCGATCAGGCGCGTCCAGCCCACCCAACCGGACTCTGTTGACTTTTGAAAATGAAACACTCTCAATGGTGCTATACGGCCTGTCAGTCATTCAATTTCGACCCATAGACCCGCCCTCAAAACAGCAGCAAGGGCTGCGAAGTGGCACAGACTGATTTATGTAGTAAGTAGTAAGTGCAGCGATTCAATGAAATATTTTGAGTTTGGAAATGGTCACGAGAAGCAATTGTGACAATATACCCCTTAAGCTTAGGCTGCAGGGTTTGTTTGTCACATGCCGAGTTGCGTCTACCTGGTGTGAACGCTCCAGTGACGTATTCTCTGATCATTGGCGTGCATGCATGTGCACCTGATACACTTATCTGATAGACCATCTGTGACACTTCACTCGAGCTCAAAGGTTTATTGGCATTATCAGCAGAGGCACAAACCTGTACCTTAACTAGGTGGGGTGCTTGCTCCAGTAAGCTTTACCCATAAAACATCTGACAAGCATCCATATTGGGTTGCAGCATTATTGGAGGCCAGATGAGATTCAGAGCAGGCTATTATTTTTCCTGTGTTATACTGACTTGAGTTTTGAGCCTTCCCCTGAGATAACGCTTTGTTTGGGATATGCAGACACTGTTTTATGTGTCATAAAACTCTCCCTGAGTACAGACTATTGTCAACAGAGCCTGCATCCCTACAGCATGCATGGCTGATGACATGCAAAGTCCACGCCACACCTCTGCTATCACCTATGACTACTCTAACTGTAGGAGAGTATAATCATACGACCTCAACTCCATGACACCCTAAGTGCTGGAAAAGTACCATTTTGATGTAACATTAGACCTGTAGGACATTTGAAGCTGCCTTGCACTACAAAAGAATTTCAGCTGGTGTATGGAACTAGTAACTACCATCGTGGCCCAGAAACAAACGGGAGTGTAAATGAAGCTAGCTGTTCCTCAGAGTGGTGGTTTTGCCATCTAACGACCCAAACTATACCCCCCAACAGTACAGGAGATAATCCCCTGGATTACTGACATTGCAGGGAGATCCTTGTAAGATTTCACAGCAGCATAATCCACACCAACGGCTTAATCACAAACCTCCCATGCCACAACAGCAGCACAATTTAACTGATATTCGCAGTAGAAACCACACACTGTACTGTATCTTTCTCAGTCTGTAATATATACACACATTCACATCCCCAGCCCTGGCAAAAGTGTTTTCTGTTCACTCACCGAGGGTCTGTGTGTGGTAGCGCCTCTTCCTCTCTTCCTCGTCTTTGCCCTGTGCTCAGCACACAGAGTTGTCTCGTCTCGGCAGAGGCTCTGTCCTATCTTTAAACCTCAGGCTTGTGTCGGCCACATTTGCAGATGGAGCGCAGACGGAGCGGGAGGGGGGCAAGGAAGGAAGGTGGAGGAGAGAGAGAGAGAGAGAGAGAGAGAGAGAGAGAGAGAGAGAGAGAGAGAGAGAAGGTCACTCCATGACCCCTCACTCTGAGCAAATGCACAAAGCAAATGCACAAAGAGAAAAGAGGACAGAAGAGAATGAGACAGTGACAGTGACAGAGGGAGAGAGAGAGAGAGAGAGGGAGAGAGAGAGAGAGGGAGAGAGAGAGATAGAGATAGAGATACTCTATTACATTAGTAGCACACTGTGGCCCTCTGCGCTAAGCTCCTTATAAAACGCTAACCTGATTTTAGGCCCAGAAATGAGAGTAGAGGAAAAAATAAAGCTCCAGTTGGAAAGAGGGCAGGCACGACTGCTGATATAATTGTTTACACATTACACCAGTTTGTTACAAGCCGACACTGTCACGGCTGCTAAGAAGGGAGTGTGTCTGCGTGTGCATGTGAGTGTCTAAAGGTGAAAGACAAAAAAGAAAGTCAATCATCAGCCAAAGAGTCTACCTGGAGGTATGCACCTTCGGGTGTCCAGCTACAAGGCCCAGTGTGACTGCACGATTGACGGGAAATGTAACGTAACTGATGTCATCTCAGCACAATAAATAGGAGCTGTGTATTTCCATGTCCGCACGTCACTGATCCAGTGCTTTTGCATTCATGGTCCAGCAGGTGACCACTTTGGCCAAGGCCTCACTGAAAGAAATACTGCTCACATTTACACTTGAGTAAGGAAACAAAGACTCCCCTGTTAATAAGAATCAGCCAGTCAGTGTTGTAGGAATACATTGAACTGTCTAAATATGCATGTGGGAAGGAAGGGGTGGCAGCACTATCTAGGCCACTGGGCTCCTCCAGTCAGTGGAAAGGAGGAGGGGAGGTGGAAAGCAAGCACACCTCAGTATTCACACTCTTGGGTCTGGATGCTTGCTGAACAGCTTGTGTGTGTGTGGAGCTCTAGGCTCATCATCACCTCTCAGAGTAAAACCTCAGCCATGACATCTGGATTACATGCAGCGTTCCACACCAACCATGTAACTGACCAGTGGCATAACTACGGTACAGTGTCTAGACTCTAGTCAATATGACTACCTACCTAGTCATATTGAATTATCCCATTCAGTTATGTGCTTCATGTTGTCTATGAAGTCATCTGCACACATCAAGGACAATATGGGCATGCAAGCTTAGATGATCTTCTAATGTGATTGCAACTGATACTGTATCCTGTATGAACCAACTGTGCATTCAGATTGATGTCTAATCGGTGCATACCTGATGATGTATGGGCCATACTGTGAAATGTATGCATTAGACAGTGTCTTCTCTGTAGGCTTTGTCCAGGAACAAACACTATGGTAGAGAAATGGGTTGTGATTTTTTTCTGGTTTATGTGTTTTCTGATGGATTATAATTCCTTCCTCTCTGAGCCCAGATGAGGACTGTACATATCGAGATTAAGGCCGAATAGATAGATAATCCGATCACTGCGCTGTCTGAACTCATGCAGGCAACCAGATATTTTCCCTGTGAAGATCACACACAACGGAACACAGACATCTCGTCTCTCATCACCTTCTGCTTTCACAAAAACTAGAACATTCTGGATATTTATGGTGATAATATATTTGAATTATGGTGATAATATATTTGAATTATGTAATTATCAGGTTGTATCTTAACTATTGTAAGGTAATATACATCAAGAGCGATGCGAATATACGGCACGAAATTGCGATGCGGGTTTTGACCCACCTGTCAATCACAGCCACAGATGTGTACACGTCGGAAGCAAATTTCTGACAAATCGACCCTGGTTTCGAAAAAATAAACACCGCAATAACGCTCAGCGAAACTTCGCCGTTGGTATTGGACGGTTGCATTGACTGATATAGGTTCGGAAAATATTATTGACGTGCGAATTAATCGCACGAAAGAAACGCTCCTGATGTGTAAGGACCATCGTTGAATCTGAGTGTCACTTAGGGCTCTTCAGACATAATAGTAGACAGTAGTTAAGTAATAACTGCTCATGGTCCATCATCTGGTTATAGGCCCTGCAGCACAAGTAGGCTGTGTAACATGGGAGTAATGGACTGTGTGTGACAGCATAGGACGACAAGATGTCTCATTATCAAAATGGGTGGCTATGATCTAATAATGCATTTGTAAGTGAAAATGTATTAAGGTATCTAAAAAAACATAGGCATCCATAGGCATCCTTTTTTTTAAACAAACATGGTGAAATAAATTGATATTTCATCTTGATATTCTATTGTAGCCTAATTTGATAGGGAAAAGCTAGTCACCGGTAATTCATAGAAATCCAATGTTATTGGGTTAAATACAGTGGTTGGCCTAATCTGTGATGGACCATATTTTTTACATAGCCTTCCCAACATTGTATGCAACATAATAAGGTAAAGGTCAAGCTTAATTAATAGTGAAAAATATGTAAATAAAACACAAACACTGTGAAACCATAAAAACACTTTCCCCAAAAGGTGTAATGTAATTGATAATTTAATAAAAAATTGGCAAACATACTGTACTTCCACCAGATGGCGTCATGTGCTTGCTATGTCTTTCTAAAGAACATTAGCCTATCCATAAATACATGAAACCATTAAGCCATAGAGCCACCAGTTTATAAATAGACCAGCATCAGATTTAAAGTAAAAAGTTAGATGCATACTACTGACATAAACTAATCATGGCAATTTTTAAAATATTAATGTTGTTTATATATAGCAAAGATCCACATTCTTCTTACGTCAGCAAACAAAGAATCGTGTCGTAAAATGCACCTCTCAACATATGACAAAAAGCATGTTGTATAGACCACACACACAAAAAGTGCTTCCCATATAAATTACGGTACTCGGTTATGCAGGTGTTCCCAACAAAGACAATCACATACTACATGTATGTTAAGGCACATACTATGTTAAGACTGGAAGACAAGGTGAGAAAGGATTCATGTATCTCATAGTGTCTTGGTGTGTTTTGTGTGAAAAATATCTACAGTGGTCTCCTGGCACTGCCTCAGGTCATAGTCACAGTATCCAATGGAGAAACGGCCCTGGGGGACAGAATGAACACTGCTTACACACAGTTGTCAATTCTGTCAGGTCATAATTATGGTAATTCAGTAAGATCCAGAGGCCTATACCACGAACCAAGATTTGTGGCTTAGCGAGGTAACTTCAGGTTTAATCCTGGGTTTGCCATGCTACGACGCTAGTTCACTTCTTCCCGAGATAGATTTTCATGGCAACTTATGCTGCACGGCTAACCTGGTCTGGAGCAGGTTAAATTCAGAGGATAAGATCAAAACCCATGAAGACCCACCTTCTGACCAATCAGCTCTCTGGAAACAGCGAGTCACCATTCATATAGGATCCCCATATGAAAAATAGATTGCATTCAAATGAAAATCACAAAAGAAAAAGAACATTACGGGCTCCTGTTGGATTAATCAAGGACTGAAATGTTGCACTTGTTGTACATAATTAAATTAAATTAATTAAATTAATGTTTTTATATGTATTAATTTGTAAGCAGGTGACATGGGCAGTAGCCAGCCGCTTCTTTTCACCTGACGGGAAGCTTCACCGGTAGGACATAGCACGTGGGAGGATCACGCCATTCCAACGAGTTCCCCTCCCTCCGAACAGGCGCCCCGAACGACCAGAGGAGGCACCACTTCAGCGACCAGGATATTGCATGTTTTGGTGAGGGGTTCCTATATGAAGGAAACCCCCAGAGCCTATATTTCTAACGTTAAATCTATGATCTAAATAGGCCTACGGATTTTGGAAATTTAGACTGAGATTACATATTACTTCTACTCGCAAAAAAGACATGCAGGTTTTATTGAGTATAAGCTGCTGTAGGTCCGTGGAAGCAGAAACCGCAGCAGAAATCAACTGACTGATGTGAATAAAAGTGGTAACTTTAGACAGTCCTTCAGTAACAGAATCATATCTAATGCAGACTTTGATTCTGACATCCAGTAAAGCTCTGCTAATTAATACACTTTGATGTGCGCTTTCAATGAATGAGGAAATAGGCGTGTCTGACGCTGTAAAATCCGGAGCTGTCCATATTGCATTGTGATTGGTACGCCTCTTTCGTGGGCACGAGCTCCTGTTCACGAGCATTTTCATGTGCATGAGCTCAGAGCTGGACAGGGAAATCCTAAATTGGCAGACTCAGCTGATAACCATCGTCGTGGTATCGTTTAGCTTGATTGCAATGACCTGGTTAAGTCAAACCAGATCAAGGGGACAGATCCTGGATCTGTTTATGCTCCATTCGTGGTATGGGCCCATGGTCATTCTGACACTGAAGACAACAGAAGAATGAATACTAACTGTTCATATTTATGATGCCCTACCTTAGGTTTCTTGAAGTAATCCAGCCCTCTTCCTATCTTGATGATCCAGCCATTGTCAAACCTAAAAAGACATAATATTAGGCTCACGACAATGAAATAATGCCATAAGCATGAAGCAATATAAAACACTACTCTATACGCCAGGAAGATCTAAATTCCAAAATGAGATACCACCCATCTGAAAAAAGTTATGGTTATTCTTCCATTATTTTGTATGTAAAAACAAATCAACAAAATGATTGCTGCCATAAAGTAAAGAACACAATAGGTTATTGGTAACGTTCTAAGTATTGATTTAATAGTTATATTTAGGTGATAGAATTTGGGCGATAGAATCATCTGTACTTTTGAAACACTGACAGATGGAAGAAGGGACACCTGCACACTGTCTTCACTTGCTCAACAGGAATTTAATACACAACGTTTCGGTACAAGACCTTTTTCAACTTGAGTCTTGTACCTGAATGTGTATTAAATTCCTGTTGAGCAAAGTAAAGACAGGGTGCGGGTGTCCCTTCTTGCCTTAAGTGCATCTACTCCACCTACACACCTGCCTACAAGACTTCTCAGTCAGGTGTGCACGAGACTTTGAATGATCAGAAATACTGACGGATGACCTTCAGGTTGTAAAATATTCCCAAAATGCAGTGCAGTGTTTTGGAACGTAATGCTTGTGTCTGTCAGTGCAGCCGCACCTGATCTCCCTGTCATGGATAGTGGAGGAGTACTGCAGCTCCAGAGAGACTCCCTGCGCCTGGAGACTCCGCTTCACCTCAGCTAGAGCGCCGGTCTGCTGCACGTTGTCCCCCTGCAGCACACGACAAATGCTAGTGAAACAATGGTAGAAACTCACAGCCTACATCACAGCCTACATTACACCGTTTGACCCGAGCAGAGAAAATGCCTGTCGTGAGCAGTTTGATAGCTTACTTCATCCTGTGAAGTGAGCAGGTGGATCCTTTTCACTTTGCAGGAAGCTTTCAACAGCATCTCACAGAACCGCAGGAAGTTGTACAACTGTAGGAGGACATGTGTGTGTGGGTAAGTTCACTACAATTTAACTTGGTGTTGAAAGTCTAAGTGTCAGGCTAATAATTAGAATCCTAATTGCAAACTGTAGTGTGATCCTTCATTCACATAGCAGGCAAATCATTTGAAGAATATATCATGCATAATAAAATGTCAATAACTTTATTTATATGGCATTTTTCAAAGCAAAGTTACAACGTGCTTTGTAGAGACAGGGATGTAAAACAGAGGTAACTAGAGACCATCTTGCGATGGGATCACACCAGCCGCAAAGCCCGCGACTTAAAACTAACGTGGGCCAGAGGCGTAACTCGGCCTTCATTTTGATGTCAACTACACACCTGTAAAGTTTTTGTGACTTCATCTTGCACGGTTTTGATGTTATTATCGCATTTGCAAAATCTGTCCATACACAGGCAGACATATAAACACATGGAAAAGTACTCAAAACCGCTTCTGTGGTAGTTCCCGCTACAAAAGGTGTCTCCAGGACCACATTTTGCCATGATGACACACACACACACACACATACTCACAAGGTGAAAACAATACCAGCCATGTCACGGCTGGTAAGAAATTCAGGCAATGGCCAGAATACAAATTTAAGCTAAAAACAATTTGAGTAAAGCCAAATAAAAGCAGAGACCAAAGTGAAAGAAAAGAGCGATAAAAGCACACAAGGTGAGTGAAATAAAAGGTCTTACCTGGTGGATGTGTCGTATGTACGGGTCTTCCACCCAGACCTCTGTGAGTGTGCTGCTGATGTATGGCTTGAACAGAGCCTCATAGCTGTAACCGGTAGCATCCTCTGCTATTCTCATCTGCTCATGGTACTTCCCATCTGGTAGAACAGGAAAAACAGAGAAATAAAAATTAGTATTGGAGCACAAAGAGGCAAGACAAAATGCAGCAACAAAAACAGGGTTGGAGCAATTCATGAATGAATGGTGGTAAATTCCAATCACGTAAATTCCTGGAGTTGGAATTGCACCCAGGTCTAAGGAAACAGAATTGGAATTGAATTGAGACAGGATGGCTTGACTCACTAAGCATTAGAAGTGAATCACATACCAGTTATACAAATCAAATACATTCAATCATGTAATAATTTATGTATTGCCATTACATGTTATGCATCAAACACCATCTCAGAGTCAGTCAATAGTATAGCCTCGGACTTACTTCAGAGTCAGTCAATAGTATAGCCTCGGACTTACTTCACCTGTCTGTAACTCGAAACCCACATTTTATAATGTATACCTGATCTGTGCAGTAAAGCTCAATGTGCAATAACTGCTAAATACTGCAATTTGTGCAATAATAATTGAAATACTTATCCACACTGCTACTTATGTTAAATTTACTAACTGGAACTTAATGCACCTTACTTTCATTATTGCTATTGTTATTTAATCACACTGCTGTATATAATGTAATATTAGGTACCCACCTTACCAGTTATTTTGTTCTTTTTTTCCTTTTTTACTGTTGCTTTTCTTTTCCTTATCTATTGTTTGCTTGTTTCCTTTCTCTTGTTTCTGTTATATTGTATGCTTTGTACAGATTATTATTAATATTGGTTTTCTGAGGTAGAGACCCTGTATAAGCCCATCTAGGGTTTCCTGTCTCTACCCCCACATTATTTTTGTTTTCATTTTGTCTGTTTCTTTTTTATATTTGCAAATGAAAAAAATAAAATTCTCACTTTTTGATCAAGATTATATGAGAAGGCACATTGGCTGACACTTTACTGTATATACATTATTTATATTTTATTTCATTGAACTAAATGAATCTTCCTGAAATTCCAATTCAATTCCACTTCCGTTTCCTGTGGGGTTTCTTTTTCAAATTACAATGCCTCCGTTGAATTGGAATTTAGATGAGTTAATTCCTGAATTGATCCCAACCCTGAGTGAAATCACACACCCCAGTCCTAAACAGAACATAAATAGCTTACACTACCTTCTTTCAGTTGGTTCACATGCACTTTGATCTGCTCGGCCCTATCCATGTAGCCCTTTATCTTCGCCCTGTAGTGAACTTTCTTTGAGTCATCCTTCACTGCTGTTGACAGAAGAAAATGCCACAGCCACATGAATAAGAAGCAGAACTGTCTTCATATAAACTGTGTGTGTGTGTCTCGTCATACCTTTCAACGCATCCATAAGCAATTGGATGCCCTCCTGGTAACAGACTAGGGACTCTTGGAAGCGGGAGCTCTGGTCCAGCTCCACTGCCCGCTTGAGAACAGAGACAGCAGAAGCCTCCATCCCCGACACATGGTTCTGTGTCATTATCCTGTCCGCCTTACCTCACAGTGTCTACTACTATTAGAAAACTAGCTGGGCATTCATGCTTAGCTGTTCGAAGTAACTCGCATAAAACTTAACAGACGAGACGTTTTATTCGCGTACTGTGATGTATTGTGAGACTGTACTTCCTTGGTTGAGACGTAGGTGCGCCCCAAAAATAGTCCCTGAAGAAACGCATGAAAGGACTGTCAGAGAACCTGGTGACGCGAGGTTACTGTCAGACAGGTACAATTTAAAAACGAAAAGCGTATAAAGTAAATACATTTTATCACACTTTGAAAATCTAGATATTTCTTTATTATGTATTTTTTATCTGCAATAAGTGAAGTTAGTAGTAAGCAAATGAACACGAATGCCCTTTAGGAACCAAGTTAAGCAACATCATTCAGATCGGTAGAACTTACATGTTACTCGCGTCGCGCACACTTCCGTTAAAGACAAATGTCATAACACAAACGTGAAGAGCGTCTATTTCGTCGTCATTACAGCATATTTATGGCATTTGTAGTTGTAGATTAGGATAATATGATAGTGATTAAGCTCGCTCTATGTTTTTAATAGTCTTTAATTAGATTCGTGCTCAAATAGCCGGTGCTGGCCTGACTGGTTAACCTTGGCGTGCATGCCTGTAGACTCGGAGTGGATTAGCAGGTTACCACAACAAAAAGAAACATGTCAGTTGTGTGTCGCAGTTTCATTACTGCATCAGTTAAGGTAAGAGAATAGCTGTGTTTTTGTCGTTTCTTTGTCAGACAAATGCTCTGTGCTGCTGTTTTCTTAGCTAACGTACCAAAGAGCTTGTTGTGCAGTAATTACTAACCCCACTGAAAATCTGATTTGCACAAGTTGCTATACTGTCATGATATCAGTTTAGATTTAAAAATGGTAACATTTAATATCGTCAGTAAATTGGGATGTACAGGGCGCTTTGTGTCTGTGCATCAGGACACATTGTGCTTTCAGGTTTGTGTCATTACCGTTTGTGTTTCCAGATCCTGGCAGAAGCCACACTGTCGCCTTGCCCATGGTTTGTGTCGCAACGTAGCCTATTTACCAAATCACGAATCCCAAAAGAGGTATGTGATCTGACAGAGTATTCGAGTCCAGTATGTCTCCTGCCTTGTTTGATATCTAATCTACTTTACAGGGCAGCATTTATTCAACTTTAATAACATGTTCACTCTGCTTTTAGCGTTCAGTGGCTCTCCGTTTGTCTTCACAGCTTTTTGTTGAGAGATCTAAAGAACATGAGAAGTACAGCGGTGACCCAGAGCAGCCTCATAAACTGCACATAGTGACACGGGTCAAAAGTACCATGCGAAGACCATACTGGGAGAAAGACATGGTGAAGCGCCTGGGGCTTGAAAAAGTAAGGCTTTTGCTGCATTCAGAGCGCCATAACCACACACTTATACTGTAACACAAGACCATCCACAGTGTAGAGATTTGCAAGTGTCCTGTGCCTGATAAGGCTCACTCAGCGCCTGTTCCATCAGAGAATTCCCCATTCATTTTCTCCATAGACATTTAGAAAAATCCTTATATAGAGTTTAAAGCCTGGAACCAAGCCAACCAGTGACCTACTGAATCGTGAGTGACCATAAAACATTTCACTTGGTGCAAAAATAACATAAGAACCGTGAAAAGAAGTGGTTTTATCCCCCCCCCCCCTCGTTTTTATTTTTACTCCAAGCGAAATGTTTTATGGTCACTCACGATTTAGTAGGTCGCTGGTTGGCTTGGTTCCAGGCTTAAACCTCGTTATATAAGGATGGCAGCACTGTCCTCCAGGATAACAAAAGGTCACCAGTGCTTTGTCAGGGGTTTGAAAAGCATGGTGATTGTAAAATATTGTTTGATGTTTTCTACTACCATTATTCAGAGTAGAAACAAGAAGTAGATGTAATTGGCATTATAATGTTGACCTCTAACTGGGATATTGCACTCTTGACAGCAACAAAACCTTTGACTGCCATGTTGTTTCCACTAACCACACCTTGTGTTTTCTCTTGAGGTAGATCTCCATTCTACATTCATGGTCACCTTCTGCACTGTCACCCATTCATTACTTTTTTCCTTGCTTCTCTCTTTGTTACGTATCCAGGCACATGTTCCTGTAATTCACAAAAACACACCCTCAGTCAATAACCAGCTGAAGATGGTCAAGCATCTTGTAAGGTAAGATTACAGTACAAAAGGTAATACAGCTATCTTAAAGTAATGTCACAAGTCCCTGTAATTCATCAAAGCACACCCTCAAAGAAAAGCTGAAATTGACCACGCACCTAGAGATAAGATTACAGTAGTATGAGCAGTTATACTGCTATTATTGTTTAATACTAATAATAGTCAGTTGACTCATCATTGATCAGCCATTTAATGAGACAATTTGTACAATCATGCTGATCTCCTTGCCTTTGTATCCGTTTCTTTCCTGCCTCATTCAGGATCCAGCCACTGAAGACTCCCTACGGACTCCCTGCTGAAGAAGACATGGCTGACACCTACATCAACAGCCATGGAGAGCTGATTGTGCGTCGCCTCCTCAAACCTGTAGACCCCAAGGCTATTGAGTCTTAGTTCTGTTTTGTATCTTCTTGCTTACGTGTACAAGCAGATCATGAGCGCCATAGCTACCAGTTCTGATTCCACTACACTGAGAACATGCTGTGGCATAAAAAGACAGAATTTAAGTTGGTCTTATGCAGTGGGGTTTGAGTTATAACATTTCACCCCAAATAGATGTGAAGTTATCAATCTTTATCACATCATTCAGTAAACCAGGCCCCTTATTGCCTTAACATGTGATGAGGGAATGTTTTTCTATCCACTTTATTTTGTCTATGTATTCCTTAATAAATGTTTACTTGAATACCTAGCCTACTTTTCCAGACATATACTGTACATGTGAACCAGGAATGTGTCTACATGACAATTCAGCAGTCAAAGATGGTTCAAATTCTTTATTAAGCATGATTTATAAAAACCCAGCATGAATGAAAGAGTGAAGTGGAATGCAACTTGTGTTCTTGGCACTTCCATTTTCCTAATCTAAGGGGTGGTGGATGAATTCCCTGACTGGAGGACTGAGTCAGCATTGTTCAATGCAATTACCAAGCCTTATTTCAGAGCTAGGCGTAGGATAAAGCTGTATTGACTGTTTTACTAATCCATGACACCAGTACTGCCAGCAAGGTGTTATGAAAAGTTGTTGGGATTACATTGATCACTTTGAATTTATGTTACTGGTCGGTCTTGCACTACTTTCCAAAAGGTATGCATAATGCAATCCTGGACCAGAATGCATGTTAAAATAACCTAAAATATAACATAAAAAGCTGAATGATTACATGTAAATTAATTCTGCACCAATGAAGTCAAATTACTGATTGAAGGAAATTTGTGTGTGGGGAAAGGGGGGGGGGGTCTGAAGCCATTCCTGGCAGTGTGTGCAAAGATGCATCTTGGCCTTAGATGTAAAAACAGTCTGATACAGCTAAAAACAAACAGATGAACTCCCAGATGGTTCGGTGTAACAATCAAACCATCTGGTAGCATCAGGTTAGAGTTCACAGGGTAAGTATTAAAAAAAGCATTACATTTAATATTCTCAAATTAAGGCCTTAAAGGTATTGAATTGTGTTTCCAAAGGTCTTAAAACAAATCTTGCCCCTTCATAGGGACAAGAAGATTATTTTATTTTAGCAGAAATAAATGTGACAACAGCCAGTCAACTTTTCTGACTTTTTGAGGGGTTAACTAACACGGTCAATTAGAGAAATAAGGAAGACCGTAATGAATAGGTGAGTGACTGACATAAGGGGAAAGGAACAGTCAAAGAGGGCTGTCCGCAAGACCGTCCGCTGAAGTGGTAGCTCTGAGAGGGAGAGAGATCAGAAGACTTGCAGTTCGTCAGTCATCTTCAGAAGCAGAATCTGAGTCATTGCCTCGCCCTCTGATGGTTTTCTTCTCCACTTTTGTGAACTTTGAGCCAGACCTCTGTGTCAGTGTAGGACGCTCCATCAGGTTACCACTGGGGAGGGAAAATGGTTGTGTGAGAATTACAATGAACAAACGGTTGCCTTCTCTAGCACATTATGTCCATGGTGGCAAATTCTGGCAATGATGTCTTAAGAGGTGAGGAAAACCAACCCCATGCCTTACCTGTAGTTAATTACATCTGCACAGCCAAGTCTCCACTCGAGCATCTCTGTGGTAAACTCGTCAGTGTTTCCCAGGTCACTGAATCCAACCACATAGTCCTTGGTTTTACCATCTATCAGCAGAGCCAGAGTGGGAATAACCTTAATCCGCAGCCTCTCTGAGAGAAACGGGGCTTTCTCTACATTCAGTTTGATAAATTTGGTCTCAACATGCTTCTTTGCCAGGATGGTTAAGTGCTTGTCAATAATCTTGCATCTGTATGAAGGGGACAAAGGGTGGAATGGCAAGATTAGTAGTGTGATAACAACACAGATACTTATATTCAAACACAAAAAGGAAATTAACTTGTAAATGCGACACTGTACACTTTGAACTAACTTATCCATCTTAGAAATCCCTTCTTAAAACTCAAACAGATGAAAATCCTAGAACCAGTGCTCAAAAACCTTGTGGAAGTCTATGAGGTAACAATCTGGGAACCCAGAGTCTATTTCGGCACATAAATAGACTCTGGGACAGCCGTACCTTTTTTGAGGCTTCCTGTACAGCGCAAATCTTCCGCCTCCGCACAGTGCCACTCTGTTGTTGTACCGGCGAATATAAGAGTTCCGGTCCCAAACGCTAGTGAATATATAAGAATTTTGACGTTCAGCATTCAAAATAAAAGCGACGCAATGTATGTTTATAAAAGGCACCGCTGCGTGGAAGTCCCGGGCGGAAGATCCGCGCTGTACAGGAAGGTATGGCTGTCCCAGAGTCTATTTACGTGCCAAAATAGAATGGGTTCCCAGATTGATGAGGTAATAACACACTGTCTCTTTTGCTTACCTGAAGGTGGAGTCTTTATAGAAATGACAGACCACATTCTTGCTTTCCTTGACCTCGCCGAAAAAGTCTTTCTCGCTAGGGATTTCTCTGAACTCTCCATGGCCTTTAGACAACCACTCCTTTAAAATAAAGAACTGTGATGAGTGACAGACAATAGTTCTTAAACGGTGACAAATAGTAGAAAAAGTGGTGGGTTAAAAATTTTAATCTTTCAGAATGTGGACATGCAGTCTCTTTTTTGGTGGTTTTCTATTTTTTATTAAAAGATGTGAACAATGGCAACTATTTTCTCCACTCAAGTAACTCATCCCTATTATAAATCCACCTTGGTGGCTCCTACTAACTGTATTCAGAGCATGAGTTGGCCTATATTCATTTAAACTAACAATTTTGACCAGGTTCCCACCATGACCCAGGTAAAATTCTGTGAGTTTTCCCAAGAGAATTGACCATATTCCTTGAACATCCCTGTCTGTAATACACCCCTCAAAAGTCTTCATGGAACAACTGGCATGCCCACTCATAGGAACTCTTAGATGGAGTCCAAATCAGGTTCCCATGGTAACCAAATGCCTCCATACGATTATCATCACTGCATATATAACAGATCTAGGCATTATCTACTAGATTCTTGTCACTATGGATCAGCTAAGCAACTTTTTTATTTGTAGTGGGAGCCTGGTTTGGTGGTGTGATAAATGTTGCAATGAAGGTGAGACTGTAGCGTGTGCTTTTATTCACTGGCTCAGCCTATAATTCTGTAATGCAGTGTAGACTACAAGTTGTGATCAGTGCTACTGCTAGGTATCATAAGAGTTTGAGACACCCTCCCATGTACCTGCTTCTGTTTCTGGGCTTTTTTAAGAGCCTCCAAGCGCCTTTCCTTCAGTCTGTCCAATTCATCTTCTTCCATATCATTCAGTTTGCTCAACTGGGCATCCACCTGATCCTCCACCACCTTGGCCGACTGCTCCAAAACCTTTGCTAGGATGTCCAGCTGCTGGTTCGCCATGATTACAACCTCTCTGAAGCCTTTTGGCACTCTTTTCTTAACCTGGGTGGACAGACAATGTAGTAGTCAGTCAGTCGACTCATTACTCATTCATTACCTTATGACTGAGTTGACAAGGGTGTCAACTGCAGGGGTGTCAAGAGTCTGCAGGTTTTTATTCAAACCGTACACTTGGCCCTCCATACACACAGTTAACTTTACATCAGAATTTTGAGCCTAACTGCTTGTCAGTTGTATTTATCAGAATGTTGAGCCTAACTGCTTGTCAGTTGTATTTAGTTAACACCGATTATGCACTTACTGGTAGCTACTTTCAACGCGACTTGTGAGAACGGTCAAATAGGACTAATCAGCGTGACGTCACTTGCCACCCAGAAATGCGGAACCCCGCGGCAGTTAATAGTATGAGTTGTGCTAAACAAACGTTAATATCTGAAAAACTATACATCACATCGCTTATATTTTGACATCTGAGTGAGAGCAGAAGTAGCTCAAGAGTTTGATGTATAATATATACATGTCGTGTCGCAGTTTTTAAAATGTAAACCGAGTTAGACGGCTAGAGTCAGACACATAAGCCTCGCGCCACTTGGGCTCCATAGGGTTCCATTGCCGTTGCCACCCAGTGACGCGGTTTGTTTACCAAAATGCTGCTCGGCTGATCCCTCGTATTTAGGGCCTGCTGTCAAGTTAACGTTAGCTATCCTGTGAACCCATGATGGCAACGCTAATAGGTGCACACCTTGTTTTAGCTAGGTGGTTGTTAGCACCAGCTACAGTGCCGCTTTGGTAGAACACCGGCGCCTAGCTTTAACGTTAGCTGCCTACCGTTAGCCAGTTACGGTGGCTAACGAGAGATATAAACGCGCCAGTCAGACACATGGAAAGAACGCGCATTGTGAATGTTTTTTTTTTAAATAAGTGTTCAATCCCAAAATCATTAATGGATTCGCTGGTAGAGATGCTCACCAACAACACTGCGGTCCACACAGGAAGCTAGCTGAGCCTGCGAAAGAAAGATTCTGCGTAGTGCGTACTGCTACTGCGCACTATCAACAACGTGACGTCACTGACACTGACACTAGTCTGGGCACCTTCCACCCCGCTTTTTGTCATGGGGGCGTAAACCCCGGACCCAGAATTAACACCGGATGGCAATGCGCCTAACAACGTCTTTGTTGCCGTTAGCTTGACGCGGTGATGTTACCTAAACTAGAGTCTGATCAAAACAAAGCTAGCGTTACATAAAACAAAACGTTTATGCAATATGGCATCTCCGCCACCACCGCCTGACACACCGGTCAAAACGGTGAAAGAGGATTCTGATACTTGGGTCAAATTGTCAAGTTAACGTGAAAGTTGACGAGCTAGAAACGCTGCCATCCGGTCTAGGGCGGGCTCTAGGCGGGAACCAGTAGGGTGACAAAATCAATTGTGGGCGGGAGCCAGGCTCTTTCTCGCCGAGAAGAGCCTGGTGACGCGAGGTTAACTGACACTGAAGTCGCATGCTGTTTGACTGACATCGTACAATAATAGTGGGGCTCAAAAAATGCACTTTTAATGTAAAATAGGTCGCTTCTGGAAAGAAGCGCCAAAATTTGCACAAATACTCCTTGTGGATTGTTATTTTGATAAAAGTAACTGGCCACGCAGAAATCTCGATCTTTCCAAGATGGCCACCATTTCCCGCCCCAAAAACACTATTTTGGGGGCAACTTTGGGTAGAATTGTCCAATACGAATTATCTTGTTATCAAACCATACATTTATGACCACAGAGAAGCCAGATTTGTTCCATGTAAATTTCAAAATGGCTGCCATTTCAAAGATGGCTGCCATTTCAGCTATTTTTACCATAGGATTTCACTGTCCAGGGCGATTTTGATGATTCTGGTGTCAAATGACAGGTTTTTAACTATGGAAATTTAAAAATTATACATCAGAAATCATTTGTATATCTCCTTTTGCCATTTACTCTGCATATATTTTCAAAGTAATGTGAAAATATGCATAAACAACAGTATTTTAGCTGGGCTACTTGGAGCGGAGCACCAGCAACATGAACAACTCAGGGGTCAGCCTGCCTAGCAGCTGTAGTGTCAAGGACTACTCCAGCGCCAGCCTGCACCACCTGCAGGACACTCAGGAGATGACCCCCCCCCCCCTCATTGATTTCCTGTCCCCACCTTGACTCTCATTCTTTCAAAGCTATTTATTGTTTTTTTTTTTTTTTTTAACAATTTTTATTGGTGAGGTACATGCATATGCACAGAGGTTCGAAATCTGTACAGGTCACCTTTTTTGTTATTTTTTTTCTTTTAAACATTTTTTAACAACAAGCAGAATAAGCATAACATAAACTGACAAATGAAAAAGTAAAAAGAAAGAAATACATCTATTAGATACATAACTAATAATACAAAACAGAAAACACACACACAGTCACACACACTCAAAAACAATATTCTGGTTCGGGTTCAGCAACAACAACAATATAAATAGTTAGTCAGCAGGAAGAACAGAGAGACTGTTAAAGAAAGAAATGAAAGGCTGCCACTTTTTTTTGAATGTCTCATTGACCCCTCTGAGTGCAAACTTCATCTTTTCTAATCTGAGAAAGGAGATCATGTCTTTTAGCCAGGTGGAGAAAGGGGGTGCTCTAAGTAGTTTCCAAGCTAATAGTATTCTCCGTCTGGCTAAAAGTGTGGCGAAAGCAACCATGTCAGTCTCATTCGAATTAAGAGGGAGGAGCTCAGCTGACACTCCAAAAATAGCCAACAAAGGGCAGGGCCGCACAGTAGTATTCAGGACTGTTGACAATGTGTCAAATATTAAAGACCAAAAGGGTTCGAGCCTTGGGCAGAACCAAAACATATGAGAAAGGTCGGCTTGTGGATTACCACAGCGGTCACAACTAGAGTCAGAGTCAGGGTAAATCTCAGCAAGTCTTGCTTTGCTGAAATGCACTCTATTTAGCTATTTATTGTTTTAGCAAAAATGTATGTAATTACTTTACAGCAAGGTGTCCATTTATAAAAGTGGTAATTATTAGATCAAATGTACTTTATTAATTAATAGATTAATGTATTTATTTATTTATTTATTTATTTATTTATAGCTTATGCATATTCAATTGTAACCAAATAATCGCTCCCTGTGAAAATAAAATGTCAATTTCCTATACATTTCTAATAAAAGTTGTGCTAAAATACTGTTGTTTATGCATATTTTCACATTACTTTGAAAAGATATGCAGAGTAAATGGTAAAAGGAGATATACAAATGATTTCTGATGTATAATTTTTAAATTTCCATAGTTAAAAACTTGTCATTTGACACCAGAATAATCAAAATCGCCCTGCACAGTGAAATCCTATGGTAAAAATTGCTGAAATGGCAGCCATCTTTAAAATGGCAGCCATTTTGAAATTTTCATGGAATAAATCTGGCTTCTCTGTGGTCATAAATGTATGGTTTGATAACAAGATCATTCATATTGGAAAATTCTACCCAAAGTTGCCCCCAAAATAGTGTTTTCAGGCTGGAAATGGCGGCCATCTTGGAAAAAAATAAAATTTCTGCGTGGCCAGTTACTTTTATCAAAATAACAGTCCACAAGGAGTATTTGTGCCAATTTTGGCGCTTCTTTCCGCAAGTGACCTATAGGTGCTGTTTTGAGCCCCACTATAAATAAAGACGTTGCTGGAGGAGACAAGCAAGACGGCGAGGTTAGGCCGTTCTTTTAATACATCCATGGGTTAGGCCCAACTGAGGGTACTCTTGGCCAGTTGGCCCAACTTCACAATGAACCCGAATGAACCTGGGTTATTAATGAATTGTCTAAGCAAATTAATTTTGAAATTATTGTTTAGTGTTGTGAAGTCCAAAAAATTAAACCCTCCAGATTGATTTGTGGTCATACTTTTTTTTTTTTCACATAGGCCTAGTGAATTTTGTTTTTCCACACAAAATTGAACAACATGAGTGTGATAGTCTGTTGTCTGTCTGTAAGTCAGTGTGATGGTCTGTTGTCTGCCTGTAAGTCAGTGTGATGGTCTGTTGTCTGTAGGTCAGTGTGATGGTCTGTTGTCTGTCTAAAGGTCAGTGTGATGGTCTGTTGTCTCTGTAGGTCAGTGTGATAGTCTGCTATCTGTTTGTACGTCAGTGTGATGGTGTTGTCTGTAGGTCAGTGTGATGGTCTGTTTGTAGGTCAGTGATGGTCTGTTGTTTGTCTGCAGGTCAGTGTGATAGTCTGTTTGTAGGTCAGTGATGGTCTGTTGTTTGTCTGTAGGTCAGTGTGATAGTCTGTTATCTGTCTGTAGGTCAGTGTGATGGTCTGTCTAAAGGTCAGGTGATGGATCTTTTGTTCGTCTGTAGGTCAATGTGATGGTCTGCTGTCTGTCTGTAGGTCAGCCTGGTCAGGTGATGGGTCTGTTGTCTGTAGGTCAGGTGATGGTTGTGCCATGAAGCCTGGTTGCTGCGGCTGCAGAGTGTGGGGCCAGCCAGGCCCTTCAGCCAGGTCTGCCATCCAGCATGCTGCCCTGATCCACTCAGCCTCCAGTGCTGTCCAACACCCAGAGCCAGGTAACCTGCAGGCCCATCTGGGCACCCAGTGTCTATCAGTCTGACTAATAAGACTCTGGGACAGACAGCCAATTTCACATCCCACCCAAATCAGCCATTTTCTGGCTAAAATGCACTAACGTGCATGCAAGCAAAACAATTAGTGCTGGCACAGCTGGTCCAGTCCCAGCGCTCTAATTAATGACTTGCTTGCACCCGTGTTCCTGCATTTTAGACACAAAGTGGCTGATTTGGGTTGGATGTGAAATAGGCGTATATTTCAGGGTTTTCCGAGTAGAGGAGGCGTCAAGACTTCCGCTTCCGTCATATAAAACATTTTGTTGGGGAGTGTCAATCATATTTTTCCAATCACTTGTGGAGGTTCAAGGAAAAATATATTCCGGTCAGAGAAGGGTCACAGCTTTTTAATTCAGAGCGCCCCAAATCCCTCCAGTGACCCCCCCTTCTAAATAACGAACACTCCCTAACATACGTACAGTATTAGCTCCCATCTCCCATCATAAGCTTCCATCATACTGTAGCGACCCAGGGTTTGACATGTCTGTGGGGATTACGACGTTACGTTAAGGCAGCATACTAGATGCTGTTAGTGCCACTTCCTGTCTCGAGGCAGGAGTCAGTCTGGATATGTGAGCGAGCTGACTGGTCGCGTGTGGAGCTAGCAGCGAAGCTACCGCTAGGAGCTGTATGTGAAGCCAAGAATAAAAGCCTGTACCAACGATAAGTCTCCGGTTCCTTGGGCGAATACCTGATTCGCTACATTGGTGTCAGCAAGTAAAGCGGTATCGCCTCTGCGTCGGCCGAGAGGGGAGAGGGTGAGAAGGAACGGCAAAAGAGACTGTGCGTGGGACGGCTTTTGGGCTCGAGCGACCTAGCGGTAGTAGGTTAGCTACCAGGGGTGCTAACTGCTAACTGCTAGCTGCTAAGAGCACCACGTGCGATGGTGCACGACGGAGAATGGTCATCAGTGGACGGGGGGGAGAAGGAGCTTATACTGGCTCCCCTTATACTGACGTTCGGCTCGATGCTGGCGGGCATGGAAGCCCGTGTGTTGAAAGAGATCGGACGGCTGTTGGAAGCTACGCCTGCCTGGGCAGAGGAGCTGATGCGGGCGCTACGAGAAGTCATGCAGCATGTGGGCTTGCTGAGCGCGGTGGTGGCGCAGCGTGGAGAACGGCCGGAGGAGCCGCAAGAGAGACTGTGTTGGACATGCAAGGAACCTGGGCACCGAGCGAGGTGGTGTCGCAGCGGCCCCGGGGAACAGACTAGGTACGCGGGACAACGACATGGACAGCAGGGAGCCTGCTGGGCATGCGGTGCGGTTGGACACCTGGCCAGAGAGTGTCGAAAGGCTGTCGGGGACCGGAGGACAGCGGGAGAAGAGAGACGTGCAGGCGGCGGGCAGGTGAGACTCTGCTGGACTTGCCGTTCGCGGGAGCACTTAGCCAGAGACTGCACTGAGAGTGTGGAGGCCGGAGGAGACACACAGGCGGGGGAGCAGCCGGAGCAACAGGCAGCGGAGCAGTGCAGAGCCGGCTATTCAGGTCAGGAGAGTGTGGACTGTGTGTCCAGATGGGCGGGTGTTGCTAACGCCGGAGGAGCCTAGCTGCTCTGCATACCAGCCGGTAGAGGGCGACATCATCATCAGCGACGAGACCATCAGGAGAGCGGGGATCGTGTTGAACAGCCAGAGGGAAGAGAGAGACATCATCTGCCACGCTGTTACAGTCGGGGGAGCGACGCTCGTGTCTCCGGGTGAGCGAGAGGGGTCAACGCCGGAGGAGCCGGCCCAACCTAGCCGCTACACACCCCCCACGGTTGCTGTGCAGAAAGCCGAGGTGGAGATGGATGCCGGTGGTGTTCGCCCTGCTGCCCTGAGCACGCCGCCCCCTGGGGGAGGGGGACGGGAGGACTGTTTAGAGGTGGACCTGACAGACGAGGTCAGGGACATCACGGATGTCACAAGGGGTGAGTGGATACGCAGACAGGCGGAGGACGCGGATATCGGTCCGGGGATCACGTGGGTGGCGGCCGGACGCCGGCCCCCTGTGGAGGAGATTCGCATGTTTTCCGGTGCCACGAAGGGACTGTGGGCCATGTTTTCGGACCTGCGTCTGGATGAGGGGATGTTGGGGAAGACAGGGCACGGAAAAAAGGGGTTCCAGTGGGTTGTACCCCGTTACCTGCGAGAATTGGCACTGAGGGGGGCGCACAAGGGCCCTGGATCCGGTCATTTCGGGCCTGAAGAGACACTCCGCCGTGTTCGTGAACATTACTACTGGGGCAAACAAAAAGAGGACGTGCGGAGCTACTGCAGTGCGTGCGTTGGCTGTGGAGCGCAGAAAAGGGACCGATGAGAGTCACACTGTAGAGGACTAACCCCACTGGGGGCTGAGAGGGACTAAGGTGCTTCAGGTGGGACAGAAGCTTTGAAAGGGGGGATGGAAATGGTGGTGGTTTAAATGGATGGTAAAAGGAAAAAAATAAATAATGGTGGTGGTTGAAAGAAATAAGCTAAATGTGGGGGTTATTGTTGAATTGAAGATGTTGGGGTTTGTGTTAAATTGAAATGTGTGAAAAAGAAGGGAAATAATGTAAACTAGACATTACGGAGTGCCTAATGAAAACTAGACATTATGGAGTGCCTAATGTAAACCAGACATTAAGGAGTGCCTAATGTAATCTAGACATTATGGAGTGCCTAATGCAAACTAGACATTATTTGAATGGGAATGGAATTTGATGTGGTGATGGAAAAATGTTATTGGTGTTGGTGTGTTTTGGTACAGGGGGATATGTGTGGGTTGTGGGTGTCAACGTGGGCGTTGACTAATGTTGGGTGAGGAGTATGTAGCGACCCAGGGTTTGACATGTCTGTGGGGATTACGACGTTACGTGAAGGCAGCATACTAGATGCTGTTAGTGCCACTTCCTGTCTCGAGGCAGGAGTCAGTCTGGATATGTGAGCGAGCTGACTGGTCGTGTGTGGAGCTAGCAGCGAAGCTACCGCTAGGAGCTGTATGTGAAGCCAAGAATAAAAGCCTGTACCAACGATAAGTCTCCGGTTCCTTGGGCGAATACCTGATTCGCTACAATACTCTAGCCAGTGGAATAGTCGGCCCATGACCAATAAAAAAAGTCTCTAAAGTTCTGAGACCAATGAGTGAGCCAAGTTTTCATGATTTGATTGCACAGTGAACTATTCTCATCAGTGTTTAAGGAGAGCGATGTTGTAAACGTGATTCTGAAATTTCTGTGTGTCACTGGTTTCTCTGTGGAGGCAGTATCCTTCTCCCTGTTTCCCCCAGTGCTTCCTTCACATTTATTAACTGTCAGCATTACATTTTCTGCCTGTATGGCATTGGCAAAAACACAAGCAGTATACAAATAGGCTGTCATGGAATACTGGTAGCACTTTACATTACAGCTTAGTAACATGATAATAGGGGTAATGGTGTGATAATAAAGATGTAATAATTATGATATTCCATGTATATAGAAATGTAAAAGCTGTGTTAATGTAGTGCTATTTATCCATCTAGATCACTTTGTGAGAATATGTAAAACATGCCATATGTATTATGTAACATTCTCTTGTTTGGGAAGGAGCGCTTTGGACGGTTAGTTTGAGGTGCTCTTTAGATAGCAGGATTCGCCTATGGGCGTATTCTGTACTTAGGGGGCGTGCTCTATACTGGCCCCGGCTGGAGCTGGATAATATTGGATGAGACCATAGAGACAGTCCGCATGTCTGGGAACGCCCACAAAATGTTAAACGGCTGGCGTGCGAGTGGGGTAAAACCGCTGATATATCTCATGGGCTGACTCACCAAAAGACGGTGCTGTGGCTCTAAACTACAGGTTTGGGGGTTCTAGAGCAGAACACAAGACGTCTGCTCAGAGTTTACTGCATTGGTTAAATCCCTGATCGTGTCTGCCTGGGCTGGGCTATCAGCTAAATTCTAACTTTGCTGAATGGATAGAATGGGGTTTTTTACCCCACCCTGACCACGCCCCCAGCCAGGCTGAGCCAGCTAACCAGTGTCTATTGTGGGCGTTCCTAGAGCCTGTATGGGCGTTCCCAGACATGCGGACTGTCTCTAAGGTATGGATGGGACTGAAAAAGTGACAAAGGCTTTTAGCTGATAAAGCAGAGTTTACAGTTTATTATCAAGATTTAGAAAACATACAAACAAATGTCACAGCTTCAGGTCTTCAGGCACAGGCCAGTTTTGAGAAGACGGACTGACCAATTGTAACTCCTGGCCATTCCCTTCAGAAAAGATATGGCAGGTGAAGAGAAGCAAGTTCTTGAAAGTGAATGGATACTTGTGTGGTTTGAATTACATTCATCATTTCACCAGGATAAAGAAAAAACGATAGTGACTGATCTGGTTTACACACATGGCCCTAATTTTTGAACAACCTTTTAAAGTTTTCACCCACATAGCTAGATAAGTGTCTCTGAGACACTGATGAGGTCGCAAGAAAATCAGTCTGTTGCCTCTGTTCTTGAGTAGTCTACTTGGCTTTCTCTCACTGCCACTCATCTTTAACTTTAACATACTGCTGTCTCCTCAGCTTCATTTACACAGGGACAGAAGATGGGTTACATACAGTTACAAATCAGATCCTCTGTTCCTAAACAAATCAAGCTTTATTTCCATTAGGATTTATGAGACGGGTTGGAAAGACACTAGAATACTCAGATCCATTCCAGACACAAATGTATGAAGTGTTACATGTCAAATGAGGGGGCATCCCACTTGTGAAAAATGAAATGCATAGGCTACTCATGGACTGCCATAACCCCTCCCAACCACCTCACAAATCAGAGTGCTACTGAGAAATCAACAGCCAACCTAACTAATAAGTGCTTTGGTCAGCTCCTAATTTCCATGTTTGAACACTGAAAAACGATTAAAGAGTCAAAAGATTTAGAATTAAAGAGTTACTAAGAATACACTAGTAAAGAATACAAGAGGTTAAACCCTCTGCATACACTTTTTCTTTTAAAACTTTTAACAAGGATATTTGAAAACATTATTTACATGCTATAACAACAAAGTTTGGCACTTTTTTTGCAGAAGATACGGGGGTGGGGGCATATGCAGCAGGTTATTATTTTGCCTGCTTTTCGGTGACATGGCAGTGGCAGATACTACCATGCGGAGAGACAAACATTAATGAAAAATTAGAATAGGAATTAATTCCCATTTCTGTAAGTCTCATAATTCTATTGTAGCAGTGGTGGTACAAAGCCCAGTGATTGCATGCATTTAAACATCAATGGCTATTAATTATTGTAATTATTTTCAACCTAGAGTGAGTTCACATAAATGAAGGAAAATAATTCAACCTTGTGATTTGTCTGTCTTACAGATCAATCCAACCTGGGGTGCACAAGGGGGAACCAACCGCCATCTCAAAGGAAAATACCCACCAGGTCAAGGGAGGCATGTAAGCTGACGGAGCCTTATTAGAAATGCTTAAGCACTGTCAGCACAAATGTTGCATGTATGTGTGTCAAATTTCACATACGTTCAAAAGGGAGTACATCATTCCTGTAAAAAGTGAAATTTAATAATATATTTTTTTGCGATGGCATGATTCTCCTCACTGTTCTGGGCTTTGATGAGTGGGGCATATACAGTTTCCAGCCCTTCCCAGTTTGCGTTACTTGTCCCTTGGTGAGACAGTACAGTGAACGATGTAAATACTGATGAAGTGATGCCGTTGCTCTTATAACACCATCACAGTCTCACTCCTGGGAAGCAACTGGGAACGTCCTAGCAAATGATCTGTGGTGTTAGCAGCAGCAACAAAACGTGGTGATATAATGGATAAAGACAGCGAGAACTCATGTTATCTTCAGGGTGCTACCATAAGCTTGCTGCACCACCACCTGCACGTTGTCTAGGATGAAGTCAAAAGCCATGCTCCACACAGACTCCACTGACTGCTGCATGAGCCTGCAGAGCATCATAAGGCACAAGGTGAGGACAAAAATATCATACAATTGTATACAGAGTGTATCTTAAGCCAAATAGATCATGCAGAACCATCAGCGAAGGGAGCAAGGAACAGGAACGGAGAGACTGTACCTTTTCATATATTTTATGATCAAATCCAGCTTTTCCAGGTCTTTATCTTCAATTAGATCAGTGCAGTATTTCATCACTTGTAGGATATCCTCCTCCATGGGTTCTGAGAGGAAGTGAGAAGTGCATAAAAATGTATTTCGCAACCTCACAATCTACAGATAAATCTCAGACAACTGCATGTGCCTACATTATGACAGAGGTGTTCCTCCCTCTATACCTGATATGGTGGTGACCCATTCCCGGAGGAGTGTTCTGATGTCTGTCAGGTCGCAGGCTCCAGCAAGTGCCGGAGTGGGGCGGGGAATGAACTTCGACAGAGGCTCTGGCATGTCCTGTTTTGAGGACGAGGTGGAGGGACCGTTTTCAGTCTGGGGAGGAGGAACAGATGCAAGCCAAAGAGTCAAAGTTCACTTTAGTCAAGTTCCATGCTGCAATAAACAGTGAATCTACAAATAACGCCACCATACAACAATAACCTTGACTAAAACCCGGGTGAGAAACTGATGATAAGCTCACCTTCAATCCGTTGATCATTTCTCTCGATTTGATAGAGGATGGAAGGGTTTTGGCTGGGCTGTTTCCTGTGTGACGCCTCTTCAGAGGGGATGCTCCTTTCTTAGAAGGACTCACTGCATTCTTTCTCTTGTAGCGCCGCTTCACGCGACCAATCCCAACTCCAACTCCTGACTGTTTCAGCTGCAATAAGGGATTCCTTTGCTCCACTGCAGAGAAATAGAGAAAAACAAAATAATAAGAAATAAAGAGAAAATGCATAAAGAGCACACTGCTGCTAGTGCTAATTCCTGACAAAGACCCTACTTTTCAAACCACTGGCCTTGGAACTTACATATTCTTCCCTGGGGCTGGTCATTGTCTATGCGGTTATAGGCAGACCGCAGTTCTTCCTGGAGCTCTTTGGGAAGAGCAGCAAACACGTCCGGATCAACCTATAGCCAAGAGAACCGAGAGATTAAGTGAAGTACAACACCCAGTTATTAACTCATTGAGTGCCAGCCACTTTTGGAGAACGGAAGCTCCCAGTGCCAGAGTTTCAGAGCGTTTTCAGTGATATCTCGAGGCCCACAGAATATTGTGTGATATTACTATGTAAACACCGAACATGCACAAAGAACGAGGAGACTCTCTTCTATCATCTGCAAAAAAAAGTTTATTGATACCATTTTCCGTTCTTTAGTTATGAGCCGGAGAAGATAGGCTGTTTTGAGCAAAAAGACAGGTTTCAAATTATAAGCTGAGATATTCAGCCTTTTGTGAAATGAAGCATTTCAGGCACATTCACTGACTCTAGCTAATATTTTCTGATGTAGTGACGTGGTGTAGTTCTGTGGAGCCTGCGTGCTCCACCCCCCTCTCCCCCCCTCAGCTGCAAACTCCTCCCCACACGCACCCAGTCTATTTTCGGAGCCTCCGTTTTTGCGCCGGGCGGCTCCCGGGCGGCTCCCAGCGCGACAAGGAAATGCCAAACGGGACTGCAGGGAAAGGTTTGGCCCTTCGGCGTCGGGTGCTGCCTTTCTGGCCGGTAATCGTGTGGAGAAACTATATGCAGACAGACAGACAGAGGCAGAGGAGCTCAGTTGTGGGCGCGGATTGACTGATGTTCGCAGCCAACTTCAGCTGCAGACAGAGCAATCTATATGGCTCTGGCTGCAGCATGCATTGGGTTCTCTTTGATCACGGCTTTTTCCTGCAGTTTTCCGGACCTTTCTGTAATCTGGAGAGCACTGTCGCCACCTAATGAGTCCGTAAAATAGGTTATACACCTTCAATAGCTCCCATATTTGTACAGGAGATGCCTGATGCTTTGATCCACGTCCCACCGTCAAAAAACGCAATTGACGAACATACTCGTCCTTGGCACTCTACGTTACTAAACGAAATGACGAACATACTCGTCCATGGCACTCAATGAGTTAAGAAATAATAATACAAAATAAATATTGCCGGCAGTGCAGGCAATCCATCTAGATTTGCATTAATGGAGTGACAAAGATTTGGTTGAAGTCAGTGTTGAACTGTGCATGTGTGAATGTCGAGTGTGATAGTAAGCTTCAGGGCCCAGCTGATAGCCCTGTTCAATTAGTGATGCCTGACTGACTGAATACTTACAGTATGTATTAGATGCTAAGAAATGCATAAGGTGTGAATTTTGTTTGTGCAAAGAGTACCTGTGAGAAGTCGGGGAGTTCCAGTATGATGCCCGTTGAACCTGTCTGATTTGGGATCTGTAGTACCAAGGTGCCAACAGGCGGAGCATACAGTGGAGGACCAGAGGCAGTAGGGGAAGGAGGACAGGAGGCTAGAGGAGGGTGAGATGAGGAGGGCTTCAGAAGTGGAGCAGAGGGCTGTGGGCTGGGGGAATAGCGCAAAGGGTTACTGGGTCTCCCTTCTTGATGAGTCCACGACTGCTCCACCTGCTCTCTCAGCTCTGCAGGCAAGGCCTCCAATACAGAACGATCCACCTTGGCAATCATTAAACAAACAAAAAAAATCTGTTAAAAAGACATTTTGTTGCCCGGTTCTTGTCTATGAAACATTAATATCAATAAAGTCCCTACCTGTGAAGGGGAGGGGACTTCAATACTGAAGTTGAGACGTGTTCGAGTGTGTTTTGGGGTTTGTCTGAAAGCTGGTTGTTGTTCCTTGCTTGTCCCCGGGACTGGCTCGGCAGGGGACGAGTGTGAAGATGGGGCTGTGGTAGAGGAAGTCTTTTCCTGATTTGAGCTGTCGGCAGCTGTAACAATGATATGATGTTGGATTCTATTTGAATCTATACATATCATCTCCATCTATGACTATAAGTCAAAGTAAAAAATAAACAGAAAGACAATATACAAACCTCTGTTTTTGGATCGGGCAGTGAGTCCCTGGCCTAGCAACATGTCTTTGATGGAGCGTGTCCGGGAGCCCGTGGAGTCCTGGGGGGCAGCATGATTTCCCTCAAGAAGCTGCACTTGGATACCCACTCCCCTCAGGTCCTGAACCTGCAGCTTCATGGCATGTAACAGCTTGATGACCGCAGAGGCAATCAGCTGACCGCTGTCGGTAGACTGAGCCAGCATCACAGTCCTGACGGAAGGAGGGAGGAACAGATAAGTCAACAGAGTGACAAAATGTAAAAAAGGCCCTTCGTCCAGACAAGGAAGATGGGCTTTGCCCCGAAACGTCACATGCTTTTGTGGTAACTCAATAAATGGTGGGAGCAGAATTGACCAGTGTGCAGAGTGCAGACTCTACTTTGTTGTCAACAGAGTGAGTGACCACAGTGAGTCTCTCACCTGGCTATGTTGTCACATACGCCATGACCGCCGTATTTAGCTGACTCCACTGGTGCTCCTGCCTTACGAACCATGATCTTAAGGGTCACTCTGCGGCCCCGCAGCCCTGCCTCCTGCAGACGCTTCTGCACCTCCATGGACAGGTTGGTCAAGAAACACTCTGCCTCATCAACCTGGTCAGAGTATGAGACCAGAGGGTTAGAGGGAGATGGGAAGGGAAATGCATGAAGAATGAGAGAAGAGAGAGCATAGGATGAATTGAGAATAATTGGGGGGGGGGGTTTAGAGAGTAGGTCTAACCCCAGTGAACCGGATGTTGTAATTCATCTCAGCTGAAACAGACTTCCTCTCCTTCTCATAGCGGACCGGCCGCTCATCTAGGCCCCTGCAGAAGCGGAAGAGTGTCTGTCCGGTGCGGGGTCCAAACCCCTTCTGCAGCTGAGACAGAGACACTTGTTGAAGGTCCCCGCATGAATTCACTCCCATCGCAGTCAGCTTGCGGCCCATTACGGGCCCTACACCTAAAGCAGAGACAAATTATGTTAATTAATACAACTACTCTATTTACTCAAATATCTACCTTGAGAAAATTGAATGAGTGTAGATTTATGAGCACGACCAGCAGGTGGTGCTGTATCTACCTGGTAAGCTAGTCACAGACAAGTCCCTGATAAAATCATCCACTTCCTCGGATCTCAGGAGGTACTGTCCATCTGGCTTGGCCTTACGGGTCGCCAGCCGAGCCAACAGGATGTTGGACCCTGAACAGGTGAAAGGTCAGATTGCATTTACAACAACACTGCCATGATCTATTTTACCGACAGAGGCTAAAGTATAACATGACATGCACTCACCCATGCCCACTGAAGCAGAGCATCCCGTTTTCTCTATGATGTCTGCTCTGATGGCACTGGCCAGGTCTTCTGGGCTGATGCCCAACTCTGACAGCAGAGCAGAGCCATCTATCAACACTTCATCACAGCTGAGAGCCTCAATGTCATGGGTATAACTGCAAAGAAAAAGTAACGGAAGGGAGGGTTTGTATTTATTTTGCAGACAGATTCAATTAAGAGGAAAACACGCTGAATTGATGAGTATATTTTCTTACCTGGCCAGGATGTCATACATGGTGAGAGCCACCTCTTTGTAGGCCTCAAAATCATATGGGACAGACTGCAGCGAGGGACACAACTGCTTTGCCTTGCCAAAAAACATCCCGTTCCTCACCCCCGCCTGCCTGAGAGAGACAGCCAACCTGCTGTTAGCACTCCCAGTAGATACAAATAGTTAAGTGTTGGAAATCAACAAGATGCAAGATGTTACTGTGCGTGTGTCTGTCCTACCTAGCCTCGTAACTGCAGGAAGCAATCTCTGCCATTGAGAGTGCAGTAGCATCCTGGTCTACTCCATTGGCATGAGAGACAGGACTCTCTGGTGAAGGAGTTCCTTCTAGGTCCTCATCTTTCCTCTCTGACACGCAGAACAAGGGTACATTCAGTAAAGCACATGACTTATTGTTAAGTAATACTTCAAAGGAATTGCCCTGGCCTGTATAAGTAGAGGTCTGAGCTCAGCACTCTCCCTGTGAAAGGCTCACCTAGCTGACCACAAGTGTATTTCCTCTGGTAGTATTGCTGCTCCAGTTGAGGATTGGCCCCAGGTCTCAATGGCACTCGACCCGGCCCACGGCTACTGGTCACAGCCACAGGCTTCCCTGAGGACGAGCAGAAAGGGGGACTCCTTCAGTTTTTAAGAGCTTTGGCTGGATGCATACGATTCTTCTATGTGTGTGTGTCAATTTACACAAAGAGTGGCTTGCCTTTGAGCTCTGATCGATGTCTGATCCCCACAGACACAAAGAAACAGTCCATGTCCACATGTAGAATACAAGACTTAACACTCACTGGTGCTGATGTTCCTGAGCCACACAGATGCATATGAGAACATCAGTTGAGTGATGCAAAACACACAAAAGACATGAATACAGCGTCTAACGATCCCACATGCATGTCTACATGCCCAGACACCCATGTAAAACTTGGCTACTCCAATAAACCTCATGTTCTCTTCTCAAAAAGACATTTTTGGCAGTTAACAGGAAGGGGCTAGACAGTGGGACTGCACTAATCTATCTCAGCTTTGGTGATTTTGGTTGAGAAAACGGTTCTACCTTGACTGTCTGTAGAGCGCTGGGCCACACACTTCCTCAGTCGATCTTTCCCAGGAAAGGTAGCACCCCCCACTGTTCGCCGTCTGCTATGCAGTTCATTGACATATTCAGAAAAACCAGTCCTCCACGTGGAGATTTGGTGATAACGCGAGTGAGAGTAGTATTCAGAGATTATACCACCTGTCTGCGCCAGCAGCTGTGCTGCAGACTTAGATGATGAGTTCTTGTTAGCGGGAGGATCAGGCGGACAGGTGGTGGATGATAACAGGTTTGTGTTTGGTGAGTCGAGGTCAGATGAAAAGGCATTGTGGTGAATTCCGTTCAGTCGAACAGGAGAGTGTGAAAGGGAGTGGAACGCAGGGGGCGGATGAGTCTTTTCAGTCATTGAATCTAACTGACAGGGCTGTGGTGAGAGTGGATGGGATTCTGTGGCTGCTATGGCCTCCTGGTAAGTGGGTGGTGGGGGTTTGGGTCTTTGTTCATTGGTTGCTTGTGAGCTGGGTTGGTATGGAGAGGCAGGGGATTGGTTGGGCTGCCTTGGAGGGCTGTGGGGGAAATCGTAGGGGTCAGGTTTCGTCTGGTGCTGTACTGGGGGACTCGTAGCTTTATTCTCTGGGCTAAGTCTGCAATGGGGCAGGTCCTTGTCTACGGGGGGTTGATCCGTAATAGGGGGCATTAAGGCACCATTAACAGGGTGAGTGTGTCCATTGGTCAGGGGTGCCTCCTTCACCCCCTGTGGGGCTCTGGCAAGACAAGGCTCTTCACTGCCCCACTCTTGTGCTCCATTCATTTTTGAATGGCTCATCAAGTCCAATGAGGTCTGCAATGATCCATTTCTGTAAGACAGTGAGATGACTGCTTAGTGTCTTGATATCAATGTTCCTGGCGTACAATTACAATAGTGTGTGCAAAAACTTAAAGGCAAGAAAGAGAAAAAATAAGGGGGGAATCACAATAACTTTACATACTTAAAGTGTCTGGTCTTTAAAGTTGTATTGTCACTGTATGTTGTGTATAAGAAAAAAATGACAATAAACATATTGGGGAAAAAAAAAAAAAAAAAAAAAAACTTTACATACTTACATTTTTACTTCCAGTTCCCTGTAGCTACTCTGGAGGGGGCTGCAGGACAAGCTGGTCTGAGGTTGTGGGTGGTTATGTTTCCAGGGCTGGAGACTGGGATGAGGTGGCATGGGAATAGACTGTGAGGAGTTTAGCTGATGGGTATCAGTGCTTGGGTTGGAGAGAGGGTGTGTGTGTAAAGGGCTGTAGTTCCTGGGCTCTGTACTGACATGTCTGTGTTGAGGGCCTGGATGGATTGGCTGGGGGGTGATTAAGCGAGCTGTCGGGCTGTGATGGACGGACTGAGGGTGGAGGTTGCCTGGGTGTAGTTGATTGTGGCTGGTGCTAGAGATGGAGTTATTATGGAGGCTGGACAAGGATGGCTCATGGTTGTGATGAATGCTGTCCTGTGGAGGTTGAAGGTTTTGATGGAGGCTTGGCTGCAGCAGTCCATGGCTTGGCCCTGCGGTCTCCTGGGCCTGGCACAGATTCACACTAGGGAAGCTTAGGCCTTTCTGTTTAGCATACAGTTGGTAGTGCAGGTAGGACAGGAGTCGCTCAGCCTTGATGCTGTTGTAAACAAATGACATCAAGGTAAGTCATTTGAAGCTAATTTTGTACAATAAAACCGCTAAAGAATACAACATGTGCAGACACACACACACACACACACACACACACACACACACACACACACACACACACACACACACACACACACACACACACACACACACACACACACACACACACACACACACACACACACACACACACACACACACACACACACACACACACACACACACACACACACACACACACACACACAAGCCAATGAACTAACCTTTCAGTGATCCACTCTGGCCGGACAACCTTCTCCCCTTTGAGCTCCTGAATTTTGCTGTTGGGCAAATGATTGGCAATGATGTGGGTGGTCTTGGAGCGTGAGTAGTAGACATGGAATTTGCCTCCATGCAGCATCATCAGTCTGCGTAGCTCATCTGCATTAGGATCTGCTCACAAACAAACAACAGGCCAAGGAATCACAAACAGGCAGAAGTTGAAAAAGTTGTCCTTCCCTAAATCTCTCTTCATAGATTAACCAATGAGGAACGTCATACTGAAGCTGAGCAGCATCAGGACTTTTCATATCGTAGGTATCGGGTAGGCGTTATTTCGAATCGCACATAGGTTACGCAAAAACCATGCCCTGTGCCCGCCTACGCAGCAGTCAAGCGCCGGGATTGGCCAGGCGCTCATGCTCATGTTGGGCTCCGTTACAGGGACACATTCCTGTGAGAAGCAACAACACCAAGCGAGGCTGCAATGAGGATATTGAAAGACAAAATCCTACATCGCACCAAAGCATAAAATGTATTTTAATGTTATTTGACTTTCTGACCACCCGCCTCAGTGCTTATTATGAGGCCAGAATAAGAAATGCTGCCCTTGGCCATTGGGAAGGCTAACCCTTTACGTTTGGTTTTATTTATTGTGTATGATTCAACTTTTTAGCTATGATTTTATATTATTGCATGTTTTTGTAGATTGTTGGGACTTCACTGGCCTGGAACAAACGGCTGGCCTGTCAAAAAGTTGTCCTTCCCTAAATCTCTCTTCATAGATTAACCAATGAGGAACGTCATACTGAAGCTGAGCAGCATCAGGACTTTTCATATCGTAGGTATCGGGTAGGCGTTATTTCGAATCGCACATAGGTTACGCAAAAACCATGCCCTGTGCCCGCCTACGCAGCAGTCAAGCGCCGGGATTGGCCAGGCGCTCATGCTCATGTTGGGCTCCGTTACAGGGACACATTCCTGTGAGAAGCAACAACACCAAGCGAGGCTGCAATGAGGATATTGAAAGACAAAATCCTACATCGCACCAAAGCATAAAATGTATTTTAATGTTATTTGACTTTCTGACCAACCGCCTCAGTGCTTATTATGAGGCCAGAATAAGAAATGCTGCCCTTGGCCATTGGGAAGGCTAACCCTTTACGTTTGGTTTTATTTATTGTGTATGATTCAACTTTTTAGCTATGATTTTATATTATTGCATGTTTTTGTAGATTGTTGGGACTTCACTGGCCTGGAACAAACGGCTGGCCTGGGATGGGGGGGGGGGGGGTTGGGGGGGCTAGGCCTATGTGCTGTAGCCTATTGTATTTTTAATTTTATATTTTTAATTTAAACTGTCAGCTGAGCTCTGTTATTGAAGCTTTGGCTAAAGGCCTGAATTTTACAATGATGTTTTGAAATAAATGTTTAAAAATCGATTGTGTGTTAAAAGCGTGTGTTTTCATTGGCGTTATTACAGTAATTTATTTTCAATGTCCGCTATCAAGAGCAATTTGGTTAATAAAATCGCTATGCTGGGCACAGTGTTTGTGGTGTGTGGGAAATGTTTGTTTGAAAAGCTTGTGTGTTACGTTTTCATTAGCGTTAATACACTAATAATTAATTTCAATGTCCGCTATCAAGAGCAATTCAGTTGGTTCATGAAATCGCTGGGCTGCGTGCCCTGCAGTGGTTGTGGTGTGGGAGATTCCAGCTGTCAAAAGAAGACAAAAGACTTGCTCCTGGCCAATCCCGGCACTTGACTGCTGCGTAGGTGGGCACAGGGTGTGGTTTTTGCGTAGCCTATGTGCGATTCGAAATAACGCATCGGGTAGTACTGTCATCTTTCCCCAAAACAGTGTGTCAACAAAACATTACCATGATTTTTTCCCCCATTCAAAAATCCTGTAGTTGAAAAACAATGCATTAATTTGGAAATGTTGGATGTTTTGTTTTATAATAAAAATGCATGCCTAGCGGTGCCTTGTGCCGTTCAAGTTGAGTGCTACATCAACATGTCATACAACCAGCAAATCAACAGCCTCATGAAAGTATCATTGCACAAACTCCTGAAAGTCATGTTAAGATGCTACAATGGGCGTCCGGGTAGTGTAGGGGTAGATTCCCTCCCTGCCTACCAACACGAGGGTCACAGGTTCGTGCCCCCGTGCTACCTCCAGCTTGGTCGGGCGTCCATGTGTGCCGCGTGCGCATGTGTCGGAGGAGGAAAGATGGTGCTAGTCTACAGCTCTCCCCAGATCGGCAGAGGGGGTGCTGGATAAGAGAGCAGAGGGGGTGCAGCGACCGGGGCAACAGGGGAAAATTGGCCAAGTACAATTGGGAGAAGACGGGAGGGTGGATATAGTAATAAAACAAGACTAGGTCAAAACCTAGCATATGGCCAGCACAGAAAAAGTTACAGACCAAAATGTAAAGAGGGTTGTTATAGCGCCACCTAGTGGTCAACAAGTGTAATTTTTCCACCCATAGTAAAAGGTGACTCTGTGAACCTACCTACCAAATTTGGTAGCGGCAGGTCTTATGGTTTCTGAGTGGGACCAAATTGGCTTCCAAATGGGCTTCCAAATGGGCTTGCAAATTGGGTGGACAAACCCTGTTATAGGGCCTGCGCCACTGCGTGTGCTGGCCAAAAATTCATGTATGACATGTGATATAGTTACTCCGTGACAATCACACAACTGACGTCGTCAATGAGGGGGACATGAATTACAATACAATACTGAAAGATGTTCTATCACTGAACATCTGCTGGTAATTCAAAATGGATGACAAAATACAAGTGACTGACAGCTCTGAACAAATAAGCTATTCTTAAGACTCTTGACGTTCAGTGACCATTAACATGATCATACATAGCTAAAGCATTATGTTCAGGTTCCCAATGATATATATCCCCTAAAGAGCGCCAAGCTAGAGTTGTATAAAAACATGTAGAAAACATCAAAGTGAGAAATGTGTTGGAAAATTGAAATCAGAAATGCAATGCAATGAAACCAGAAATCGTGAAAATTGAAATCAGCAGAAGTAGCACAGAACTACACCAATGTGCAGTTCAAGTCATGACAGTCTCAACTGTGGCTCATGTCTGCAGCTGTACCTTATATGAACCCCCCTATTATTATGCAGCTCTCCTGCTCCCTCCCTCATCTTCTCACACAACAGTCATCTCAGGTCATGCTTCACAGTCACAAATCCACTCAGTCTCTCACGGACATTTAATCCCTGATGTCATTAAAGAAACTTAAGGACCACTTAAATGTTAAGAAAAGTCAGGAGCGAGCTTATAGGAAAGTACAGGATCAAGGTAAGTTGTTAAATCCTTTGCCTTTATAGGCTAAATTAAGATAGATGGGTGTAGTATAGTTAGTTACCTGTGTATCCATTCACATAGATGGCCACTCCACCGAAGATGTTGGAGCATGCCCCTTCCTTCTGTTTTTCTCTGGGGGCGTCAAGTAGAAACTGCTCATCCAGCTTAGAGACCTTGGCAGCCATGTAGCCGCCCTACGGACAAAAAAGGACAGAAATGAAGATGGTGAATGACAGTTAGCAGACGATTTGCAACAACCATGACACTGCAGTAAAGTGGATAGGAGGGGGTGATACCATTTAAACCGGACATATTACAAGAGAAAATATTCGTCAGCTCAATATCTGTTTTTTCCCTTCTGTTTGTGTCCATTTCCATTTTTTCCCCACTTTGACACCAAATCCTCTGCCGTCTTGTCAGTCAACTCCATCCATAAATACTCTCGTCATGTGATGAGCTCTGACTGCTGCGGGTGGAGCAGACAGCACTGATATGCGGAAATGAACTAAATGGGTTTTCTTTCTTTTCTTTCTTTTCAACAGTATAGGTAGGAAAGTAAAATATTCTGTGTATGCCTGACCACGATATAACACCGTCCAATAAACATTCTGACGACCATTCACTTTGGTCCTGGAGGTCGAATCGACGTCGATCTGAAGGGCTGATGTGAACATTTTTCTGATGTCGATTTCTGATTGAGAGAAAAATATGGCGTCGTGCAACTAAAACCCACGGACCTTCTGATTGTGAAGCACACATCTTAACCACTCGACCACCAGGCCTTGCAGTGTTTCAGAGTGGTATATGCAGTGTGGGTTGAAGTGAAGCTGACTTTTATACATTCATGTATAGATGTGCTCCCATTCCAGTGTCCTGACTCCTGGAAGCTTCTTGGCAGCACACAGCCGTGTTAGTTCCATATTTATGTCATTTTAAATTAAAGCCCCATTCAGCAACTTTTCCAAGTTTTGCTATTGGAGAAACTGCGCTGTCTGCGTGCAATAGTATCGATAACGATATCGCCGTTCAAAGTCAACAAAACACAGCGCCAGAAAGCTCTATGTACATGTTGTGACATCGGGTACTCACCACGTGATGAAATAATAATCCATAGTTCCGTGAAACATCATTTTCGCAGCAAATCCGAATCGAGTTACTTCCTGGTTTCCAGGAACACAACACTACCGCTGACGCTGTAGAGCGCATGCGCGCATCTTGCCACGGGACGTGGCAGACAAACTGCTTAGTCCCAGGGCTGGCCAATGGAGGGCAGTGTGGGATAAATAAAGGCGAGAGTCTCCCTATTACAAGTCAATCTACCATGTCCTATGACTAAAAAGATGGTTGAAAAGACGTCAGACCGAATATTTTCAACTAGAAATCAACGCTGAATCCTGGTTGGTACTCACTGGGTATTAGTGAAATTGCAAACATGATGGGATATTATCAATCTCACAGGCTGAGTAGGCAAAAACTACAATGATACAATGAAAGCGTTTTGGCTAGAAGCGGGCTGCAAATAGCTGGTGCAATTGGGAGCTAAATCGTGGCTACGCATGGGTCAAACTAAACACTTTGTAACACAGTCTAGAACAGTGATACTCAACCCGAGGCTCTAGAGTTACATGCGGCTCCTTTATGGGTAGTTGTTGACATAATATTGCAGTGTTTCCCCTACCATTCTACAGGCCTGGCGAGCCCGCCAGGCCAACGATGCCCTCGCCAGGCCAGAAGAGGAAATGCAATTTTTTTTTCTTTTTTTTTTTCCTGCTCTCCCCAAAATTTCAATAAACCTTTATGGCATATTATTACAATACAACAATACTGGTGTTGACAGTAATATAAGATGCCAAATCATTCAAAACAATAAGCATTTTGCTTTTAGGAGCATCGTGCGCTGTTCCAAAACGTGTCAACATGTGTCGTTGCCTGGGAATCGCACATCCCATAACACAACTGTTCGCATCGCATCCCATAATAGTATGATGATACTTGGGATGCCATTGCGAACATAGATGCAAACAGGTTAGCTAAAAGTTTAGCGTCGCCAGCGAGGGCCCCCACCGTTGCGGTCGGGGTACATTTCGGAATCCCTCCAGGCCTGAAATGTTTCCTAGGGGAAACACTGTATTGAATGTTGATAATATATGTATGTTTTTTTCTTTTCCTGTGTCTGAGCATGTTCGTTTGTCTTGTCTATGCTTTGTTCTGGAAAATCGAAAATAAAATATTGAAAATATAATAAATAAAAATAAAATAAAAAAAAAGGGAGGAAAGGGACTTTTTTGTAATTTTGTCAATGTGGCTCCTGAGTAGGGTAAGGTTGTGTACCACTGCTCTAGAATATATTTTCCTCGAAATCACCATTCCCTAAGATTATGTTTTCATGTCAGAAAATTATCATAAGTCATGTCTTGACCTGACATCCATTGGATTTGTTCACCTTGACGCAGGTCGAGGAAACATGTGGGCAGGAACACAGACTCCCACGGCAAACCTAGTGGATACTAGATAATTCAGAGGTTTTGCAGTCAGCAGTGAGTCACATTCAGCTTTGATCTGTATAAATAATGTCACATCCAAGCACTGTATTCAGTGAATACAGTGGAACCACAGGGACTAAATGAGGAACTGAGCCTCTCTTGTTACCTGTGATCTTATTGTGAGGAAGTGATGTGTTGTGGTATTGTACTTGTTGTTTATTATGTATTTTTATAGAGGGAGTGCTGCTCTAACACAGCACTGCCCCCCCTTTCTATTTTTTCTGTGAGTGCTCTCATGGTATAGGCTTATTGATTAACCACCTCCCACTCCATTGTAACCAATCAGAAACTACCACCTAGAACGGAGGCTCTCTTAAGTGTTGGGATTTCTGCCTGTACTGTTTGACTCTGAAGAAGACGCAGTGCGTGTCGAAACATCAGTTCAGCTCTTTGTACCTTTTATTAAATGTATTGAACTGACTTCATGTGCTCCAGCTCACTCATTGGGTTAGTCTTTTTTGAAGTGGCCCATTGACCTGTTTGCATTGTTTTGTCCTGTTCTGAGAGCACCGACCTCCCTCTGTGGAGGGGTTGAAGCGCAGGAGATTCCTTCTACAGTCTATTTAACTGTCTGTAAATCTCATGTAAATTCAACGAAAATTCATATTTATCATCCACAGAGCACTTCACCACTCATGTACATATTGTATATATTTACTCGGTTTGATTGCACTTGCAACTTTGTGATTGTCTTTAGTTATCTTCCTACTTCTTATCTCTGTATATTGATGTGACCGCTACGCTGCATACAGACATGACAAATTCCTCGTACTGTATGTAACTTGCATGAGGAAGAAGCCCAACAAATCCACGAGAGGCCTTTTAGGAGGGCTATTCAAGCCGCAAGTGGAGCCTGCAGTACCACCATGGCCCAAGAAACATCATACCGGAATGAAATGTTGGGAGCGGGGGAGTCTGGTGCAACGCACAGGTCCTGGACCTGGGGAGACGTAGGAGGAGCCCGGACAGGGGGCAACCCACAGAGCCCAGTCCCTCCACGTGCCAGAGCCTCCCGGTCCCGGCAGAGTAGTTCTGGAGCAGCGGATTGAGTGGCCCTGTCTTTCCCTAAGAGGGCTGACCGTGGGTAGCTACTGGGACGTAAGTCAGGGCTTGATCAACCCCGGCTGGGTCACCTGGGCGAGGGTGTATGATGTTGCAGTACCCGAAACATCCTATGACCCCAGGGTACATCACTGATGATACGTCCCAGTTGCATCCATGTGATGTTTTTTCTCTATAGCATACTGTGGCAATAAAAGTGATTCTGATTCTGATATACTGTATTTCCCGTTGGGGGTGGGGTAATGGGTTGGGGTCAATGTCGATTCAATGGCATAATTCCTGGCAGAAAATGAGATACTCTGAGGACTGCTGGTTATGAGATTACCAATACTCACCCTACTTGACCAACCATTGTCATCATTGGATTTGGCTCTCTTCTTTGTCCACCCATCTCGACTCATACTGAGCCGCCTGAAAGCAAAGGACGAGCTGTCAAACACACAAACTCAAAGCTGGGCTCAAGAAGACCCTGATCCAGAGTGCAGCTAGTTTAAACCAGACTTATTACTTCATCGATTACTTACAAACATACCAGCATTTAAAGGAGAAATTGATTTTGAATGTGAAATACAAACAAATGCACGCACGCACGCGCGCACACCCACCCACCCACCCACACACACACACACACACACACACACACACACTCTGTTGTAGCTGGGTGATAATAGCACTGTATATACACGTGTTAATAATTAACACGATTTCGTGAGTCCATGGCAAGCTCGGCAAATCTTCTGGTAACGTTAACGTTCCGAGTGCAATTAACGTTACACGTTGCATGCACTCGCTGAAAATAACGTTACACGTTAGCTTGCATAACGTTATTTGCCCAGACAATGAATTAGCTAGGTGTATGGTAGTGCATATAAACAGAGGTGTAGCCTAACGTTAACGTTACTCACGTCTGTAAACAAACAACGGTCTGTTCCCCCCAACGGAAGTCACTTGCTTTTTGATCCTCTCGCACGGGGCTGGTGGTGGCCACAGACTTCTGCAGATAGCTAAGACCTACGTTACAAACCGAAGCCTTGTGCACGCTGATCAGACGAGGCAAGACCAAAGCAAAACCAACTGTTAGCTCGACTTATCAACCTTGACTTTACTCGCCTAGGAACACCTTCTCATGGATTGAGGTCCCCCCTTATTTTGTCATACTGCCATGCCGCGTCTTTTCAACATTTTTTCCTCACCCTCCCAGTCCCTTCGCTCTCCATTTCTGATCGCTTTGCTTTTTCCCTTCCCCGAGCTAGTCTCAACAACGCCACAATACGAACTGTGAATTCCGGTCAGAAATTTCAAAATAAAATAGCGAGCATATGTGCCAAAGTCACGCCCTCTTCCGCGTTCAGCATAGCAAGATCGCTTTACTTCGTCAAATCAAGCGATTCAGCTATATTAATAATCTGGAGAGGCCATTCTCAAGATTCATTTTAATAGCTTCGTAATCATACAAACAAGGAATTTGATTAGTGCAGTTATGCAGCACAGCGATCGTCACATCAATAGCAGAAGATGGAGAAAACAGGAAGCCATCTCAAATGATAAATTATAAAGTGCAAAGTAAAAGTCCTGACATAATGGGGTGGGGGGTAGGATAGTCTCCCTGGGAGAATGACTGTCTATGTAAATGTCCATGTAAAATGTCAAGTTTAAGTGTCCATGGGATAATGTCCCATTTGTTGCGAGCCGGTTTTGCTCACGGGGCATCAGGGCAAGGGAGTGACAAAGGCCTTATTTTGGGGGGCTTCCAGGTGTCATTGAAGAGGATGGCAGTTGGGTAGAAGCTGTCCCTGACGGGAGGTTCTGGTACCGCAATACATCAGAATTATGCAATGGGGGAGGATTCTGAAGAGTTTATGTCCTGTATGGGTGGGGTTGGCCATCATTTTCTGGGAACGCTTTAGCATCATGGTCTGTAGGTCCTGGATGGATGGCAGGCTGCACCTGACCACCTTTTCAGCTCCGCGGATGATGTGCTGCAGTCTAGAGATGTCCTTGCGGGTGGCAGCAGCATACCAGACGCTGATGGAGGAGGTGAGGATGGACTCGACGGTGGAGGTGTAGAAAAGTGACAATACTGTCTTTGGCACCTTGAACTTCTTCAGCCGCCAAAAAAAGTACATCCTCTGTTGTGCCCTTCTTGGTGGGAGCTTTGATGTTCGACTCCCATTTCAAATCCCGGCTGATTGTTGAGCCCAGGAAGCGAAACGCACCAGGTAATCTGGTGGTCGATCTCCTGCCTGTACGCAGACTCGTCAACATTATGAGCCCGATGAGGGTGGTGACATCTGCAAATTTCAGGAGCTTGACAGACTGATGGCTGGAGGTGCAGCTGTTGGTGTACAGGGAAAATAAGTATGGAGAGAGGACGCTGCCCTGGGCAGCTACAGAGATAATGGTCTGGGAGTTGGTGACATGCTTCCCCAGCCTTAAGTGCTGCTTCCTGTTCATTAAGAAGTCTCTGGCCTGGTTGAACATAATGAGAGGTGTCACAAGCAAGGCTCAGGGCTGCATTGTCTGTCGAAGCGGCTGTGGTTAGGCCATCAAATATGACCTGCTTATATTTAGATGGTCTATTATGGACGGTATCCTTAAATAACCTCTCCATACTATGCACCAACAATGTAAATTTTGCTTTAATTTTTAAGACAAAATTGCTATACTTCCGGTATTGTCCTGGCTTTCCCTGTCTAGTTTGACACAGCTCATCTCCGGCTCCTCCTCTTTTGTCTTGTTTAGCTCGGTTTGAAGCTATGGGCTTGAAGTTGTGTTGTAATGCTGCCATCGTGTGGTAGAGCAGCGTGTCAGCGGAACTACTTATAGGTCGCGAAGGCATTTGATCCATATAGCCTAATCCATTTTGGCGTAATCTTAGCCTACATGTCATTTTGCACATAGTCATAGATAGCCTATGATTTTGCAGATATGAGTGAACTGTTTGCTATTGTCTTATTTGAACTGTTTGTTATGGGTTTATATGGCACTGTGCATGTATGGCTTCATCTGCAATAATGCGCTCACACGGCTTGCTTGTCCTTCTGTAGACAGCCAATCAGTCTAGGATTTTTTCTATTCTCGTTTGTGTGCCGTCTGGCTCTGCTCTGGGCACAGTTGTCCTCAGAAAATCCTGCCCGTGACGCAGAGGCGCGGGCGGCGTGTGCAGAAAGGTCGATCCTGTACATCCTTTTTCCATATGATAACCTGTTAGCACAAAAATAATGTCAGATGAATAACAAATCAGCACCCGAAAGGCACAACAGGAAAAAAGTACAGCCACTGATAGTGATAGGCCTTTGTTTCCTGGCTTGCCTGACCGTATTACGTGTCTGTTTTGAAGTGATTTAAAATGCAATGTCATTCCAACATTTATCCTTTCCTGAGTGAGAGATCAATAAAGGCAGGTAAATTGGGCAAATTGCTTTATATTCTAAGACTACGAGGACATGAAGAAATCGATTGATGCACAACGGGACTGTCCCATAATAGACCATGCATTGCTAATTGAAACGGAGCGTAAAATAGCGGTACCCGAGCCAAAAGGACAGCAGAGTCAAACTGGCAGTCAACAATTAAATTTAGGTCAGAAGAACACACTCAAACGAGAGAGAGGGGGGGGGGGGGGGGTTATTGTCTAGTCTGGCGCTGGACTAGTTTACAATTATATTATTGATCCGAAGCTTATCGTGTCGGCTACCGAAGAGCCCCCTTATTGGCTGTTCTCTGTTGCCATGGCAGCAGACAGCGGCTTCACGCGCGGTTTCTCTATTGGTGCAGCAGGAAGTAGTGTACTGTGATGGGGAATCAGAAAGCGTGACGTATGTGAGATGGGTCTCTGTAGAACTGCTACCTGACTAATCATGAGTCTGGACTCTCTCTCTTTTGCCACACACACACACACACACGCGCGCGCGTGCGAGAGAGAGAGAGAGAGAGAGAGAGAGATAACTTACAGGACCCCCTTTCTTTCCAAGAGGACAGGGAGCAATTAATATGACAAATAAAAGTCCACCATGCCAACAAAGATCTAGTCAACTACTAAAATTCAATTAGGTGCCCAGCGGCCTCTCAGGCTAATTGGACATTGCGCCTTCATCCATTGTAAACCCAAGGCTGAATCTATGCCAGCTGTTCTTCAGCATGCTGGCCATCCTTTATGGTGCTAAGGAGGAGGGGGTATTGTTAATATTTGCAGCTAACACTTCCCCATGTGCACTGTGCAGCAATATGGCAGCCATTGTGAAAAACCTGGCCCAGCTCTGTCATTGGCTCGTTAGCTGTTGAAAGCAGCTCTGTTGGAATGCTCTGATTCTGAGTAGAAACTACATTTTAAATTCAAATTGCTCACCGGTATAGGATGGGGAAGGCAAGGAAGTGAGCCAGATCATGTGACACTGGACAATTGTGTTCCTTTGCTGGCTTACACATTGTTTCTTTGTTTCAGTTGTACAATGACATTTAACTATTTGTCACCTAATTTTATTTTTGGCAACTGTGTAGATAATTTCATTTCCTGAAATTTTCATCCATCGATCAAACTGACTAAGCTATTAATAATATTCGGCAGGTAGGTTACTTATCATGGAGTCTTGCAATGTTGTATTGTAGGCATAAGCTGGCCTGTTTACAGGTGCTGATGCTGTCCATGTGTTATACTGTTGTTTCCATAAGGATTTCCAATGCAAATGTGGTGTAAATCTTTCGTGATAATCTAACCATCTACAAGAGATGTTGAAGATAAACTGCTGCTGTAATATTAGGCTTTTTTGTTGATTCCAACTTCAGGAAGAAGGATATTGCAATTCAAATGTGGTGCAGGCATCAAGGTTGGTGGCTGCCTGACATTGGGGAAGAAGGGAATTATCTGTGATTTATCTTAATAATAAAGATAATTCAAAATAATGTAAATATCACTATCAAAGAATATGTTTCTTGTGTCACTGTTGTAAAGGCCTATCCTCTCATTTTGCGACGAGTCACATAGTGTCAATTAAACTCACAAGTTCTGCATTGCTCAGCATGGCAGAAAGGTACACCCACAATCAAGTTACACATTCAAAAGCACACTCTTGAATTAGACAAAGGAGAAGACATTTACTAGAGGACTTTTGAGTGACGTCTTCAACCCCATTATACATACAGTAGGCTACATATAAAATAATTACATAATCTGACATTCAAAAAGGGAACAAAACTGAACGTTGCATAGAATGAACCTTGAAAGTTGGCTACTGGACTCACCAACACATTATGATATTTATTTTGTTTTTTGTTTTCTAAAAACAGAAAATCCATCAAATATTGCACAGTAAAAAAAATACACATTTAAGTGAAAATGTCACAGATTTCAGAAGTCCAAGCCATTTAAAAACCCTCATAAGCAAAAGATGCTGACAAGTCTGCTACTTTGGAGAAAGTGGTTCACGATTTCACAATATCTAAAATCCCTAAATCCATTGTTGTTTTGTTTAACATTTGTTACCGTTTGGCCCCGAGAAACCTGTCCACTGGATGATGATTAATTCTCTCCAAAATATGAAAAAGTCTTCACAGATGCACTTGAACATGCCACGGGAGTCCTGTGTTCGTTCGTGTCATTATGGAACATTTGGCAAAAGGTTAGAGACAATAAATCCACAGCGTGAACACAAGTCCTCAGATCAATCCACCGATGAGGAAGGAGGCGTTTGTGATTATTCCAGGAGGAGTTTAGAGATGGCTCGGATTCACTTTGGTGGAATAACGGCACGTTTCACGATAGTGTCCTGGCAGGGCAGAGAATAACAAGGCCATCGTGGTTCAGAAGACTTTGCACGCAGTAAGGCCCTGGAGGGTGATCTCATCTCCACATCCTATTAGTCCAGCAGGTGTCAGACTGATGACGGGCTCCATGGGAGTCCATCCATCTGTATTTCACAGCACAGTAGGTATTAGTGCAACCATGTCCGCTGCATAGAGGGCCTTGTCTCTTCTTAGTGAGGCCTGGGGCTCCGATAGGCAGATTAAATCTCTTTGCTAGTTGAGTTTGGCACTGATGCGTATCCACTGAAGAGCCTGCCTGGTGTACTGGACTGCGTGAGCAATACTACTGTGGAGCGTCAATGGTCCAGACAGAGTATTCAAGTAGTTGAAGAATTCTGTGTAGAACAAGGAAGATGATGCTTAAAAAAACAGTCATGAATGTGACATTTGTCTTCTTTTTTCCATGTGTATGCATGCATGTACACATTTATATTTTTATGTAATTCATCACATCACATGCATCAGTTTGGTCCATGTGGATCTGAGAAGCAGCTGGCTTCCTCACCTTTATTCTCCTTGGCGAGGTTGTCTGCCACCTCCCAGTACTCATAGCTGTACAGGACGCTGTTGGTGATGTTTAGGTGATTTGCTGCCATCTGGTGGATACGTTGGGGAATGCTGATGAGAGAGGGGGAGGTGCCCCCATGTGACCCCAGGCTGAGCGGTTTGGTGTTGGGTAAGAGCGAAGAAGGCGGTCCCTCTGCACCCCTGGGGATGAAAACATATGCACAACAGGAAGATGGTGATACATCCAACTGGAAGCAAAGGTAAAAATAGATACGTAGAAATAGCTTAACATATGAAGTCATATGAAGTTTTTATCCACCTACTTCCCAGAGTCATTCCAAAAGGGGGGTGTGATAGGCACTTTGGGAGAACTCTGGAATGACATAATGAACAAGACTTGAAGTTATCCAAATCCCATCCATCCATCCTATCCATGTTTTCATTCTACCAAACATTGTCTATCGATATTGAAATGACAATGCCTCAAAAAGCTTGCTAACCTGATCTCTATGCCAAAGGCAAATCAGGCTTCTTCTTTTTTTAAGATACCTTAAAATAGTCCAGCAGAGCTTTGGAGTATTTCAGTGCATGATCCTTCTTCAAACGAAACATCTGCCAGTAAAGGAGGGCAAGGCATCGGAAACTACAGACACACAAGAACAATTCAAAGAAACTCAGGCGAACCACAAATCATCCCCAAAATGAAGGTCCTTCAGCTTGATGACAGATGGCGTATAAACAGAAGAGATGACATACAGTACGCACCACAGAACAGCCAGCTGTTTGTCTTCCTGTCTCGCCCCAGGGCCAGAGTGGCTCTTCAGCCGCATAGCGTACCTTAAGACACAGGACTGTTACCTATGGAGCTGTAGTTTGTGTATTTGCATACATATATGTGTGTGTGTGTGTGTGTGTGTGTGTGTGCGTGTGTGTGTGTGTGTGTGTGTGTGTGTGTGTGTGTGTTTTACTCATACGTAGTATCTGTTTCTACATGCCGGGGACTTTATGTGACTCACCTAATAAGCTCTACTGTCTCGGAGTACATGGTATAAGGAGACTTGGCCTCCAATGGCCCCTCCTCCATGGCTTTCCCGCACTCCATGAAGGAGAGAGCAGCGTCAACGTAATTCACAGCCTTCCCGAGCTTATCCACCTGGAAAAGAGACGTTCAGGACAGGTCAGGATGGGAGAGAAAGTCGGAAGAGTAGTCAAAACCAATGATACAACCACATCACAAATCATATATTCCTTCATTGTCGACAGTGTGTGTAAGGCGGAGGGCTCACCATGGCGTCTGCGCGGTGTTTCATCCTTTTGGCCTCGTGCATGTAGTACTCAGCATGGTGCGGACTACGAGGAGAGACAGAGAGAGCGATAGAATCACAGGACACACTGATTGATGACATCAGTAATACCCATTATGCTGACAAGAGTGTGTCTGTCCCACAGCGTGGTGTGGACTGGGTGAATATGATCGCTCACGTTTCATGGCTTGGTATGGTCCCCTTGTGTCCCCCTGACTGTCTCATAGGGGGGGCCCATGACTCAGACACTGGCTGGGGCTTCCCTAACACGCCGACAAGTTCCACCTCCATTTTGGGCTGAGTTGAGAGATCAAAAAGAGATTCAATAAAGACAACAAGCTGTGGGTGATGGAGTTGCAATGGTCTCAGTTGTGTGCGTTTTTTGTATTACCTTGACAGCACAATCTCTGTTCTTGTCTCTGTCTTTGTGGCTGTGCGAGTAATGCTGCTCTGAATGTGCTGTTTTGATGGGGGGCTTGAGGGGCTCGGGGCTGTCAGACAGTGGTGACAAGGGAGACAATGGCCTCTTATTGTCCAAGTACTCCTCTAAGTACCTGCACATACATACACGTGCGCACACACACACACACGCACACACACACACACGCACGCGCACACGCACACACACACACACATAATAGATGTTGTCATAAGTGATGTAAACGTACCATTGCATATGAGTGTAATGTGTATACGAGGCAGGTGGTATGTAGTGTGGTCTCACCCATTGTGTACGGTCTCAGTTGCAAGGCTCTGCGGAGGCTTTTCAGATGAAGACTCTGTTTGGCCTAAGTTTGCATAAGACGTGCTCCTCTTGCTTTCTCTGTGTGACACACCATTCTGTTCCAACTGGTCACACACACACACACACACACACGCACACAAACATGCACATGCACACACACGTCTGCATTGAAGAACAAGGCTATATTGACAAGTTCTCTCTCATTAGGGTTTGGCATCGAGAAGTGTTTCTGAATAGAAACTCCAAAAGAATCAAAAAGGAATGAAATCTCTGCTTATTGATAACTAAACAAATTTTGAGTGCAGAACATACTTGAAATATGAGTTCCCACCCAAACATATTAAGTGGTGGACACAGACCGCTACATAAAGTGTTACTTTAAAATTCTATACAAACCTAGAATGACCGCACCGCGGATATATGCCTCCGCCAACAAGTGAGCAGTCGACATCCATATCTGTCCAGACTTTGACGTTTGAGATAAATGTGAAGAAATTCCATCAAGGCGTTACTGAGATATTGAGTTAACAAGCTTGAAAATGGCCTTCATGAGGTTACAGTGACCTTGACCTTTGACCACCAAAATGTAATCAGTTCATCCTTGAGTCTAAGTGGATGTTTGAGCCAAATTAGAAGAAATTCCGTCAAGGCGTTCCCGAGATATCACATTAACAAGCTAGAGAATGGCGTTTGTGAGTTCAGTGACCTTGAACTTTGACCTTTGATGACCAAAATCGAATCAGTTCATCCTTGAGTCCAATTGGACGTTTGACGCAAATTTGATGAAATTCCGTCAAGGCGTTCCTCAGATATCGCATTAACGAACATTGGACGGACGTACGGACAACCTGAAACCATAATGCCTCCGGCCTGGCTATAGCTTGCGGAGGCATAGAAATTATAAACTGTTGATGTCTACAAAAGTTCAAAATAAACGACAAGCAATGTTATGATAATATAAATATGACTGAATATGACTTGTGTAATGGTAAAAAAAATAAAAATAATGTTTGTCTTGTCTGTTTTGGCCCCGCCTCTCAAAGAATTCAGAATCATTAAGAACCGGAATCGATAAGCAGAATCAGAATCAGAAACAGAATCGGTAAAATCCAAACGACACCCAACCCTGTCTCATACCAATGCATGAAAGCTTTCACAGATACGTTTATCACATCATATTCACAAGAAGAGAGAACGTATGTGCGCTCCGCGCTCGCTACCTTGCGTTTCCTTTTGCTATCTCTATTCACTGTCTCTGGGACACACAGGTGTTTCATGGCCTCTCTTTGCTTGGCCTTGGGGTTGGTCGATGAGGAGGACAACGTAGTCGTGTCCGGGACCCTCTTGAGAAGACTGAGGTCTATCTGCACCACCAGATCTCTCAGCCCTCGCTGGGAAGGGGCTGTGGTCTGTTCACTTCGTCCAAATGGGACCAGGGTGTAGAGTTTCTGCTTCCCCTCACTCTGCTGTCCTTCACCTGGTTTACCTGGGGCGGGTCCCCTGGGGCACACCGCTTTTGGCCTGCTGTCTTTGGCTCTGCCTGGACCCTGTTGCCTTATCTGGGCGAGTCTCTTGTGGGACGTGGAATCTGCTGGAACTTTAGTGATGTTAACCTGATCTTCAGATTCTGAATCTGAACCTGAAGACGAAGAGGAGGAGGAGGATGGGATATGCGGAGTGGGGGAATGTGAAAGCGGAGGTGAAGGGACTGGCTGTGACTCTCTCTCTTCCTCACTTCTTCCTGTCTTTCTCGTCTGTCCCTGGTGGTGTGGGTCTCCCTGAAGGCGGTGCCGCTCTGTGTTGGTATGAGGTCTCTGTTTGGGCTGGACTGTCTGCCATTCGCCTCTCTGTTGCTGCTCCCTCCTCCTCCCCTTCTCTTCTCTCGCTGTCTCCTCTCTCCTCCTCTGCCTCTCTGTCGCACCCTCCTCCTCCTCCTCTGAGCTCTGGATCCAGGGACGTCTCAGTAGCTGCTCCTCCGCCAGTCTCCTGTCTTCCCTTCTCTCTGCTTTCTCCCGCTGTTTCTCTCTATATTTGTCCTCTTTTCTCTCTCGTTTTCTCTCCTCTGCCTGGGTCAGGGTCGACTCTCTGTGGTCAGGCCCCTGTTCCTTGGATTGGGGTTTCTTCTGTAATGTTTTAGAGTGAGAGACCTGAGCAGGAACTGGGGCCTCCCAAGACTTAGCTTTAAGTTTTAGGCTGGCGCTGGATCTAGAGTTAGGCACAGTACCAGAATTGGTAGCGGCTTTAGAGGTAGATTGAGAATGAGAACTGTGACCAGCCTTGCCACTGGTTTCACGAGTCGGGGCTATGGGAGCCAAGTGCTTCGCTCTTGTGGGGCTACGTCGTGAGCCAGGCTGAAATATCGGTCTGGGGTTCTGATTGGAGCTGTGGTTGGGTCTGGGGTTCTGGTTGGAGCTGTGGTTGGGTCTGTTACCCTGGATTTGCTCAGAGTTTGATGCCTGTTTGACTGTGGGAGCTGCAACAAGTTGTTTAGAGCTCAGATGAAAAGTAGGACTAGGCCTAGATTTGTGGTTGTGACTGTGGTTGGAGTTCACAACTGGAGAGGCCTTGTCGTTGACCTGGGATCTGCTTTGGCGTTGGTCTTGATCCTGTGTGGGTTTAGTCTTGGGCCTGTGTTGAGGAGGTGGCTGGGAACACAGGCTATTTCTGGGCTTGCTCTTTTTATCAGCGTAGGGCGTCGGAGCAATCCATGGCCTATTTGTTGTCCTATGGGGACTGGTTGTTAAGCTAGGCCGTGTTTGGTTCAGCTGTTGAGGACTCTGCACCTGAGGGTAGTGATGAGGGCTGGAAGCAGGATGTGTGGCTATAGGGCTAGGGCTTCGGCTGGCTCTCGGGCTTCCACCCGGGCTGGGGCAAACGCTTGGACCTGGGCTGGGGAGGGGACTGTTCCTTGGGCTGGGGCCGGGGCTTGGACAGACTGTGCTGGGGAATGGGCTGGGGCTGGGGCAGAAGCTGTACCCGGGACTGGGCACAGGGCTGATCTTCTGGCTGTAGTTGAACTGTGGGGTGGGAATGGGGCTTTGGCTGGGGCTGTATTCCTGATTGTTGTCCCAATTGCTAGCTGGAGATGGGGCTCTGTGGGTCTGCGGAGAGGGCAAGCGTCCTGGAATGCTCTGGGTGGGATCCTGTTCACTGCTGGAAGATTTTGTCCGGCCCTTCTTCAGCCACTTATCCAACTGCCACTGGGTGGTAGAGGGGTGATCTGTCTAAAAAGGAATCACAGAGAAAGAGAAACACAAATGAGACGAGAGAATAGAGATATGAATCATACTACAATAGAAATAACCTGAATCTTTACCAATAGATTTGTAATAGCCTGACACATACACATTCCTTCACATACGAATAGAGGGAGGGATGGGGACAGAAAGAGAATGCAAGACACTTTAACGTCATATTAGAGCCCCTAGAAATGACACATATCACCAACAGATCTAGACGTAGCACAACACTTGCACATTGCGATACAATCAACTAAAATGTACTGCTGCTGGCATCAAATGCAAAAACATCCGCTACACCGAACACATCAGTAACTGAGTACCTTGCACTGTTTTAACTTTGAAAGCTCTATATTCAAATGACAAATCTGGATTTTGACTCGTCTAGAAAACAGGCACGTCAGTAAAGATTCCAGCTAATCAGTAGAATTTCAACTCGGTACTTACTACATAGTCTCACTCCGGCTGCTCAACTATCCACATCTGTGCTTACAGTAGCTCAACCCCCTTCCAATTACTGCAAATGACTCATGTACTGTTTGCTTAACGACTAGCTGGGTAACCATGAGAATAAGAAGAAAACGAGAGAGAGACAAGTTTTTAACTCCAATAAAAAAGGCAAGA